>NC_083278.1:21730983-22040058 GCF_963506605.1 Zootoca vivipara | reverse complement strand
TACCATGGCCTGCCTACTGATCAGCTGTGTTGGGGAACCCACCCACACAGGGCCGTCTCGAGCAGGTTGGGCGCCCTGGCGCTGAGGCGTGGAGATCGCTCCGGTGCCCCCGCCCTCGCAGCGCGCAGCACAGCGCCCCCCTTGACGGCCCGGCACCCTGGCGCCCCGCGCCACCGGGAGTGCACCTAGAGCCGGCCCTGCACCCACACTCAGTTACACCTTGGCTGCTATTACTTTGGAAAAACCAAATTGGAAATCCACCAAGGTGCAATAAATTGAGGATTCTCTCACATCACATTTGCTTGCCATCTAGGAACCAGTTCTCTGGCATGGGTATGGCGGAGTGGATCTATTTGGCATATAGAAAAGATGTGATGAAACTGCTTCACCCAGTGCCTGCCAAGCTCAGAGCTCAAGAATTTACCATGTCACTCACTACTACCATGTCTAGGACCCCAGCAGAGACAGGAGACAAGCACAGTCAGAACAATGCAGAGCAGGTAGATTTTTTTCCTTTTCTTCCTGCTGTGCATTTGCTGCAGCTATCTCAGCAAGAGAGGAAAGCTACCAGACCATCTCTGGACAATGACCCACTTTGCGCGGTCAGGCGGAGTCCCCCAATACCCCAGGCAGCCCCCCGAGTGGAATAACAACACCAGAGAACGTTCTATGGGATTAAAATTGGCCACAACTTTATTAAGATTCAGATGTAGGGAGACCTTGGCTCAGCCACTGGGCGTTTATCCTTCCCAGTCCCCAGCCGGGGATCTGGGTAATTTCAGGGTTATCCAGCATATGTGGGGGTTGGGCTAGCTCTGGAGAACATACGCTCAAGCAGATAGCCTGTCCCCCTTTTTCGTCGCCGCTGGAGGGGAGGGCAATGAGGACCTCTGGGTGTATGGTAAATGCCTCCCCCTAGACCCCTTCACGGAAACCCTGGTATCATCGCCGCAATGGTAAATGGTAAATTTTGGTAAATGACTAAAGTAAAGGCCTGCAACCGCCACCCGAGACCGTAAATCGAAGCCTCGCAGCCAAGACTACCTACACCTGAAAAGACGCTTCGCAATCCGCCAACCATTCCAAGAGGCCATGCCTAATGTTGCTCAGCCAATAATTGTTACCAGTGGCTGTGAGGTGCACGCCATCGGGCCTGAACAGTTCCTTCCTGTATATTTTGATGTCGGGATGTTTCACCACGTGACCCCGAATGCATGTGATTGCTGCACGAAATGCCCTGTTTATTTTTTCAAAAGTATAATTAAGCCTGATAGGTGTGGAGTTGCCGCGCCATTGCAGGCATGGAAGAAGTTCTGACCAGAATATGGTGATGGTGGGGTACAGGGTATGTAAGATTTCCAAGCCTGCGATTGCCATCTTTATCAGCACAATGCTCTTAAGCATGACCAGGTCGTTCTTGCCAAGTTGGAAGACGACCGCATCTGGCGGGGGACGGAACGCAAACTCATGACGCAACCAGAGCATGAGCGCATCCCAGTACATTCTGCGATGCCCGAACCAAGAGACGATGATCTTCGGCTGAAAGCCCAGATGTTCATCAGCTAAACCCGTGGTGGCATGGACCGCTGCCAATGTACTATGCTGTGGCCATTGCTTGAGATTTTTATTTTTCTCTGCTCGTTTGCGGGTGGGAGAATAGTTTTGGTTTTTTTTGTTACTGTGCTGCCAATGTTGATATCATAGTTGGGAGGGGGGGTGTTCGTTTGTGTGTCTGAAATGTTAATATTTACATGGTTTTCAACATTTGTATTTTCTTTTTTATAATGTGATCTTCAATGTAAGTCTCTGGCAGACCTGTTAGGGGACAAGCCAATAGGTTTTAAGAAATACATGATAATAAATGCTGAAAGCAGCATGGCAAAGTGTCTTTGAGCTGCAAACTAGGATGGTACTTGAAGGAAACACAAGATGACTTCACCATGAGTCAAATCACTCAGGCCTGCTTAATCCATATGCTTTGCTTGTCCATTTGGTCATATGAATTGGGCATGGAAATAAATGTGGAAAAAACCCTGCATAGGCAAGCAATAGGTAGATGGGAATATTAGCAGGCCTCTACAAGTAAGCCTTATGTTTTTGTACATCAAAAGTTTCTTTTTTACTTATATAAAGAACAATGTATGCAGTCGTAACTATCCATCTGTATATTATTACAGAGAATGACAAAATAATGACTCACCTGCCTTTTGTTATCATTTCCCCCTGTTTCTTTTCTTTTGACGGTGCCACTATTAGCTCTGTATTTATTAGTTCTTAGTTCCTGAGGCCATAGTATTCAGAATAAGGGTAGTGAAGCCTTGGAGAGGATAAAACAGACTGATGGATTTTCTTTTTAGTGCCAGCGATTCATCTTATTTCCTGCAGTCTTTGAGTGAAGTGAACCAGGCATCTGACTTCCTCTTCCCTAACTGATGAAGAAGTCTAAGGATAGAATAAGGGCATTGATTTCATAAACAATAAAGATAATTAGAGTCAACCTAGATCTTCCCTTTTCATCCCTCCCTCCCTACTAATGCGACAGGGAAATTGAAATATGTGTGTTGTGGAGATGTACAGAATAATAACTAACTTGGAAGTATTAATCAGTGACTACACAGCCTAACAGCATTTGGAAATGAGCCGATTTCAGCACTGTTAACCCTCCTACAGTATCTTTACCTGTAATCAAAAAAAGGGATATGCATGTACAGGGAGCCACATGTTTGCTGTGAGTTTTACCTGGGACTTCCGATGCAGCAAATTCCACTGCTAAAGAGACAAACCAGTTCCTACATCACCCTCCCTTTCACACTGCATTATATATACCATATTTTGGGATGGGTGCCAGAGTCTTTTTGAACATTCCTTGCTCCAGTGCATTTCCCCATTAAAGCAATTTGTCTGATTTTTGATGTTCAGAAGCAGATACGCTGCAGCAACGTACCTTGGGGTTGGTTCAGCACATACTGTGTTCCCTGTTGGCAAAAAAAGAGAGAAATACAATAATTAACTGATGGCCTACCCAACAGTGAATGTGCTGGTATCACTGAGGATTCATATACTAGACTACCATAGGGAAAGTCTTCTTCTTTGCCTCACTTTGCTTGTATCTAAACAGAGTGCTGAAAAGCAAACGAATCAGGAAGGTGATTTTAGAATAAATCCCTCTTTTTAAATTTAAGTGGCTTATATGTTGTTGTTTTTCCAAATAAGTAAATATTTAATATTTACTCATTAACACATATGTATCTCGAGAAGTTGAATCACATAATACCTCTGTCTTTTCCGAATTCAGCTTAAATTTGTTGGCACACACCCAGCCTGTCAACACCACCAAGTGGCCTGATTCAGATGGAACAAAGCTAGAGCTGGGTGTCAGCTGCATGTTAATGACACTTTGCTCCAAAACTCCTGAAGGCATTTTCCAGCATAGAATCATAGAATCTTAGAGTTGGAAGAGACCACAAGGGCCATCCAGTCCAACCCCCTGCCGAGCAGGAAACACCATCAAAGCATTCTTGACATATGCCTGTCAAGCCTCTGCTTAAAGACCTCCAAAGAAGGAGACTCCACCACACTCCTTGGCAGCAAATTCCACTGCCAAACAGCTCTTACTGTCAGAAAGTTCTTCCTAATGTTTAGGTGGAATCTTCTTTCTTGTAGTTTGAATCCATTGCTCTGTGTCCGCTTCTCTGGAGCAGCAGAAAACAACCTTTCTCCCTCCTCTATATGACATCCTTTTATATATTTGAACATGGCTATCATATCATCCCTTAACTTTCTCTTCTCCAGGCTAAACATGCCCAGCTCCCTAAGCCGTTCCTCATAAGGCATTGTTTCTAGGCCTTTGACCATTTTGGTTGCCCTCCTCTGGACACGTTCCAGCTTGTCAGTATCCTTCTTGAACTGTGGTGCCCAGAACTGGACACAGTAATCCAGGTGAGGTCTGACCAGAGCAGAATACAGTGGTACTATTACTTCCCTAGATCTAGATGCTATACTCCTATTGATGCAGCCCAGAATTGCATTGGCTTTTTTAGCTGCTGCATCACACTGCTGACTCATGTCAAGTTTGTGGTCTACCAAGACTCCTAGATCCTTTTCACATGTAAGGCTCTCAAGCCAGGTGTCACCCATCCTGTATTTGTGCCTTTCAATTTTTTTTTTTTGCCCAAGTGTAGTACTTTACATTTCTCCTTGTTAAAATTCATCTTGTTTGCTTTGGCCCAGTTGTCTAATCTGTTAAGCTTCATATAAATACAGTGAGGGACAAAATGGGATCCTGCAGAACACCGCTGGCTTTCCACACTACTTTCTGGAAACGCCCCTAGAGATTGGAGTGGAACCACTGAATTACATGCTCCCAATCCGCTCCTCCCTGAGCCACCCCAGATAGTAGGGATACTATGGTCAAATGGTATCAGAAGCAGCCGAAAGGTCAAGGAGAATAAGCAGGGTCAGTTTTCCCCCATCTCTCTCCTGATAAATGCCATCAACCAGGGCAGTTTCAGGGCCATGACCAGGCCTGAAGGCAGACAAATAGAGCCAAAGATGAATTTTAACAGGGAGAAATGTAAAGTACTAAACTTGGGCAAAAACAAATGAAAGGCACAAATGCAGGATGGAGGCACCTGGCTTGAGAGCAGTACATGTGTAGAGGATCTAGGAGTCTTGGTAGACCACAAACTTGACATGAGTCAACAGTGTGATGTAGCAGCTAAAAAAGCCAATGCAATTATGGGCTGCATCAATAGGAGTATAGCATCTAGATCAAGGGAAGTAATAGTACCACTGTATTCTGCTCTGGTCAGACCTCACCTGGAGTACTGTGTCAAGTTCTGGGCACCACAGTTCAAGAAGGATACTGACAAGCTGGAACGTGTCCAGAGGGAGCTGGTATGTTTAGCCCAGAGAAGAGAAGGCTAAGGGGTGATATGATAGCCATGTTCAAATATATAAAAGGATGTCATATATAGGAGGGAGAAAGGTTGTTTTCTGCTGCTCCAGAGAAGCGGACACAGAGCAATAGATTCAAACTACAAGAAAGAAGATTCCACCTAAACATTAGGAAGAACTTTCTGACAGTAAGAGCTGTTTGGCAGTGGAATTTGCTGCCAAGGAGTGTGGTGAAGTCTCCTTCTCTGGAGGTCTTTAAGCAGAGGCTTGACAGCCATCTGTCAGGAATGCTTTGATGGTGTTTCCTGCTTGGCAGGGGGTTGGACTGGATGGCCCTTGCGGTCTCTTCCAACTTTATGATTCCATGATTCTATTAAATATTCAGATTCCTCCAAGCATGTCTGAAACTGGACCACCATCACCTTGAGCATTTTGCTACGAAAGGAACATTTTCCAGTGGGCAATAGTTGTTTAATGCTTCTGGGTCCTTAAAGGCAGAGGGTACCCCCTTTTTCTCCAATGAAGCATCAATCACTCCCAGGACCCAGCCAGTCAATTCCCTTCAGCTAGCTTTAAGAAACCAAGATGGGCAAGAGTCAAAGGAGCAGGTGGTTGGGCACCATAGCTGCCAAGTTATCCCTTTTTTAAATGGATTTTCCCTTATGCTGAATAGGCTTCCTCGCAAGAAAAGGGAAAACTTGGCAGCTATGTTGGGCACACATCTTCAAGCAGCTTGTCCTCATCCTCAGGCTGCAATAATCACAACTGATCCAGTACAGATGGAAAATACAGTGCACTGGATGCCTCCACTGGACTTGGTCTAACTCTGACAAATGCCTCTCGGCAAAGCTCTGCAGGATAACTACCTGCAGATGCAATAGTGGTGAATAAGTAAGCTTTCTTTGCGCGCTCCCCCCCCTCAAGTTTTAGGTGCAGTAATGCAACCTTGCATGTGTTCAGACTGAGATTTATGCCACTTACATTGCGGCACAATGAAAAATTCTGTAGTGGAAGAAAACTAACTCTGCAAAGTTTCTGTTTGAGCAATTGTTCAATACTGCAAGAAACCAGGTCCTCCAATCACATTAGACATAAAATGTAAACTGGAACATCGGGATCTGATTGCATGCTAAGGTTATACACACATGACAGGCGGGATATGTAATTCCGCATATATATGATCTGAGATAATTTTAGAGTTATCTATAGTATTATCCTACTCTCGTCAATAAGGTTAGTAGTTTGTACTTCAAACTTGCAGTCCAAGTCATCCAATAGTTCCTGCAGCAGCTGACCTTTTCTTTAAGAATAAAATGTCAAGCACGACTTATGTAGGGAAAAAGGAAGGTTTAATATATATATATAATCATACTTTTTCCATCTGTGGGGTCTCTTGTGGCTTCATCTGAAATCTTCTCTGAGACTTCAATAGTTTTTGAAGAATCCCCCAGAAAGCACTAAACCCCAATGGATGCCTCAAGACCTCTTCTTTTTCTTTAAAGACTTCTGCTCACAGGAAGAGGGGAAAAAAATCACCACCAGGTATTCTCCCTAGAATACAAACTTGATGTACTTTAAAGTCATTTTGGCAACAGGATCCCTGCTATAGTTTGCTTCATGTTAGCTAGGGCGGAAAAAAATAAGCTCTAGTTCCTTTCTCTCTCCCTAGAACAGGGGTAGGCAACCTAAGGCCCGTGGGCCGGATGCAGCCCAATCGCCTTCTCAATCCGGCACACGGGTGGTCCAGGAATCAGCGTGTTTTTACATGAGTGGAATGTGTGCTTTTATTTAAAATGCATCTCTGGGTTATTTGTGGGGCATAGGAATGTGTTCATTATTTTTTTCAAAATACAGTCTGGCCCACCACATGGTCTGAGGGACGGTGGACCGGCCCATGGCTGAAAAAGGTTGCTGACCCCTGCCCTAGAACCATTCACTCATTTATCAAAATCTATGGGATAAATGTTTTAGATGGTAGACTGCAGTTGGCTTTCGCACCCTCTGGGTTCCCCTCCACCCCTGTTTGCCATAGTATGGTCATGGAAGGTACACTCCCCCCATAAGCTGCCAAGTACCCCGTTTTCCCCGGGAAACCCCCGTATTTTCTTACCGTTTACCGCAGGTGTCCTGAATGGCAAAATACCCCGTATTCCCCCGGATTATGGAGCGCCTGCCGGCGGCCATGTTCTTCTGGTGCTGCACCGGCACCGGAATTCGCTTCTACGCACTTCCGGAGTGCGTAAAAGCGACTTCTGGCGCTGCGGACATTTTGGAAATGGGCACAGCGGCATCGGAAGTCGCTTCTACGCATGTCCGGAAGTGCGTAGAAGCGACTTCCGGTGCCACGGCGCTGCTGATCCTGGATTTTTCAATCCAGAATTTGGCACCTATGACTCTCCCCCCCTTGCTTCTCTGTCCTGTTTAGCCTATCCACTTTGACTGTCTGCAGCCTGAGAATGGCCACCTTGGTAGATTGGTGTCTTGTGGAGGCCAGAATCCTCATAACCCTATCAAGAAATCCAGCCCTCTGGCAGGAGGCTAGAATGGATACAAACCCAATGCCTGAGCTAAAATCCGCATACATCTGGAATCGATAAAGTTGTGGCCATTTCTAAACCAGATGGTTGTCTGTTTGTACTTGGTCATCACCTCTTACCTATAGCCACTGCACGGGAAGGGTTGCACTGAGACTGAGACCGCAATACCTGCTTACTAAAATGTTAAAACGGGCATATTGAATTCAGGGTGCTGGCAATATCAGACAAGTACCGAGTCTTAGATGAAAATCCCCACTCACCATCCAAGATGTTTTAGATCACTGTTTGTTTAATTAGTCAAACCTACCAGTCACTTCTTTCTTTTGCAAAAGTAACTCCAACAAGAAACAAACAGAACATACATTAAAACCAGCACAAATCAAAACATAAAAAAGCTAAAACACATTGACATTTTTTTTAAAAGGAAGGCAGGATAAAAGCATCTCATTTACTGAAGGAGGCCCCAGAAAATTAAAAAGCCAAAGGCTTGGTAGAAAAGAAATGCTTTTGCCTAGTGCCTGTGTGTGTGTGTGTGTGTGTGTGTGTGTGTGTGTGTGTATATATATATATATATATATATATGTGGTGCCAGACGGGCCTCACTGGGGAGAGCATTCCACAAGTGGGGAGCCATCACTGAAAAGGACCATGCTTGTGTTGCCACCCTCTAGATCTCCTGTGGAGGAGAAAATGTCCTCAGATGATGACTGCAGGGTTCATATGGGAAGAGGCAGTCAATGAAGTAGTGGGGTGCTGGGGCATAAGTCTTTATACAGAGATGATATCTCTGCAAAAAAGACAGATGGATTGTTACTGTACACATGTTCTGAGTATCAAGACAACTCCAATGGAAGGGTGATGTAGTTACCAAAGCAGATCGATCTTACCTGAATGGATTTTACCTAATTCCTGTCTTGCTTCTTAATCTTAATGAGAGGCTTAATTTTTTTACCTAAAAATACACACGGTATATCACATATTACTGTATATGCATTATAATGTGTGCTATTATATGCACAGTGGTACCTCCGGTTGCAGACGGGATCTGTTCCGGAGCTCCGGTCGGATCTTGAGGTTTTTGCAACTGGAGGTCCCTGTTCTGCGCATGCGCGCGGTGCGGTAGAGTGCTTCTGTGCATGCGCACACGGCGAAACCCGGAAAAATACTTCCAGGGTTTCCACGCGTGTATCCCAAAGGATACCTAACCAGAGGTGCTTGTAAGTAGAGGTACCACTGCATACTATTATATGCATAGTAACCAGCACATAAACAGTTGCACACAGCAATGCAGAAATCTGTATAAAATTGTGTAAGTAACATTATACTGCATGGAGCTTGACTCCTTTATACAAGTGACAGGAATAATATGTGCTACTTTTGTACTTTGGTGTATACTATAATCATTTGGGCTTTTTTAAAATTAAAAAATGGCAATACATGAGCAGCTTACCTATAAGTGACCATTTGATTCAAGAGGCAATCAGACACAGGCATAGCTCGATCAGGCTGAGTATGTCAGATCCCATGTATAAATCCATTTAATATGGATTCCTCCTCCAGCCATATTCAAATCCATTCTGACTTTGCTTCTTCACCTTCCCAGGTGACATAATTCATTGTAATCTGCACATTTCCTTAGCCTAACATAGTTTGGTATAGCAGGAGGAACCGTTATTGTATGAGATCTTTCAATAACCATTGGTGATGGTTTTTAAATGCTTTAAAATGTTTATTATTATTATTATTATTATTATTATTATTATTATTATTAATTATTGAGAAATGTCATGTTTCATTTTATATCTTTGTAAACCCTCTAGAGGTTTTATTTTTTACAATCAAGTGGTATCAAGTGGTATATAAATTCTGGTAAATAAAAAGAAACAATACCTTCAAAACACCCTTGGGCAGTATCGTATTTGCTTCTGCAGCTCAGTTTAGGGGAAAGGCACTTGAAATAGCAAATAGTGAAATTAAAAAATTCTCCCTTGCTGTTTCTCTTGAGACTGGCAATTAGACCTGTGAAAGAAACACAGCCTTTTCTCTCCTGTGGTGTAATGACAGAATCAAAAGCAAAGAAATATATGCATCAGGATATCAATACGGAGTTTGCCTGAATTATCATTTGAAATGGAAAAAAAAGTGTTTGATTTGTATTCCTCCAGCCTTTTGTCAATCAACAATATTCATGCATCTCCGTATAGAGAGCACAAGGCAGCACATTTGTTGTGGAAGACATACTTGCATTAATATGTATTTATTTTCAGCTGCCTCATCTAGTCTAGTTTCTCATCAGTGTCCTTTTTCTGTAAGATTTTTCTTGATAATCACAGACTTCTGAAAAGTGTATTGATGTAAACTTTGGAAAAGTAGAAAGATGCAACAGTCGGCTTTGATTAAATTTGGAACCAGGTTATATAGTAGCCTCGTGTGAAGAATAGCAGTTAATTAAAAATTAAGAGAGGCACTACAATTCTTTGTTAAAGCTGCCATAAAAGTGAAATTAATGACCTGTGCTATCTGACTTGGTTGAGCTTCCACTTGCTTATTCGACCCACAACCCATTTTGGAAATTACAACTGCAGATCATGTTTCTTCATTGCATCTCAATTGACCCTTTGACTCTGAGCTTGAGCTGTGCTGGTGCACCAGTCAGGTCTGCACATACATTGCATGGGGTTATGGTGCCCATCTCGCTTTCTGGCCGAGAGAGCCGGCGTTTGTCCGCAGACAGCTTTCTGGGTCATGTGGCCAGCATGACTAAGCCACTTCTGGAGTAACAGGACACCGTGACGGAAACCAGAGCGCATGGAAACGCCATTTACCTTCCTGCCACAGCAGTATCTATTTATCTACTTGCACTGGCATGCTTTTGAACTGCTAGGTTGGCAGGAGCTGGGACAGAGCAACGGGAGCTCACTCCGTCACACGGATTTGAACCGCTGACCTTCTGATCGGCAAGCCCAAGGGGCTCAGTGGTTTAGACCACAGCGCCAACCCACAGCCTGCTTCTCTGAGTATGGATAGTACATAGCTAGATCAGAGTGATCCTGTTTAACCAAAGGGACAGTCAAGACTCCTGTGTCTATATATTAGCCCAATGCCTTCAAGTTCATCACCAATTTGAAAGTGTTGTTCTGGCCAGATGATTTCAAGAATGCGCACACCGTAAGTAGCACATGTTTGCAGATGGCAACATCAACACACATGTTGGATATGCATTGATTCTTTTAATTTTAGAGGGGGAAGGATGACCTGTTCCCCCCCAGAGTGTTCTGTGAGTGCTTTTCTCATCATGGACACTACATAATAGTTAAACATAACAATCATGTTGTTGTTGTTGTTGTTTAGTCGTTTAGTCGTGTCCGACTCTTCGTGACCCCATGGACCATAGCACGCCAGGCACTCCTGTCTTGCACTGCCTCCCGCAATTTGGTCAAACTCATGTTCGTAGCTTCGAGAACACTGTCCAACCATCTTGTCCTCTGTCGTCCCCTTCTCCTAGTGCCCTCAATCTTTCCCAACATCAGGGTCTTTTCCAAGGATTCTTCTCTTCTCATGAGGTGGCCAAAGTATTGGAGCCTTCATGGATCAATGCCCCTTCATGGATCAATGCCTTGAATAACTCAGAGAAGCTATGAGCTATGCCATGCAGGGCCACCCAAGATGGACAGGTCATAGTGGAGAGTTTTGACTAAACGTGATCCACCTGGAGAAGGAACTGGCAAGCCACTCCAGTAACCCTGCCAAGAAAACTCCATGGACAAAGACGATAGGCATAACAATCATACCTTAACTTAATATATTTATTGTGGCATTACTGGCTGTGCTTTGGGGAAGCTTCTTTCGCTATTCCCAGAGCATAGCTTGAAGCACTAGAAACACCTTCAAAATGACCGAGCACCGAAAAACTCAAAATTTTATTTCAATTGTGTAATATTGACCACGAGCCACTGAAAATTTATTATCTGCCTGCAAACCTCCAACATCCAACATCAGGTTGCTAGAAATAAGAAGAAAATGTCTTTGTAGCTGAGCCACTAGGTGGCAATCTTGTTCTATATGTCTTGGCTTCCCCATCTATATCCAATAGCTAGCCAATAGAAAACTTTACTGTTCTCTGCAGAACTTGAAATTTTATACCTACTATTTTTTAGGCCTGAATTATGTATAGTGGTTTTATTATATGCACTACCATCCACTAGGGAGAGCATCACCAAATATATTTTCTTTTGGCCCGCAGCGGTTAGTGTCATACCGAGTGAGTGCTATTGATGGAAAGCCAGCAACGTACGCAGGCCAGTTCCTTTGCCTGTTCGTGTGCACAGAAATAATGCTGAAAAATGGCCGAGGATTTGCAGGGAGTTATGCTCTCTGTGCTTAAATCTGCAATAATTCATGTGACTTAATGTTGCCAGCTTCAGATCAGAAGTGAAAATTGTATTTTTAGGTTTGGGGTGGTGAGTCAATGGTTATAGCCAATGTAGTGCCTCTAGAAGTTGCTGGACTACATCTTCCATCATCCCTGAGCATTGGCCATGCTGACTGGGGCTTATGAGAGCTGAAGTACAATGACTGGATGGCACCAGCTTGGCTGGGATATACCTTTTCAACTCTCCTCCTCCTCCTCCTCTCCTTCCTTCTTGGTGGTAGTGTGTGGTGGGGCACTATGGGTAGGGCTACATTGCTTTCCTGAGAGCCAGCATGGTGTAGTGGTTAAGAGCAGTGAACTCGTAATCTGGTGAACCGGGTTCGCTTCCCCGCTCCTACACATGCAGCTGCTGGGTGATCTTGGGCTAGTCAAACTTCTCTGAAGTCTTTCAGCCTCACTTACCTCACAGAGTGTTGTTGGGGAGGAAGGGAAAGGAGATTGTTAGCCGCTTTGAGACTCCTTAAGGGGAGTGAAAGACGGGATATCAAGTCCAAACTCTCCTCCTCCTCCTCCTCCTCCTCCTCCTCCTCCTCCTCCTCCTCCTCCTCCTCCTCCTCTCCTTCCTTCTTGGTGGTAGTGTGTGGTGGGGCACTATGGGTAGGGCTACATTGCTTTCCTGAGAGCCAGCGTGGTGTAGTGGTTAAGAGCAGTGAATTCGTAATCTGGTGAACCGGGTTCGCTTCCCTGCTCCTACACATGCAGCTGCTGGGTGACCTTGGGCTAGTCAAACTGAAGTCTCTCAGCCTCACTCACCTCACAGAGTGTTTGTTGGGGGGGAGGAAGGGAAAGGAGATTGTTAGACGCTTTGAGACTCCTTAAGGGGAGTGAAAGGCGGGATATCAAGTCCAAACTCCTCTTCTTCTTCTTCCTCCTCCTCCTCCTCCTCCTCCTCCTCTTCGACTTCTTCTTCCAAATACTACACATCTCTGCCACTTACTGTCAGGAGCTCAGCAGGAGCTCAGTTTGGCAGCAGAACTAGTCCAGTGTTCCTGCCAAGCTTCCCACTGCCTGTCAGAGACTGGCTGGATGCTGAGGAGTGGTGGAAGATGCCTGACCAACCCCCCCCCCCCGCCGGGAAAGCACAGAGGGGAGGGGATTTGGATCCTGGCTTTGGGTGGTGGGAAACCAGCCTCATCCCAGAGAAGGGGGGGGGAGCTGTGGTGGGGAGGAGCAGCTCCACCACAGAGCCAACCTGACAGCTTCTCTGCTGACACCCTAAAAGTCCCCCTCCCACTCCCAGAACAAGGCATCTATTGCATGTTACCCAGCAGAGAGTAGACAGAAACAGAGATGGTCCCTTGGGGCTCGCCGTAAGCAGAGGGAGAGACCTGACACGGATGGATAGGGAGTGAAGGGGAAGTTACAAGCCAGTCCAGGCAACTGCTTCATCTAGACCAGGCATCCCCAAACTTCGGCCCTCCAGATGTTTTAGACTACAATTCCCATCATCCCTGACCACTGGTTCTGTTAGCTAGGGATCATGGGAGTTGTAGGCCAAAACATCTGGAGGGCCGCAGTTTGGGGATGCCTGGTCTAGACAGGAGCAACCCTTAGACATCTCTGTGTGTTCTCTGTTCTGCTTCCTTAATCAAGAAACTTAACTGTAAGTTAGATGGCATTTCTCTGTCTTTCTCGGATCTGCAAACAACCTGTTCTCCTTGATGGCTCCCTGACAAAGCCTTGCCACTTTCCTTCCCAGCAAGCAACAGCAGCAATTCATGGTGTTCGGGAGCCAGGAAAGCAACGTAGCCCCACTGTGCCACCCCACTGACCTCTATTGCTTCCTCATGAAATTTGCAAATATAAACTAAGCATTCCCGCTGCGTTTTGGTGCCTGCTGCAGAAAATCCAAATGAAAGGCCCTCCTACTAACTCCTACAACCCATTGGAACATTCTCTTGCACGAGCCCCACTTCAAACAACCTTACCTGGTTAGCTCAGTTGGTTAGAGTATGGTGCTGATAGCGGTTGCAAGTTTGATCCCTGTATGGGACAGCTGCATATTCTTGCATTGTAGGGGGTTGGACTGGATGATCCTCAGGGTCCCTTCCAACTCTACAATTCTATGATTCCATTTTTCTTGCTTAGACACACATGCCCCATTCATTTTATTAGGATTTACACAGGAGAATAGTAGAGTGTGCCTATGAGTCCAATGAGGTGTGGCCTGTGATGGCACTTCAAATCTCGTACGTGAGGCAGGTACTTCACCTTGCTGTATCATCAGGCCCTTTCTGCTGGTCATGTGAGACCACTCCCGAGGGCTTCTATTTTAGGATACCATGTCTCCAAGGAGATTTCTGACTAAACAACAAGAAGAACTTTCTGACAGAAAGAACTGTTCGGCCATGGAACATACTCCCTTGGGAGGTTGTGGACTCTCCTTCCTTGGATATTTTTGAGAAGAGGTTGGTTGGTCATCTGTCATGGATGCTTCAGTTGCGATTCCTGCATTGCATGGGGTTGGATTTGATGACCTTTAGGGTCCCTTCCAACTATGATTCTGTGGAACGGTTTTTGCATCTATGCCATTCATCTATTTCTTGTGTTTCTGTGATAGGTGTGAGAAACATTGATCACGAATCAGAGACGCCTGCCTTTAAACTACATGAGGATATTAATCCAACTTATAAATAGCTGCAGTCTTACAGACATATTTAACTGATCATCACTTCTAAAATACAATTTCAAGGTTGACAAAATATGCTCCGATAAAAACTGCATGCTGCTCAATGTAGCTCCTGTTCATTTAAAAGCCATAGGTTTTTTTTTCCCTCGGTAAAAAAATAAATAAAAATGCCTTGAGCAACATTTCTGCATTTAGCACCATTTGTCTCCCCCTTTTTTTCATAGTTCTAACACATGACATCTTGTCCCTGAGGAAAAGAGGTTTGTTTTTAGCGGCTTGAAGTAATCCACCCCTTATATACACTCAATTTACAAATATTAATAAGATTTCTTGAAGGCTTTACAGTCCATTTTTGACATTCTTAATGAATGAGGAATAACATGAAAATTGAATGTAGCAGTGTGCAGCAAGGTAACGCTCATTGAAACAGAATTCTGAAAATTTATATTTTTTGTGGTGGTGAATGACTAGGAATCTCCATAGAAGAATAGCTTCTGTGATGCTGTGCTCCTTCCCAATTAACCTAATTAAGACTTCATAGTGTAACCACCTCCTGAAACAGATTTACAGGTAGATAGAAAAGAGGGTTGGGTGCAGACTTTCCCCAAGACCCCAAGGCGGAGTACAACAATTACAACATAGTATTAGAAAAGGTATAAAACAACTAAAACTCACAGAAAGAAAGTAGGTCTCAAAAATATATAGCTCAAAAGATTTGATTTTCAGTCACTTTCCTGCTTCTTTGATTAACTTAACAGCATAGGCTAAACAAGCTATAGCTTAGGGCCCTGCTCTCTTGCCCCCCCCCCCCAAATAAAGGAAATTAAAGGGGGGAAACCTGGATGTACATTTCCAAAATATAAGATAAAAAAACAAATAAAACAAAACCTACATACAACAACTGTGTTTTGTGTTGTGCAGGCTCCTATGATGTAAGTATCATGATGATGCTAGTCTGCTCCCTAAAATATCACTGGTTTGCTCATTTCTATATATAGGGTGCCTACATAAAATATGTATTTTATGATAAAATACATACTTTGTTATGTGCAAGTGGCTTTAGATACCTATTAGGTCCATAAATTACCATATAGCATATATTCAACACAAAAACCAGCAACATTTTGTTGCTGACAAAGGACAGCCGGACATATGAAGTAGCTTAGGGCCTCATCAAAATAACTTATGTTCTGCTCCTCTTTTTTTTTTTAAAAAAAATGTTTTTAAATGTTTCATTGTGGTTTTAGTTTCTAATAGCTTTTACCGTTACATATTGTATTTCTTAAAAAAAATTCCTACTTGTTCTGTGAGCTGCCCAGAGAAATTGCATTATGGGTCGCTGCATGAATTTAGTTGATTAGTAATAAATAAGGTGATCTGACTTAGTTGACCCCACAATTCCCAGCCTTCTGGATTCACCAGATCATCCACTACAGTTGCCTCTTTCTTTCTGTGTCTGCACCTTACCTTCCAAGTCCCGGACTGCAGAATCCGGGACCGGCAGCCGTGTGACCGGAAGTTGCATTGACGTAACTTCTGGTGTCGCTTTGCCCTTCTATGGGCACCAAAAATGGCCACCGCCGGCTTCAAAAGTAGCTTCTACGCATGACTGGAAGTGCGTCGACCGGAAGTGCGTCGACGCAACTTCCGGTGTCGCCCCACCCATCTATGGGCACCAGAATGGCCGCCGCCGACACCGGAAGTCGCATCTACACACTTCTGGTCATGCGTAGATGCAACTTTTGAAGCCACCGGCGGCCATTTTTTGTGCCCATAGAAGGGCAAATCAGAAAAAATAACGGAGAAAAATGGGAGACGAAGTGATACGGGGGACCACCGGGAAAAGGTAAGTAAAAACGGGGGTTTCCCGGGGAAAACGGGAGACTTGGCAGCTATGGTCTGCACCCCTAAGTAGAGTGATCTGAGTAGCTTCCACTGAAGGATGTTAAGAGACACAGTACTGAATAAACACCCTTAGGATAGCACTGTCTGTTACCTAGACACGCCTACAAGCAATTTTGTTTTTTGTTTGGCCACCAGAAAGATTGATCATGCACCACGAGCTGCTCAGAACTGGGTGGCTTTTCAACAAGTAACAGACTTTAGTAAGTGCTGAGACAATCTCTTTACATTTTGTTCCCCAGATCCGCTGCAGAGCAGAAATAGCTGTGGAGAAATGCATGCTGCTTCAAGGATATCTCCCTAATTGAAAATGTATTTCAAACTATATATTGCTGGCGTCAGGCTGGGGTTAGAAGAGAGGGAGAATTATCAACCACACGCTTCCCTTGAATAGGAAGGGAAGTTGGGGGGGGGGGGAAGCAGACGGCTCGGGGTGATTGTGCAGAGGAAGCAAAAGCAGCATAATGAGAACCCATACAGAGCGCAGACGTTTACATTAAATACCATGTCTTAATAAAATAACATTTAATTAGCAAATGCCACGTTGGTGCATGCCTTAACCTTTAAATCCTGCAGCTGTTTAGGAGCTTGTAAGAGATATAAGACCTGCCATTAGCTGAATGATGGGCTCCAGGAGAAAAGCAATGGCTTATTGCCCCTCTCAAAATGAGAATGATAAATTATGGCGGTAGCACCGAACAAGACTGTACCTAAAGCAAGCTCAGAAATGCTTTGCCTTCACTAAACTCGCAGCAATGTCTATGTTGCCGGGCATGCTAGCTCAATTTTTGTTCTGCTGGTCCTGCCAGGACACTGTCCAAGATCGAAACATGCCCTGATCTTTCTGAGAAGCCTCTTCTCATACCTTCAAACATCTTGATAGACTTGAGAAGGAATGTCAAGCAGGAACGGGGAGTCTGTGAAATGCACCCTCCCCTCCCCCCCCCCGATGTTGATGGGAAACAATTCCCATCATCTTTCGCGGGCCATTTGTTGATTTATTTATTTCCCCATATTTATATCCAGCCTTTACTCCCAGGGAGAGCACAGAGCAGTTGGCGGCATGGCATAACCAATAAAAAAATAATGTCAACAACATTCTAACAACTTTAGGGCTTCATACAATTATTATAAATATTAATTGCCTTCCGCACACACACGGTTGGAATCTGGAAAAAAGTGCGGCTTATGTTTGAGCCAATACAGTGTGTGTGTGTGTGTGTGTGTGTTTGTGTATGCGCAATACAAAGTAGACACCCTTGGCAGAGACCCAGCTGGAAAAGACTGCCAGAAGAAGAATGTATTCAATTGTTTACGGAAAGCACCTATTGCATGTTTACAGGAAATGTATTCCAAAGAACAGGGGTGGCCACACTGAAAACTCTGCTCCGAGTTACTGAGGAGTAGGGTTTCTGATATCTTTGGATATACCAGTGTCTTACTGGGTATATGGCGAATAAAGCGGTCTGTTAGTACCAATACCTTGAACATAACTTGGTAGGAAATGAGGAGTCAGTGCATGTTGGTGGTAGTTTACTTCCAAAAGCAACCTGGCCACCATTGCAGCCTCTGGACCAACTTCAAGGGTAGCCACAAAGAGAGGGCACTGCATTGAGCCAACCTTGAGGTTACTAATGCAGTAATAACTCAATGGCTGGCAGGTCACGTGGGTTCTCCCCCCCCCATGCCATCTGCTACTGATGTTGCTGGCCAATCAACAGACAAAGCATTACACCAGGAGTGGAGAAGGTTGTCCCTCAGCCTGATAAAGGTTCTCCATCCCTGGCTTAGAAAGGTGCACACTGCACAATGATAGGAAGATTTGACATGGCTGCAAACCTGACAGCCTAGGAGGGGGCTGCCCCTCCCCCTCAAAATCAATGGGCATTGCGTGACCAGGCGCCACAGCCACAGCCCCCAGGGAGCATCAGAAAGGAATAAAGACTCTGACAACATTATGTAATTAATAATTAGGCCACAACTTTATTAAACTTCTGAATGTAGGAAGACCTTGGCTTAGGCCTTGGGCAGGTATCCCTCCCATCCCGAGTAACTGGGACACATCAGGGTAAATGGGATATGGGGGTGCTCTGCAAGTAGGGCCGGCTCTAGGGGTAGGCTGGGTGGCGCGGGGCGCCAGGGCGCCGGGTCGGCAGGGGGGGGGGCGCTGCACAGCAAAGCTGCGTGGAAACCACGCTGTGTGCTGCGCCCGCCCACCAGCCGCGGGAAGAAACGGGGGCGGGGCACCGGAGCGATCCACACACCACGGCACCAGGGCGCCCGACCCACTTAAGACGGCCCTGTCTGCGAGATATAAATGTAGCAGGCAGCCAACCCTATATCCCTGCACACAGGGTAGTTCACTGACGACCTTTCAGTGTATGGCCAGTGACACCCATTATATAACTCCTTTAAGAGGGGACCCTGGCCGCAGGGAGGTGAATCACCACTTCATGCCCCCCCCCCCATTACAGGGAAGAAAAGACTAGAGGATTCCACCCAAGTCCATAACCGCCAAAGTTGTGACAAATTGCTACGGGAAAGACAAAACCTGCCAATGCAGGAAAATTTCTTCCCGGTCCTTCAACAGCAACCTGTCAAAGACTGTAGCAGCACCTGCTAAACAGGAAGAAAAAGTTAACCTGCAAACAAGAAACATTAAACAAAGGGAGGGTAGGGAGGGTGAATCTCCAGAGCCTACTGCCTGGCTATAAAAGGGGCTGGCCCCAACTCCCAGCAAGAAACTTGGTTACTGAGGCTGGGCATGAACCTCCAAATAATAACACTGAGAAGTAAGCCAGCCCCCTCTCTACTAGTAAGTTCCCTGGGAACTGTAGCACTGCACAGGATCCTGCAAAGGGCACCCGCATTTTAAAGTGTGAGTGCTCATTGTCATTCAAATGACAGAACCACTGCAATTAACTGCCCCCCTCCAAATATTTTATTCTAGTTGTCACCCCTGCCTGCCTGAGTGTCAGTGGAAGGCAATGTAGAATCTGCTGCTATTCTGCACCTTGCCTATATTGCAATGTCTCCCATTCTGTTGAAATCACTGAGGGTGCAGCATCAAGGCAAGTTTTCACTGTTCACTAGTATCTGGCATTAAGAAACATGTACGTGTATGTAAACCGTATGAAGAGTTCTGGAGAAGAGGTTCAAAAATGAAACTATTTTGAGCTAACAACCCTTGTTGCTTTTTTTTTTTTTTTTGCTGCTGGCAGAAATTTATTTTTAATTACATGGGTGAAGTGGGAGGATGAAGAGACATTAGCAAATAACGAGATATTTTCTTTCATTTTAAACCTACTTTGCAGATCCGCAATTTTGCCGTCACCTGCTATTTGTTTGCCTTGATAAGGTGCCTGGTCTCTGTTATAGAAGGCAATGTTCTGTTACCTTTCTCATTTAAAGGGAATAATTTGCTTAGCACAGAGTCGTCGTAAGCAGGCTGTCACTGAATGACTTTTATCTGGAGTTTATATTAGAGTGCGAATGGTAAAGCTATAGATCTTAAAACAAACTGCGTTCTAAATCTGCCTGAGTGTTTTAGCCTTGGAACAGAAGCCAAAAGGAACTCTTCACAAAAACCATGCGGGTGAATTATTGATTTTGTCCTATTTTCCCCTGCCCTCATCTTTGCACTTCCTCCCTTTGGAATTCTCAGGAAATATTGTCACAAGGTATCTTAAGACTGGGTTGGGGAACCTGTGGCTCCCATATATCTTCGATCTTCCCTGACCATTGGCCGTGCTAGCTGTGGCTGATGACAATCAGAATGTGGAAGGCCACAGAATTAAATCCATGGATAAATAATTCCTAACAAAATCTAGAGCTTTTTCTACCGAGACCACCAGCCCAGACTCAGTTCACAGTGGAAAAATGACCCAGCTCTTTTGCAACTGAAGGCTGCATGGAAGGTATTTACAAATTATCCAACTTAGGAAGAAAAATATAGCAATTGCTATATTTGTTCATTTCAGCATTAGCAGTGTCTGTGCAGAACAGCTCAGTTCCTACTTTAACATCAACATCAACAATCAAGTAAGGAGTCTTATTTAATCTCATATGGATGGAGATAATCCCTTAAGGGAAAAGCTTACAGCATTTGGGACTTCTTCGTTTAGAAATAAGACAAGTAAGTTGTGGCACGACAGAAGTTTATAGAATTATGTGTGGCATGGGGAAAGTGGAATTTTCCCCTCCCTCCCTCATAAACTTGTGGTTCTTTGCACAGCTGAACTGTGGAAGTCACTCTCATGGGTAGCAATGATGGCCACCAACTTAGACGGCTTTGAAAGAGGATTAGACAAATTCGTTCCTACTAGCCATGATGACCATGTTCCATCTCCACTTTAAGAGGCATTATGTTTCTGAATGCCAGTTGTTGGGAATCACAGGTGGGCAGCACTGGCACCACATCCAGGGGGCCCTGGGTGTGTGGGTACCCACAAAAGTTTCACTGTGGGTACCCGGCCTCCACCCGCCACTGCCCACTGCCTTACCTTACGTATGGTTTATGTGTGTGGTACGGAAGCTGTACTTCTCAGCACAGAGCAGGGCTGTGTAGAATTATTAAAACAGCAGAGAGCATTATTGGCTGCTCAGTCTCCACCTTAGAACAAATCTATACCACCAGGTGCCATAGAAAAGCACTAGACATATCAAGAGATCCAACGCACCCTGGTCACCATTTCTTTCAGCTCCTGCCATCGGGACAGAGATAAATAACTATGCAGGCAAGAACGAGCCGTCTCAGGAACAGTTTCTTCTCTAGAGTGATTTTGGCCTTAAATGGAAAGCCTGGACTTTGAAGTCATCTTATTTTAGTGGTTATTTGTATTATATTTACTGTTTTTAATTAGGTTTTGTAATTTTGGATTATGCGGAATGCTTTATCTGAGTAGATTTAGCAACCGAGTAATTTTCGTTGTTCCCGCAAGGGGACAATGACAATAAAGATATCTTACCTCCCTTCAGTGGGACTTACACTCAGGCAAGTGTGCATGGCCCTGTGGCTCAAGACCTCAATAATCAACTTAAATGGAAGCAAATTAATTGGATGTAGCATAATATTAATGTTTTATGTTTTATTATGATTTTATATATGTTGGAAGCCACCCAGAGTGGCTGGGGCAACCTAGCTAGATGGGCGGTGTGTTGTTGTTGTTGTTGTTGTTAGGAATGGGGAATGGGTTGAAAATGCTTCATGATTAGGAGGACTTCGCTTCTGGTTTATTTCATAGCATTCTCAGTCTAATATTTATTAGGGGATCTGATGCCACATTTAAATATTTATTTTGAGTTGTCACGATGGTATGTGTGGCATGGCATGTTTCCCCCCCCCTTCCTACAAGAGAAGGTGCTTTTAGAAAACTCAAAGAATTATCTACACTTTAGAGAGCTTCATGTATATTCATTAAGCCAATACTAGTGCTGGATTCTCTTAAGTCTGCATTAAGAATTTATGGTTTCATCTTTTATGCTCCTGAAACAAGAAATGTTCAAAACGAGTGGGAGATATATTTTCGAGCATCTATTGTAAGTTTTTACAGCAACAGAGTGTTAAAGTTCTAACAACAAAAGGAAATTTCAGAAATGAATGTACACACAATGAATGTTGGAGGAGAGTATTTGAGGAATATTCAGCAGTATGGGGTCTGGCAACAGACCCCAGAAAGTTACCTTAGTCTTTTGTTGCAGAAACATTTAGTCTGATTTTGGAAAACAAGAATAATGAATGCTGAAACAATGCTGCGTTGATCTTACTTTTTCAAGTGCTCGTAAACACGGGATACAGCCCGACTTTTAGACATAAAAACATGACAAAGATTCCTCCAGAAGAATTGTGAGTGACGGCATCTTGTGGATTTCAAAACCCATGTTATTCTTGAAAGGATATGGAATCAGCCATGTTGTTTCATGTTGTGTCTCTTTATTAAAATATGTAAGGCGCTTCTAAACCAATTTGTAGAGCAGGCTCATGGTGGAGCAAAGAGAAAACATTTTTCCTAACCTTCTATTCACCTAGGAACCAGCTCTAAATTCATATATTTGCTCTTGACTGTATAGTGCACTGATTCGCTTCTGCTGCAGCATATGGGCAAATTACCATTTGGCATTTGAAGACATTTTGATGGACTTCTCTGAGCTGGATGATTGAAACAAATGGAGGCAAATGGTGATACTTCTAATGATTTAGTGACACAAAGCAAGCCAATAAAAGTAATTCTCTTGCAAGGAGGATATTGTGCCATCCCAGCGACACAACACAGCTCAGTGTGAATATGGGTGATAATGTAGATTACAGACTGGAGCCAGTGGAGCCCAGTAGACAAAGATTTGGCTTGTAGTTGAAAAGACCTGGACCCTCTTCTTCATTTGTTAAATGCCCACAGGGGGAAGGGGCATTGTGGAATTGTCCTGGCTAGCTCCACCCCATAGATCTAGGCTTCTAGGTGACACTTGATCAGTATCAGGTCAAAGGAGGTCTACGGCAAACAGATTTGTGTGTCAAAGCCCCAAGCCACCCCCATGAGAATAAAGGCACGAGGACACAGAATTTTAGGTTAATGTTCATGGGCAAAATTTAGGCCACAATTTTATTGGTTACAGAATGTGAGCAGTATTGGCTTAGGCATTGGCATCAACAAACTATATATGACGAGTCTGGTAAGGGTAAACTGCCAGTAGGGGGAACCCCGCCAATGTGGTTCGACTCGAGCACCCCCTGGGTTCCTGCTGGGGTGGTGGCATGGCCCTAGCCCCTCCCCGGGCTTCGGACGAGATTCACACACACAGATTGCTTTAACGGAATACCCTTGAGCACAGAGCTCCTCCCCCCCCCACAACACTATTCCAATGCCTAACTGCCAAACATAGCTGCCAAGTTATCCCTTTTTTTAAGGGATTTTCCCTTATGCTGAATAGGCTTCCTCGCGAGAAAAGGGAAAACTTGGCAGCTATGCTGCCAAACCTTACAAAGTTGTGACAATTGCTACGAGGTAGGCAAAAACCAAGTGGCCAGCGCCAATTTGCCAAGTGGAAAAAGTCCTAACAGGCCCCTCAACAGAAACCAACCAAGTCCATAGCAAGGCCAATGACGCAACCTGAACAAAGGGCGGGAGGGCGGGAGATCTGCAGCGCGAGGCCATTCAGCATCGCACCGAGGTTTAAATTGCCCCGGCCACACACCCCAAGCCACCTGATTGGCTGCTTGGCTAACTGGCAGGAAACAGTCCCGCCTGCTACGCTGAGGGTGGAGGCTTGGCGGCTCGCCCGCAACGCATCCCCACAAAGAGGTGGAGCCGATTTATGCATGCAAGACTCCACAATGACAGAGACCCAGGGACAAGAATACATCCCTGCATAGCCCCACTTCAGATCCACACATGACCAACACACACACACACACACACACACACACACACACACACACAAACAAACATTGGAGTCTATGGAGTCTGGGCTAGCCTGAATATTCTACAGCAGGCATCCCCAAACTTCGGCCCTCCAGATGTTTTGGACTACAATTCCCATCTTCCCTGACCATTGGTCCTGCTAGCTAGGGATCATGGGAGTTGTAGGCCAAAACATCTGGAGGGCCGCAGTTTGGGGATGCCTGTTCTACCGAGCCTTGTTGCATGGTTAATGTACAATGTCTGAAGAGGACTGTGCATTGAGTGTGCACATCTTCCATGGGCTGACTGGGCGATTTACTAAATCTCACCTTCAGTTTCTCCTCTGTAAAACAGGAATCATAATGGGAATAATGCTTCCTAGGATCCATTGTGAAATCAAATAATAAATGCGAGAAAGGATTTTGCAAGCTGAAAGTGATACTCAAAACTATAAATAACAGTGGTGCGGTAATGTAGTGGTAATGTAGCAATAATCCAAGACTATTATGATTACTTCCAAATGCTTTTTAATGTTTAGCTTCTAAGCATAAAGCTTTAAGCACAATGGCATGTATTTCTTTACCAGAATAGCTGTTTTTCTTTCTGTCTTAACAGCTCCTATATTTAACAGAGTCTGTGAATTTCAAATGCGCTTACCAGCGGCGCCAACTATTTTATGTTTACTCTTATATTATGGGAGCTTAATTGGAAATTTGCTCATCAAGCTATGGAGAGTTTAATTAAACTCAATGAAGAAATTACCAAGTCATAAAAGGAGCTGCGTTAAAAATGTGCTATTTTGGTTCTGAAGTCAAAAGAATTTTTGTGCTCCCTGATGGTCCTATTTTCAGAACAATAAAGCCCACCTCTAGATGATGTTAATTTAATTATTGGCAGTGTCTTCTCATTCCCATCACATGGCTGCCTTGTGCTCTAAACCCAGTGGCTGGCTGCCTCCTTGCAAAGCAGAGTTGAAGAGAGGATGATTTGCAGAGGAGAAAGTGGGGGGGGAGGGGAGATGCTTAAAAGGATGCTAAATTTTAATCCAACCTAGTTTTAATTCAATAGTGTTTGTAGGCAACTTCCTCACCACTAACTGTGCTGTTGTTTTTCCTTACATTCCTTTATTCATCCATATTGAACTTCTTTTAAAAAATGAAACAAACCTCACCACAGGTATTTATGTATTGATGATGTGTACATAAAATAATGTGCATTATTTTACTTTTGACTGCATTCCATTTCTACTCACTGTGCTTTAGCTACATTTCCTTTCCTCTGCCAATAGGTTGAGGCTTACCATTCTCCGTCTAAAGTTGTGTTGTTGGCAAAAGTGGGTGGGGGCAGAGTCGGTACATTAACTTCCCTGTTTGACTCTATTAATAGGTGGGCAGAATAATCCTAACCGCCTCTTACACCAGGTTGTGGGGGTTTGGAATGAGTGGAGGTGTTATTATCATATGTGGTGGAATTGTAGTGTCATTGAAAAATTCTGGGAAATGATATATAATGAATTGGAAAAAAATGTTTAAAATAAGCTTTGCTAAAAAAACAACAACCCAGAAGCTTTTTTATTATAGGTATCGAGATCCCAAAAGAGCAGAGGAAATTATTCATGTATGCTCCAACGGCCGGTTGGATGCTGCTTGCCCAGAGATGGAAGGAAGGGACATCCCCGACCAAAGAAGAACAGCAAATCAAGTTGGTGGACTATGCCAAAATGGCAAAATTAACTGGGAAGCTCAGGAACCAAGAAAACAAGGATTTTTTTTAAAAAAAATTAAAGGTAAATGTTTATAATGTATGCACAAAATCATTGCAAACAGGTTAAAACATTAGCAGGATTCTAAATAGACTTGTAATGTAACAGAAAGTACAGATAACTTAGGAAGATGACAAATTAGAGAAGTATTGATATGAAGTTGAAAATAGAATTAAGAGGACCCATGGATGGGATGGGGGGAAGCCAGGAGATTCAGAGCAATCTCAATAAATGGAATTTGTATGATCTTTTGATGTAAGTTTATTCTTTCTCTCTCTTTTTGAAAATCAAATTTTAAAAAATTATATATAAAAAAGGAATGAGTGGAGGTGTCCCTCTGCTCAGTTCTCCGGGCTTAGCTGGTGGGACGCTGCAAGTATTGGTGGCCCAGGTGCACAAACAGACATCTGCTGATCTGCACTTTGCTCTTGATCTTTTCTTCTTTTTAAGAATTCTCTTCTCAGAATGATTGCTGCTTTCCCCGATGCTCCTTCCTACATCAGCAGCTGAACATCAAGAGAATTCCGCCCACATGGGTTGCTGTGACAACACGAGACTGGGCGGCACTTGCACGGTTGCTAACGATGTCATCACAGCAGCCTATGTGGGCAGAAGTCATTAAATGTTCATGTACCAGTGTGGGAGAAGCAGCAACTGTACTGGCGAGGCAATGTTGAAAAGAGGTTGCAGAGTTGAGATCTTGAGATGTATGGGGGAGAGAGAGAGAGAGATCTCTCTGGTATACTGAAAGCCCGTTTACAGAAACATCTGGACACATTTCCAGCAAGGGTGGGGGAGGCCTGAGCATGCTCTCTCTTGCTTTAGGGCATGCCAGCCTTAGCTGTTTGCCAAGTTAGCAAAGAGTTGTTTCTCTGACACTTTCTTATGTATGGTGAAAGCCGAGTTCTGCGCATGGCTTATCACATATGCACACCACAGCATTTCATTTATAGGTTGGGTCACAATGGCAGACTTTACAAGGTGTTTCCCTATTATTTTTTGTGACTGCTTGCAGATATACTCTCTTAACCACATATCCAGTGTCTTTCCATTACTTCACAAGCAGAAAAGCGTCCCGTAAAATATAATTAATTGGAAGGGAACAATATATTTTTTAAAAGACTCACACAGTGCATCCAAATGGCTCTCGTCTTCTCGCTATCTGCTGCGGCTTTTTATATGCTACCCATATAGCTACGAGCTCATTTCACTTCATTTAAATCAATTAGAAATCCCCACAGCACTGCAATTAGTGAAATATACTTAACAGAATCAATTGATAATCATTCTGAACATCTCGTAATATCGCAGCTAGGAAAAAAAACACTCAAGTGCAAACTCTAATTGCCATCAACAAAAAAATAAAAATAAAGTGATCCTCAGAACTTGAAGAGCAATGCACATGCATAATAAGTTGGTGTGTGATACGTGAATAATTATCCAGTCTAAAAGGAAACAATGGAAGAACTTTGTAGGTTGTCTGGGTTCATTTGCTCCAGTTGAAATGGCCATACCAGAACTGGGGTCTTAATTTCAACCCACACAGTGCTACTCTAAGCATACTTAACTAAGAATTAAGGCCCAGAGTTTGGTGGGATTTACTTCATAATAAGTGGGCTATTGTGTTTCTAGACAGCGGTATATGTGACAGATTGTTGCCCTAAGTCTTGGTGTGGGTGCCATTGCCATTCTAAAAGACAAAGGAGTTGTTCCTGGTGAGTACTGGCACCTTTTTCCCCCCTAGAAAAATATTTTACTGGACATCCCTATTTTCATTAGAGAAATGTTGAAGGGTATGCAACCCTCAGCCTAGCCTACATCACCGGTTGTGAGAATATAATGCCTGTGCTTTGGGTGGGGTGAAGGACCATTGAGCTCAGAAGAAAGGCAAGATATAAATTTAGTAAATCAATAAAGTATAACTGAAATCATATTCTCCTCCTCCTTCCTGAATTATGCAATATGGTTCTCAAAACATGGGGGGATTGTTATATATTAAAAAGTGAGTTGTGATCTACTAGAATTGCAGTTATTTTAGCTTCCAAGGATATCCTGCTTAAAAGTCTGGGTAGTATCCTCTGACAAGCAAACTATTAAAACATCAGTACAAATTAATTAGCTTTCGATGCAGTCTTACCAGCTTTTCCCTGCCTGCAGAATCTTTTTGTAAAAAACTTTCCTCTGAGACAGAGTATGTTTTTCTATATAGGCTTAGTTGCAAATTTCATTCATTATAGTTCCAAATTCAGAAGGAACCATTACTTGTCCAAGCACAAGGCCCTTCACATTATCCCACAGTAATGGTTTTTCAGAGAGAACCACCAGGTTTTGTGCGAGGCAGGGGGAAATAAATGTGTTGGCATGTAACTAGGGAATGAGTTTTCCAATGACTTCAGTTCTTGCTTAGCTGGCACGCTAAGTTCCTTTTCCAATTATGTCATGAATATGAGCTGAAATGCTAGGTATTCAGTGACAGGCTGAGTTTCGTTTGGGGGCCTAAATGAATGGTGATGTCACCTAAAAGACTTGCCCTAATCTTCGACAATATGTCTCAGAAAACTCAACCCTTAGGCAATTCCTACAAATATGAAGTTATTGCCTAAAAGATAGTTTTATGTACTTATCTGATAAGAAGGATAAAATGCTCAGTTTACCCATTGTGTGCAATGCACTACATTCCTCACTGAATAATCTAGTGTGCTCACCAAAGGTCTTGGACTACAATTCCCATCAGTCCTACTGAGCATGGTCAATAGCCCAAGGATGATGGGAGTTGCAGTCTAAAACATGTAGAGGAGACCACATTGGCTACCTCTGATCTAATATGAATCTCTGCTCCAAGCAATCATGCTACAGTATACCTGTTATTTGATTTTGAGTCCCAGTATTGTTTAAAGCCAACCTAGCGGTTCAAAAGCATGTCAAAGTGCAAGTAGATAAATAGGTACCGCTCCGGTGGGAAGGTAAACGGCGTTTCCGTGCGCTGCTCTGGTTCGCCAGAAGCGGCTTAGTAATGCTGGCCATATGACACGGAAGCTGTACACCGGCTCCCTCGGCCAGTAAAGCGAGATGAGTGCTGCAACCCCAGAGTGGTTCACGACTGGACCTAACAGTCAGGGGTCCCTTTACCTTTACCTGCTGTTTAAATCTGGGCACACCCCATAGTTTTCCATATACTGTATGTGGTAAGAACTTTGTAGATGGTGTTGTTCATTTTCACTAGTTAAAATGACCTTACTGGAACCAAGATCAGGGCTGGACCAAGACATTTTAGTGCCTGAGGCCCCATGACAGCTTCGCAATCATGACTTGAAAGGGTCTTACCAATCGTGACTCTGTTACATCTGAATTTACAAAATCATTGTCAAACCACTGTTGGCTGCTTCTCCTCCTCCAGAGGCTGCTGTACCATGAAGATGCATATGGAGAACAAAGGCAGTGAAGGAGCTCTAAACGATGGTTTGCTTGCATAACATGGCCCACATGAGGGTGCAACAGAAGTAGACAAGGGCTGTGGAGCTGTGCCTTTAGTATTCCCACCATCACCTAACTTGTGCCAGCTTTTCTATGTTTTAGTGTAACTTCTACAGCAAGTGGGTCCTTTGAACTCATGGAGTCTCTTTGCATGATTAACAATCCTGATCTTCCATTTAGTAGAGGATTCTACACAAGGGGGCGGGGAGCTTCCTCTGCAGAAGTAATACTAGAACAGAGGGAAGTTGGAAGGAGCCACATGACAAATGTGGCCCTGCTGTCTTTTGCTACCCGTGTTCCCTTCTTAGGGCGGCAATGCCTGAAAAGGGCTCATTTAAGAGCTCAAAGCATGGCATAGGTTCTCAGTGGTACCATGCACAAACTGCAGTTTGGGGTGAATTGAGCTATTGTTTTCTTAATACTGTAGGAAACTGCTAACGAAAAACCCCACATCTTAGCAGCGATCTTGAATTTCAATAGAATCTATTCCCCTGCGATATATATATATATACAGATACTATTATATTGTAGGTATCTTCTGCACTGAATGCTGCTATAAAGGAGCAGAGTTTTATCGAGCATATTTTATGAAACTCATAAAATTGCATCCCTTCATGTAGTACCCATCTATTTTGCATGTGACCTTCACATTTGCCGCTTCCCCTTTTGTCTGCTGCTATTGTCAGACTTGAAATGTTTATGCAGGCACTGGAAATTCTGCATATGCTAATTAAGTCTCATTTATTATCATGTTTGTGTTGGGTTCTGGTCAAAGGTCAACTTCCCTTTATGAAAAACAACTATTTACATCCATTAGTGTGTGTGTGTGCGTGTGCGTGTGTGAATCTTTGCAATGTTAGGTCCATAAAGCATTTCACTTAAATCCCACGGCATACAGCTACTGCATGAAAGTATTAAAGCCAGGATTAGTCTGAAGAAGCAAATGGCAGGTAACACACAATTAAAAAGTGGCCAAATTTTATCTGTTGTACAAAATGGAAAATGTTACAGGATTTAGATGTGATACTCTGGTACAAAACCATATGGAAAATTGCTATCTCTGAGAAGATTGCATACCACCTCAAGGCCTGACAAGGATTGCCACATGTCAATATGTATGGTGGAATTTTATTATATGAAAAAATATGCATCACTTACAGCAACAGTTCCCAATAGCATCTTTTGAACTCTGGGATTCCTAAATTGATCCATTGGATTTACTTGATGTTGTAATATATTACCATCCATCTCCCCTGTTATTAAAAGAAATATTCATTACTTTTTGTTTTGTTTTGTTTTGCTTTAAAGCTGTCTATAATCGAACATTTCCTCCCTCGCTGTCTTCTGACCATTTATAGGTATTGTGTAGCTACCAGGTCATCAGCACCATGGATAGCATAAAGTGAGCAACTTCCTCCAACAAAGGCTAGAAATAAACTGAAGCCTTAGGAGTCTCTTCTATCTTCACAAGCTCTGTTCCAGGCATGGCAAACCTTTTGACCTCCAGATGTTGCTGAGCCATTGGCCTTGCTGGGGCTGATGGGAGTTGTAGTTCAGTCACATCTGGAAGGCCAAAGGTTCCCCATACCTACTCAGTCCTGTGGCCTGAAGACTGTGGATCTTAAAGGGCAAACATCCTAGCCTGGTGTCAAGCACTTCTTTCTCATTCTGTGGATTCCACTGTGTTGGGTCCCTGCACTGCTGGGCAGATGTGGTAGTTCAGGAGGTACAGAGGGCAACATCTGTGGGGGTTCTAGTTCAGTTTATGAAGGCTCTAAACTGCAGCCATCAGCCTCAGGTTCTGAGATCACCAGCATCGGGAGCCTGACGCAATTTGCCAGCTGCTGGTACATGAGTACCTTCTCCTCCTCCAACACTGGACTTGGACACAGTTAGACACTACTATCAGCAATTAATGTGCACAGCCAGCTAGTTGTTGTTGTTGCAACCCTTTCCACACTGCTACAGCCTGAAAGAAAATTAATACCAGAAGGGAAGCTTTCTTTCCCAGGCCAATAGCAGCAACAGAGGGAGTTATATGTTGACTGGGTCATAGCAAAGATGGGAAGTGTTAAACCCAGCCTTAAAAGTGTGCTTGTTAACTGCTGATATGCAATTAATGTTATGTCCTGCCCTACATTAACACACTTTATTATACCTGTGTTGTACAGAAATTATACAGTTCATCCAGTGCTGCACATTATTCCTGGGTGTGCATGGGGGAAGGAAGGAATAGGCAAGAAAGAACTGGATAAACAGCACATTCCTAACCATTTCTGCTCAGAAGTAAGTCCTATTGAATTCAATAGAGTTAGGACTGTAGTCTACATTTACTAAGTTGTGACAAGAGTTAGATTGTTGTGTGTCGTCGGGTTCCTCATTAGAGATTCCCCAAACCCCTGTTGAGTGTACAATATCTTCACTACCATAGACAATAATACAACTCATGGACTGCCTAAGGTTCCCTGGCTCCTCCTGCCCACATTTCCAATCTCAGTCAATATGGTCCTTTTCAGGGAATCTTTTTCCATTCCCCCTACTTCTCATTGTGCCAAATGACTGCACCAAATATAGAGTTGCATTTCTTTTAATCATCTGAAGCTAGAGTCTTCTAGCTCTTGTTGTTGAGATGGATGGATGGATGGATGGAGACACCGGTATATTTTTGTTGCAGGGGTGGTAAACCATTAGCCCAGCACCAGTGTTGGGATTGCTCAGGGTTGGGGAGAAAACCCCAAACCAATGTGTGCTGCTTCTCCTTTCCCCCTGCCAAGTATTCTGAAAACAGAGCAAAGTGCTCCAAGCTGCTGTGGATTTCCCTGTTTGCTTGGAGATCATCACCAGCACTTGGAAAACACTGCAGCAGATTGAAGTGCTCCTTTCTGTTTCCTGAACACTCTGGTCTGTTTTGATGTTCCCTGAGTGCTAGTGGCGATTGCCAAGTGCTCAGAAAATACTGGAGCAGATCAGAGCACTCTTTCCTGTTTTCAGAGCACTTGATGAAGGCAAGGAGAAGAGCTTGGCGAAGGAAAGCCAACAATGTGGGGAACCAGCACCTAGCCATCTGTGGTCTGTGTCTGAAAATAACTTTAGAACCACAGGGCAACCCAGTGAATATTGCTTGCATCCTGCCTGCATCTGAATCAGGGTTCAGAGATGGGGCCATGTTGCTAGGCAATGGAGATCCTCTGGGATTCTCGGTGTCTGTGAGCTGTGCTATGGTTTGCATCAGGGAATCCCTTGACATAATGTCACTGCCCAAATATGGAGAGAAGAGGTGTGCTCGCGCACACATACTGTGCGCATGGTATGATGTGTGCATGTGCAAATGTGCGGGCAGTCACACCCACCTTTTGGTCACATCCACAGGTGGCATGTGGCCCTTAAAGCGTCTTCAGCAATGTCTTGGGATGAGAAACACATTACCTAGCCCTGTTAAATAACACAGTGGGTTGGCTTTCATGTTGACACATACAGTATTACTTAATGCTCCATCGGTTGCCAATTCTTCACTGGAAGACAGCATTGAAAAGTGTCATGCTGAAAGTGATCAGGCATATCTTTCTGGGTTTAATCTGTGATGGCTTAATCAAACAGGCATGTCACTTGATGCTGCAGTTTTTGAGTAATGAACACAACTGCAACATTTTCTTTTTGTCATTAAGTCTGAATCTCCTATCTTTTGCATTCTAAGAAATAGAACGTCTCTCTCTCTCTCTCTCTCTCTCTCTCTCTCTCTCTCTCTCTCTCTCTGTCTGTCTACGTGTGTGTACAAACATACACATGGCTGCGATGAACAGAACAGGTTTTTTTTAATGTGGCAAAATGTTATCAGCTGCTCTGATAAAAAATGAAATGATGTTTCTTCTAAAATGATAGTTATGGATCTTTAAGGATAGAATGATCAGAAGGGCTTCATACACTGAAGTTAAATGATGCTGGTTAAATCTGCCTTGTATAATCAACATGCTTAACTCTAATGAATGCATGAATGGGTTAAGACCATAGAGTAAACTCCCCCTCACCTTGGGAGGAAGGTTTACCAAATTCCGTTTTCTTTCATTTCCACCATGTAAACCATACCAGTAAGGAGGTCAAAGTTGGATGCTCCAAGCTTAGACTTGTGGCCATATTTGTGTTTTTATTCAAATCATTTAGAAACATTTACCATTTTGGAACCTAAGTTATATTGCCTTGCTGCTGTGTGGAAAAGCACATGAATCTGACCTTTGAAGAGTTTTTAAGTAAACCATTTTAACTTACCAAGCGTGTAGTCTCTTTCTGTGCTAAGGGAAGTGGGGAACTTTCGAAGCAGCTTACAAGGGAATATTTTAAATATATAGCAGCCTATATTTTCACACTTTACTTTGCTGCATGTTTTGTAATTTTAAATCTATGCTGGGGCTCTCTCACCAAAGAGTAATTGCCCCCAAACCAGGATCTGAGGCATCCAGGAATTTATATTATACCACTAGTATTTATACTTTTAGCAAAACAAAATACAACAACCAACATATCCTCCAGGTTGAGGCCATGCTTTATGTCTAGAAGTTTCCCTTTTTTGCCAATACTATTTGATCTCTTGGCATCTCTTCAGCAATAATCAATAAGTCTGATAGGTTGCGGTTCTCAGATTTGAAACACTTAGCAACTGGTTGCTTCACTTTTTGAGTCAAAAATAACAGTTTGTGATTTCTAAAACAGAAGCAGTGGTCAACTGAAATTTTACCTAAGTACAGGACATGACTTGAGAGTCCCATGGACTGCTAGAAGATCAAACCTATCAATTCTTAAGGAAATCAGCCCTGAGTGCTCCCTGGAAGGACAGATCGTGAAGCTGAGGCTCCAATACTTTGGCCACCTCATGAGAAGAGAAGAATCCTTGGAAAAGACTCTGATGTTGGGAAAGATTGAGGGCACTAGGAGAAGGGGACGACAGAGGACGAGATGGTTGGACAGTGTTCTCGAAGCTACGAACATGAGTTTGACCAAACTGCGGGAGGCAGTGCAAGACAGGAGTGCCTGGCGTGCTCTGGTCCATGGGGTCACGAAGAGTCGGACACGACTAAACGACTAAACAACAACAACAGGACATGACACACACACACCCCTGAGTTTTTGATTCAGTGGTATAGATTACATTGTGGAGACTACAGGTAGTAGTAATAATAATAATAATAATAATAATAATAATAATAATAATAATAATTTATTTGTACCCCGCCCATCTGGCTGAGTCTCCCCAGCCACTCTGGGCGGCTCCCAATCGAATATTAAAACTACACAGCATTAAATATTAAAAACTTCCCCAAACAGGGCTGCCTTCCGATGTCTTTTAAACATAGAATAGCTGCTTATTTCCTTGACATCTGGTGGAAGGGCGTTCCACAGGGCGGGTGCCACTACCCAGAAATACAAAAATACATTAAAATATCACAGATTTAAAACTTCCCTAAACAGGGCTGCCTTTAGGTGTTTTCTAAATGTCAGGTAGTTGTTTATCTCCTTGACCTCCAATGGGAGGGCGTTCCACAGGGCAGGCGCCACTACCGAGAAGGCCCTCTGCCTGGTTCCCTGTAACTTTGCTTCTCGCAGTGAGGGAACCACCAGAAGGCCCTCAACGCTGGATCTCAGTGTCCAGGCTGAACAATGGGGGTGGAGACGCTCCTTCAGGTATACAGGACCGAGGCCGTTTAGGGCTTTAAAGGTCAGCACCAACACTTTGAATTGTACTCGGAAACGTACTGGGAGCCAATGTAGGTCTTTCAAGACCGGTGTTATGTGGTCTTGGCGGCCGTTCCCATTCTGGATTAATTGCAGTTTCCGGGTCACCTTCAAAGGTAGCCCCATGTAGAGCGCATTGCAGTAATCCAAGCGGGAGATAACCAGAGCATGCACCACTCTGGCGAGACAGTCTGCAGGCAGGTAGGGTCTCAGCCTGCGTACCAGATAGAGCTGGTAGACAGCCGCCCTGGACACAGAATTAACCTGTGCCTCCACGGACAGCTGTGAGTCCAAAATGACTCCCAGGCTACGCACCTGGTCCTTCAGGGGCACAGTTACCCCATTCAGGACCAGGGAGTTCCCAATACCTGCCTGCCCCCTAAAAACAATACTTCTGTCTTGTCAGAATTCAACCTCAATCCGTTAGCTGCCATCCATCCTCCAACCACCTGTTTGATCCTCCAACCATTCTGTTTGATGTAGTATGTTCTTCCTGGTCTGGTGTTTTCGAAGATAGCTGCCTCCATGAGATACAGTTGATGCAGTGCTTGGAATTAATACACACACGTCTGTCTGCATATATGTCCACTAAATCACAGGAAAGATGCTGAAATACAAGGTTTATACTTTTCCTGCCACCACTACAGCTGCTGCTGTTGCTTTATTTAGCACCAAGTGTGTACTTGGCCCATTGCAGGCAGTAGAAATGACACAGTGCCTGCCTGCCCAGAGGACTTACTCTCTACATTAATCCCCCTGCTTCTATGAATAGTTCAAAGGTAGGGACAGTGTGTTTCCCACCTCCTACTGAGATGTGTGAGTTGCTTCTTTCATTTGACACACATGAATCTCATTGTGAGGAAGATGCACTGCTTTTCCTTCAGATATTGCACCAGCAAAGCTGGCCATAAATGAACACTGCCAGGCTACACAATCCACATAATAGAACAGGAGGAACTGATGTGCAAGCCCACTTTGAGACAATCACAAGCCTTTCATGTTTCCATAGTAGTGGCCAGCAGTACAGTGTAGGGCTTCTTCTGTTGGGATATTCCATTCCACCTTAAGAGCAAAGTGAATATCATTGCCAGATGTTCAAGACCTGATATAGCTGTAAGCACTAATCTGCTTGGCAGACATGCTAACAATCCTACAGTTCAGGATTGGAAAGCTCTGTAGTGCATAGCACACTATCTGAAGGGTACTATGCACTACAGACTGAGGTTCACAAGTCAGAAGTCTGGAGGTCTTGAGATTTTTGCAGATGCAAGTTTTGGAAGTGCCACCACAGATGGTACAAGCACTTCCGGAGTGTACTGCATGTACAACCACTGTCTGTTTGACTGGCTGTGCAAGAAGCAAATGACAGTGAGCCCAAGTTCTTGTGAAGCTTATGAACTCAATGCTCTGTCATTTTCACTTATGGATTGTGAATGGAACTGTTTCAGGATGTCAGAGTCAAGGTGACATATCCTATACAGGTGTATCAAGACAACAGGTCATGTTTGGCTTTGCTAGCTTCAAAGAGTTGCAAGCAAAGAACCAAGTACTTGCAGATCAAGTTACTTCGTGCAAGGGAGTGTATCTGGAAAGGACTTATTCAGGTAACTTACAGGGAACAACTTCAGGTGTATGTACAGAAGTTACAGTTGGGTTGAAATACTGTAGCTAAAGGTTACATGGAAATGGGGAGGGTGTTGGGATATTCCATTCCACCTTAAGAGCAGGCATGGGACTGCCACGTGTCACATGTCTGTGTAACACACCAGCATTGTATGCTGGGAACATCCGTTTGTGTATAGCTTTCTGTTTTGCTTTGGACACGAAGGAGATCAGACATGTTTCTCTTTGTCCTGACATACGCTTAATAAACCTGCTTGTAAATATGCTCACACAAGCCTCTCGTGCCACTTCTGTTGCCCAGTGGCTCTCTGCAAGTATAGTGTGCCCAGGCTTCTGAAGTCTGGGTCGCTGATTTATGTTGCACCAGGGATTGGAGATCGCCCAGCACTTTGGCCGGCAGGGCTGGAGCCAGCTGGGGGCCTGCCAGTTGCCCCCATTTCCCTGGGCACACACCAACATCTCCAACAAAACCTCCAAGGCTAACATCACCAGGTTGGACAGAGAAGCTGTTGGGCAGTGGGATGTCTTTGAGACCCAACGCTGAGAACAGCCCCTCACATCCAGTTGCAGGATGGACTTGCTTTCTGGTGAGTTATGAGTGATGGAGACAACCACCACCTTCAGCCTTGTCTGGTGCAGGAATGAATATGGGAAACCCAACTGGGGTGAGAAGCTATGGAGATCTGGTTTCAAGGAGCTTCCCTAAGGCGGACATAAGGTGTGGCCCAGTCCCAACAAGTACTCATGCAATCTTCAATGACAATTGGGAATCTTGCATTTATACTAAAACATTGTGCAGTATTAGATTTACATGAGCAGGAACTGGACAGGATCAGTGTTCTTCAACTTTTGGTCCACCAGGTACTACTGGACTCCTCATCATCCCCAGCCAGATTAGCCAGTGGTAAGGGATAATGGCAGTTGTAGTCCAACAACCTATGGGGACCCACTGTTGAAGGACATTGGACTAAATGACCTTTGTGGCCCCTTCCAACTCTATGATTCTATCTCTAGGAGATATTGAAAGGCAACTGCCTTTGAATCACTCTATTACATCTCCTTTCTATTTGTAACTAAAAATTCCCCCTTTAACACTATTGCTGAGACTATGCTGGTCTATTAATCTTGCAGAGGTGAGATTGATTTACTAATTCCTTTAATCTACAACATTGGCTTTCTCCCCAGGCAAGAGTGCTGTTTATCCTTCTTTCTCTAATTTAGGATTTTAAATAATGTCAAACAGCCTTTTTTTCCCCAAAAAGGGGGGGGGGAGCCTCAACAGTCAATGAACTTAAACTAGTAACAGAAACAAAATACAACTGAAATTCAATTGGCTCATTCTCCTTTTATTGTTAATAAAAGTTAAGGATCTTTGCAATCAGGAAAAAAGTTAATACATCAGCAAGCCCAGGTTTGCTGCTGTTAGGAAGGGAGCAGTTATTTTGGAAGACAGTGTCTGGAAGGAGAGACTTAAGATCCATTATATTAAGGCATGTTTTCTGGAAAAGAAGAGGGTGCCACTTTCTTAGATCTTGGATTTCCCATTTCCAGCTGAAGTCTTAGGTAGGGATGCCAGTTTCTGAACAGGCCCCTGTAGCTGTTCCTTTCACAGCAATTTAATTTGTAGCAATTAGCAAGTGATAACATTTAGCTCCCTGCCACGAAAATCTTCACCCGCTGACGTGAGGCTATCAAACCTCAGTTAAAGGCACTTGACCAGGCTAGTTTTATTCCAGCCAGCTGGCAACCCTAGTCATCGGAAGAAGAAGAGGGGCCATTTGCCATGGCAACAGCAAGTCTAATACAGCAGAGTTGTATAATCACCCTTTGCTAACACAAGTCCATTTAAATACTGTACAGTACTGCTGCAGTGGTTGCATGTGAGCTGTTGGCATGCCTCCAAAATCTATCTATCTATCTATCTATCTATCTATCTATCTATCTATCTATCTATCTATCATCTATCTATCATCTATCTATCTATCTATCTATCTATCTATCTATCTATCTATCTATAAATGTAAAAAGGGTGGGTGGGTGGGTATCCACTTTTCTCCGAAACTACTTGACAGATTGCGTTCAAATTTGGACACAACGTCCAAAGCGAATATGAGAGTGACCAAAAACAGGTTGCGTAGACACATGTCACACCTGGGCCATGTAAAACCCCCAAAAGCCTGTGTTCCAGAACTCACAAACCACCCTCAAGTGCATGCTGGGAGCACAGGAGATGTTGCAAAACAGTGCCCTCTAGCAACGGCTACACTGGTACTACACCTAGGAAAGCTTCCCTCTCCACCACATCTCAGCTCGCCTTTGCAGACTGGGCCGAGTGGAGGTGGGGGTTTACCTGGGGTAGGGTGGGGAAGGGGTTCGGGATAGGTAACACATGAACCACATGTATGTGTGTATGTACAGTATGTGTAGGCAGGGCTGTGTGTGTGTTTGTGTGTGTGTGTGTTAATTGCACTACCCTCACGAATCTCCCTTTTGCAGAGAGAGATTTACAACAGCACACACTCTAACTGATTTTGCCTTAGTTGTTAGCACAGGCCAATGTGCACAGCTGTTTGTTGTGCTTATTATTTAGTTGTTTTGCTCTTTGTTTGTTCCTGGGTTGTTGAGCTTGGCATTTTTTATTTTTTTTATTTTAGGCTGCTTATTCTAGCTTGTGATCAATTCCTTTGTCCTCCTTTGGCGGCATCATCTGTAATGCGTTTATTAATCTCTTGGCATCCTTCAGAAGCTGCTATCATCTTGTCTTTGGCTTTTTTTCTCTTTGTACATGTGTTTAGAAGTTCCCCCCATTATAGTTCTTTACTCTCCATTCATCTTATCCTTAAGGCTATTTAACTTGTTTTTGAATTCACAGCTCTTCAATACATTTCAGATTTTCTTTGTTACAGGATGCAAACTGTATTCCCTGCTGTATCATCTCTAAGAGTTTTTTGACCTTTGAAGTTGCACTACAGAATAAGATTATCAGGTGTCTCCTGCTTAGGGATGCGGAGGTTTTATTCTATCCATATTGATGACATCTAGGTTGTCTGCTTCCCTACATCCATTGAAACATCTGCTTCTTTCTTTGAATACTAATAGTTGCATTTAGTTCTAACCCTACAGTGCAGGGGCTGACATGTCTGCTAAGGAGGGAAGTTGCCAGGATGCCAAGAGAATACTGCTTGAGATGACTTTGAATCCTCCTCCTCCTCCTTTTTCCTTTGATTCCTTGTGTGACTTGAAGCTGTTTAATGGCCAATTACAAATGTTTTGTTTATAAAGATTTTGCAGATAGGTGTCAAACACTGGCTTGTTTGCGTGATAAAAAAGAACATTTGGCTTCAAACTGCAGACAGAAGCTTGCTGTCCAAAATGAGTTCTAGAATATGTGGGTGTCTGTAAGTTCCAGGTGTGCAAGATTCATGTACTGACAATTACTGTGTTGCTATTTATTTATTTATTTATTTATTTACTTACTTACAAGTATGCAGGTGAGCACATTATGCAAATTATCTAAAATGTGTGCATCCGTTCTAAGGACGACTCCTCCCATGCACATAGCTGCCAAGTTTTCGCTTTTCTCGCGAGGAAGCCTATTCAGCATAAGGGAAAATCCCTGTAAAAAAGGGATAACTTGGCAGCTATGCATGCAGTCAAGGAATCGCACAGAGGGAATCCCTCAAGGCAAAATGACAAGAAGCAACATATGCAGGGGACCATCGAGGATAGTAACGGTAAATACACTGTATTAATAAGTCAGTCCTTATCAGTTCATAAAATACAAAAGATAAATCCAGGTGAGCAATATCATCTGCTGATGAGATTATGGGTGCATTCAGAAGTGGGGAATATTGCATTAGGTTTCCTGAATATAATACAAGCACTTATGTCCCATTTTCTAACATTCTTTTCACACTGCTCTGTGGTCTAAATCACTGAGCCTCTTGGGCTTGCCGATCAGGTCGGCGGTTTGAATCCCTGTAACAGGGTGAGCTCCCGTTGCTCTGTCCCAGCTCCTGCCAACCTAGCAGTTCGAAAGCACGCCAGTGCAAGTAGATAAATAGGAACCACTCCGGTGGGAAGGTAAACAGCGTTTCCACGCGCTCTGGTTTCCATCACAGTGTTCCGTTGTGCCAGAAGCGGCTTAGTCATGTTGGCCACATGACCTGGAAAAAGCTGTCTGCGGACAAATGCCGGATCTCTCGGCCTGAAAGCGAGATGAGCGCCACAACCCCATAGTCGCCTTTGACTGGACTTAACTGTCCAGGGGTCCTTTACCTTTTTTAAAAAATCTGTTGAAAGGTGAAAATGTGGCTTTTTGATCGATATACCAGCATGTCACCCTATGTTCCGTTCACACCAGTGGGTGTGGTGTCGCACAACAATGAGCCTCACTGGACAACGACGTTACTCCCCCAGTCTTTCCATATATGTGTGCTTCTGTTCCCCTATGGTTCGCTCATGAAAACTGCAGGAAAGAACTTTCTGATGGTGTGCCACGCCCACCCCCACAATTTCATCACTTTACTCTTAAGGTTTTCTGGGTTAATGGGGTTGCAAATGGATTATTTCTGGAACCAATTAACATGCAAATGAGCACGAAATGTCCACTGGATTTCCACAAGTGGCTTCAACATCATGTGAAAGCTCAAACATAACAGAAACACATTGGGAAACATTGAGGAAGCATAATTAACTGCCATGTGAACGTAACCTATATCTCCATTGTAATCTTTTGTGGTATGTTATGCTATTTCAAACTTTCGCCAAGGCACATTTCCCTTATCTGGCCATTGCTACCTTGAAAACATCCCTTACTCTCCTCTTGCCTTTTACCTATCAGACTTGTGCATCTGACCTTATCTGTAGTTTAATTCCAAGGCACAAGACACCTGTTATTGGTTTCCACAAACCCAACCATATTTCCCACCAACATTTCCCTTACTCCAATAATATCAAGAACAAGCAATAGCATTGTTTACTTGTGTCTAATTGGAAATGCCGGAGACAAAATAATCATCTAGGTATTCTAAGACTTGTCTCTGCACGTTGTGCTTTAATTTAGCTGCAGTGGGAATGCATTACAAAAAAGCCAGTAGTTTCTCTTCACAATTGCTATCACCATGGAGAAATAGCCCTTGCTTCCCTGGTTGGGTCTTAACAATAATATAACATGTGAAACATTCAGGCCAACTACAAGATCACGTAAAGTGGCTAGGAGGCAGGCTTGGAGGGCGTCACAAGATGTAGCTATGATGCAACAATGACAGCATTGATGGCATCAAAAGATAAGGCTCTTTGTCATAACTGATTATATGTATGTATAAGAACACATACATAATCATGTATGTTCCAAACCTGTTTTCAATAAGGGTGCACATCAGATATCGAATCCCTAACTGAAGTGGGGCTCTTTGGATAAATTTGCAACATGCCTAAGCCAAAGTGGGAACACTCCAAAGTCCCCCAAATCAAAGCAGGGAGCTCTAAAGTGCTTTGAAAAGATTTCTCCCCAAGTTTGCAATCTAAGGAAAATACCATGGTGGAGGTGTAAGGGGGAGCTCTATTCTGACTTATAGGTCTAACTTAAAATCAGGGGGAAATATTTTATCAGGGCTGTGGAGATGGGATTTTGAAGTAATGTACCACCTTGTTCTTGTTTCATCTTCAGTCTGTGCCAATGCCTGAATATCCGCTCCTGTCAAATCAGCTTCACACTTAGTTTATGTGACTTTTGGTGCCAATTGAGCAGAACACAACTTGGAAACTCTTTTTTTGCATTCATCATAACTCCCTAGCTCCTGTCCCCATCTTTCTGAAATATTGCAGTTTATTTTCTTAGGGGCGCCTCTACGATGCATGTCATTTTCATAATAAAATTGTTGCCCACAAACCTACAAGGGGAAACATACATCAATTTTAGTATCTGCCCCATTCCAAATCAAAGCTGCCTAGCACAAAAATCTCTACTTTAGCAGGTTTCTTACCCAGGGGTAACTCTTTCATGTATGCTGTTCTCATACAATGTGTACATAAAACAACAGGGGATGTTAATGGAATCCTTTTGTAACCATCCCAAAACTGCAGACATTCAAAAAAACCTACTGAAGTTATCCTTCTAAAATTTGGCAGTGCTCACCCTGTTAAAGAGGGCTAGCTTGCCTGCACATTTCATCCATTTCTGTTAGAAAAATACAACAGTTATGGATATCTTCTTCTTCTTCTTCTTCTTCTTCTTCTTCTTCTTCTTCTTCTTCTTCTTCTTCTCCTCCTCCTCCTCCTCCTCCTCCTCCTCCTCCTCCTCCTCCTCCTCCTCCTCCTTCTCCTTCTCCTTCTCCTTCTCCTTCTCCTTCTCCTTCTCCTTCTTCTGTCTGGAGCTTGACCTCAATAGCATTTGGGCCCTCTGCAAGTCCCACCAGCCCTAGTAAGAATGGTCAGTGGCCATGGTTCATGGGAGCTGTAGTTTAGCAAGATCTGGAGGGCCAAATGTTCCTGACACCTGATCTATATCCAGAAATATGCAGGCAGTAAGCCTGGGAGTTACTTTATAAGGACAATAAGAGAGAGGGGGGGAAGGGAGGGATGTTAAAATGAAAAAAAAAGAAGCCACACCTGATGATTTTCGAACGGGAGTTAGGGGAGTGGTCAGCAAAAAATATGAGATAAAGCCTGCTGGTTATGTGGAGTACAAAAAAACCCTTCCACTTCTTTCTTTCTTTCTTTCTTTCTTTTAAAGAAAAGTTTCAGTAAGAGAAGCAGGATACAATGCAGCTGGGACAGAAAGAGAAATGGACTGAAAGTGCAAACAGACAAGATTAATCATAAATGTTCCATTGGCTTTTTGATATTAACAACTGCCCATGCCACAGGTTTTCATTCAGCACCAATAGGACTAGCCTAGTCCTGATAAGAGTAGTACCTGGCTCAAAATACTTGTGAAAAGCTCCCAATGTTATTTTTCTTATCATACTATCTTCAGGGAGTTTTAGTTCCACTTCCATCAGCACCAAGTTCACTATCTCATTCCCCTATTTCAACCTTTGCCCAGAGCACAAATGCACCTTTAGAAGTAAATGGACCAGGATTTCTAAGTAAACTTTCAACCCAGTTCTATACATGTTCATTTGGAATGAAGTCCTGCTGAGTTCCTCTGAAGTTACTCCCATGGTGTGGCTAGTATTGCAGGCTTAGAAATCGTTTCATGGATTAGGCTACCTGTGCGACATCCATCAGATTACATTCCCTCACATGAACACGCGGCAGGAGAATTCTGCCCCTTCTTCTGCGCTGCAGATGCCCTTGCATTTCTCAGATGTGGGCCAAAATTAGGCATGGTCAGGGCTGCATGGGATTGGTGAAACTAAGGCCCCTAACTGCACTCTATATTTAAAGCAGCATCATGCAACTTTGAACAATCATGGGTTTCTCCCAAATTGACTCTTAATACATTGGAACTATGTGCTATAAAAACAAATACTACAGTAAAAGGTAAAGGTATCCCTGACCATTAGGTCCAGTTGTGACCGACTCTGGGGTTGCGGCGCTCATCTCATATTATTGGCTGAGGGAGCCGGTGTACAGCTTCTAGGTCATGTGGCCAGCATGACAAAGCCGCTTCTGGCGAACCAGAGCAGCACACGGAAACACCGTTTACCTTCCCGCTGTAGTGGTGCCTATTTATCTATTTGCACTTTGACGTGCTTTTGAACTGCTAGGTTGGCAGGAGCTGTGACTGAGCAACGGGAGCTCACCCCATTGTGGCATTCAAACTGCCGACCTTCTGACTGGCAATCCCTAGGCTCTTTGGTTTAACCCACAGCACCACCCGCGTCCCTTAATACTACAGTAGCAGCAAATAAAAAGCAAAATTATTCTCCAGAGGCAGGGAACTATTCATGATTAAGTCCCTTCTTAAAGAGTGGGGTTTTCAATACTATCTTAAACATTTGAAAAGATGGAGCCTGATGGATCTCCCAGAGATGAATTCTAGTTTAGGGGGTCATCTTGAAATCTCCCACCCTCATTGCAGAACAGGAAATTCAAGGTCCCATTTGGTCAAGTCCAATGGGGCTCAGATGGGAGTGTGCTTCTCGATTCATAGCCAGACCGCATATGAAAGCACACCTCATCACTCTCGTTGAAACTTGGTGTTTTAAGTATCGCTTATATTCTATGAATGAAACACTGTAGTATTCACTGCAGAGATATGCATATTTCAGCTCTTTTTGAACAGGGAACCTATATTACTTACTTTTTTCACATTGCTGACCTGGAAGGCCAGTATAATGGACTAAATTCATTCTGAAATACTGTATAGTGCATTAAAAGACAAAGAAAAACTTTCCCCTTTCCTATTCCCCATTACCCTCCTGAAAGAAAATGAGCAGTATGAGTAAAAATGTGCGCCAACTTCAAGAGCTAAGTATGCCAAGTTGAAGCCTAGAGCACATTTTTACAACTGATTTATAAGTCCCTGAACTCTGCCTGGAAAAGGGACTTTGTGGTCTGCAATAACCTCTCTTTTTCTCTTTCCCCCTCCTCTGTCTGAATCACTTTTGTGAGGGACAGGGGATATCGCGAAGTCCCTCCCCTCCTGAGTTCAAGCCCGTCCCCGAGCAAAGGGGAAAGCAGGGAGAGTTCCGATTCCAGTGGGGAAGCAGGAAGTCGTGTCCGAGGCTCAGGCAAGGTAGAGGAGCCAGGGTCCCAGGTGGGACAGGAAGGGGCAAGCAAGGGGGGAAGACCCATCCCTCCAACTCCAGAATTACGCAGGAAGAGGAGGGGCAAGAGGATGGGTCTGCCAAAGCTTTTGTGTTGGAGAAAGACGCGCCAAAAGCCATTAGGAGGTTCTGAAACCGACTGACAACATCGCTCCGTGTAAATAGCAATGACTTGAGCACTGTAAATACGCAGCACCAATAAAAGAATAAAATGCAGAGCTGCGTAGCGTCGTTACTCTGAAGTAGTCCACTCCGGCCACTGTGACAGCAACCTCCTAATCATTTTTGGGCTACTTCGGAGTTGCCGGGATGAGCGTGTCCGAGGCGGAGAAGTGGCGGCAGATCGCTGAGCAAGCCCAGCTAGAACTGCAACAGCTGTCGCTGCAGGCGCAGGGAGAATTGAAGGCAGCTAAAGAGGAGACTAAGAAGGTCCAGGACGACCGGCTACAACTTGCGGAACAGGTGAGAGAGCTCCAGGAAAAAGAGCAGCATTTAAGGGCGGTGGCGGTAGACCTCCAAAACAAGCTGGATGCAGAGAAAAACAAGGCGGGAGGGGCTCCCCAAGTCCAAGTGCTGCCAGGAAGGAGAGCAGGGACCCTTGTAAGCAAGTTCAATGGAGACCCGAAGGAGTTTCAGGGCTTTGAGACTGAGATCGTGTATGCTCTTGAGCTGCACCAGAATGAGTTCCCCGATGATGAGCACAGAGTAGCGTTTATTGTGGAACATCTCACCGGAGCAGCCAGGGAGTGGCTAAGACCATTAATCGCAACCAAGAATCCTTGCATGAAAAATGTCCAACAATTTCTAGAAGGTTTGAGGACGATGTATTCGTCCGATAGTCATTTGGACCAGACTAAGGAGGAACTGCATAATTTACGCCAAGGAAATATGACAGTTCGCGCATATTGGGCGAAATTCACCATGCTGGTGCACAGACTGGGGTGGGTTTTGGATTCGCCTCCCATGCAAGCTGCGTTTTACTTGGGTTTGAGCGAGGAGGTGAAGGATGAACTCTCGAGAGGTCCAAAGCCCAGTACTATGGATCAGCTGAGCAAAGCAGCTCTGGCGGTGGGGGTGAGGCAGGAATCCCGGTGGAACGACAAGCAAGCGACGCGCGCAAAGCGGGCTTGGTTCCCACGGTCGCAGGAGAAGCCACTCCCTCAACAACCCTTTCAGGCCACGCCTGGAGCCAGCCAGGACCAGGAGCCCATGCAGATTGATAGCGCGCGCGCGCGGGCTTTTCAAACCCCAGCGGCGCCAAGACGCAAGGAGGGAAGGGGCGGGAATTGCTTTCTCTGCAACTCACCCCAGCATCTCGTCAGAGACTGCCCACATCGCAGGGAGTGGCAAGGAAAGGCGGGAACGGTGGTGCCCTCCCCCACTGACGCAGCACCACAGCAGGGAAACGGGAAAGCCTGGCTGCAGGAGACAAGGGGCAGCAGCCAGGCACAGTCAGCAGACAACAGCCCCAGCCCGCCCACCCGCACAGAGAGGTGCAGAGCCAGCCCACCCCTCCCAGAGCAGGAGTGGTTCTAGAAGTGACGCTAACGCTCCCAAATGGCTATCCCCTGACGGTCCTCGCCTTAATTGACAGTGGGGCGTCCGCCAACTTCTTCTCGAGAAGCTTTGCAGAAGAGCACCAAATCCAGCTTTTGCAGTTGGATTTTCCTCTGCACGTAGCAACCATTGACGGCAGGGAGCTGCTGGGAGGGGCCATCACACATCAAACCCCCCCCATGAGAATGACGGTGGGAAGGCACTCAGAGACACTGGCGTTCAACGTCACCACCATCTCAGACCCCCCCATCGTCTTGGGCATGAGCTGGCTGGCGCGCCACGACCCCTCCATCAGTTGGCACCAGAGGTGCATCACGTTTGGGTCAGACTTTTGTCTGGAACATTGCATGCAGCACCAACCAGGGGAGGGGCCTCCGATAGCCACGGTGGCCACCATGCATATCAAAGGGGGTGAGGCAATACCCAAGCAGTACTGGGACCTGCAGGAGGTCTTCAGCGAAGCGGAGTCCGACCACCTACCCCCGCACAGGCCTTTTGACTGCCAGATCAACCTGGTGCCAGGGGCGACGATACCCCCAGCCAAGCTGTACGCCATGTCAGACCAGGAGCTGGAGGATCTGCGCGCTTTCATCGACAAGAACCTCAAGCGGGGGTTCATAAGGGAAAGCAAGGCAGCAGGGGGCAGCCCGGTCTTCTGGGTGGACAAGAAAGACACGCAACAGCGCCGTCTTGTGGTGGACTTTAGACGACTGAATTCGGTGACAGAGCCCGTGGCTTTCCCCATGCCCAGAGTGGATGATCTCCTGACAGCGGCACGCAGGGGCAAGATTTTCACCAAGCTGGACCTAAGGGGGGCGTACAACTTGATCAGGATCCGGGAAGGAGATGAATGGAAAACCACGATGTTCACGCCTCTGGGCTCTTTTGAATATCTGGTGATGCCCTTCGGTTTGCAAGGGGGCTCAGCATGCTTCCAGGCCTTCATGCACCACGTCCTGGGGTCCCTCCTCTTCAGGAAATGCTTGGTCTTCCTAGATGACATCCTTATCTACTCGAATGACCCAGTGCAGCATGTGAAAGATGTCAGAGAGGTGTTGCAACGCCTGAAGGAGAACCACCTGTATGTGAAGCTGGAGAAGTGCAAGTTTCACACCAAAGAGGTGGACTTCCTGGGCTACAAGCTGTCAGACAAGGGGCTGGCGATGGACAAGGACAAGGTGCAGGCCATCCTGGACTGGCACAGCCCCAGGACGCGCAAAGATGCCCAACGCCTACTAGGCTTCGCTAACTTCTACAGGAAGTTCATCAAGAACTTCTCTCGCGTTACGGCTCCCATCACGGACTGCCTGAGAGGCAAGCAGAAGTTCAAGTGGACACCAGAGGCGCAAGCAGCGTTCGAAAGCCTCAAGAGAGTGTTCGCCTCAGACCAAAACCTGTTCCATGTGGTGCAGGACGCGCCCCTACGCATTGAGACAGATGCTTCTGAAAAAGCTGTGGGCGCAATTTTGTTGCAACTGGACGCCAACAGGGAGTGGAGACCCTGTGCCTTCTTCTCCAGGAAGCTGACACAGCCGGAACGCAACTACACAGTGTTTGATAGGGAACTTCTTGCGATCTACGCTGCGTTCCAGCACTGGCGACACTTCCTGGTGGGCGCGAAGCACCCCATCCAGGTGTGCACAGACCACAAGAACCTGGAGTTCTGGAGAACTGCCAGGGTGCTCAACCAGCGGCAGATACGGTGGGCAGAGTTCTTCTCGAACTTCAACTTCTCCATCCACTACATCCCGGGGGAGCAGAATGTCAGGGCGGATGCCCTCTCCCGCAAGCCAGAGTACATGGAGGAGGAGGCGCCACCAGCCCCAAGGCACATTTTCCCCCCGTCGGCATGGTCCTGCGGAGCAGCTGTGGTGAGCGAGGCAGAACTCACAGCACTGACGGCAGCGGATGAATTTGCCAACCGCATCTTCAGAGAACTGAGAGGGGGGAGGGAGCAGGCAAAAGACTTTGCAGAACGCAGAGGGCTGCTTTTCTACAAGGGTGCGCTGTACCTACCCACCACCCAGCTTCGACGTACGGTCCTCAAGCAGATGCACGACAACCCTACAGCGGGGCATTTTGGAAGGGACAAAACCGCTCACCTAGTCATGAGACACTTCTGGTGGCCAGGGGTGCGGGAAGATGTTCGAGACTATGTAAGGGGCTGTACCACCTGCCAGCGGGCGAAGGTGGTCAGAGCAGCGCCACCAGGGTTGCTGGAGCCCTTAGCCACACCACACAGGCCGTGGGAAGTGGTGTCCATGGACTTCATCACAGATCTGCCTTCGTCCAGGGGTAAGACTGCAGTGTTGGTGGTGGTGGACCTTATGTCCAAAATGTGTCACTTTATACCGTGTGCCAGGGCAGTCTCGGCAGAAGAGACAGCCAAACTGTTTGTTGATCACATTTTCAGACTGCATGGATTACCTTTAAGGGTTATTTCGGATCGTGGCCGCCAATTTGTTTCCAGGTTCTGGCGGCGGCTCATGAACCTCCTGCAGGTGGAGGTCAGCTTGTCGACGGCTAGACACCCGCAGACCAACGGACAAGCGGAGAGGGTCAACGCCATTCTGCAGCAGTACCTGAGATGCTACGTCAGCCAGCGGCAAACGGACTGGGTGGATCGCTTGCCACTAGCAGAATTTGCCTACAACAATGCAGTGCACGTCTCCACAGGGGTGTCGCCCTTTAAGGCCAATTACGGGCGCGACCTCAGATCTTTCCCAGAGAGGGAGAGGGAGGAGGAGGAGGAGGGCCCACAGGCTGAGGATTGGGCAGAGGAACTGGAGACGGTGCACCAGCAGCTCAGAGAACACTTGGAGAGGGCCAAGGAAGCGTACAAAAAGGGGGCAGATCGCCACAGGCGACAAGGGGAGGTCATCAGGGTGGGGGACAAGGTTTGGCTGTCCTCGGAGGGCCTTCCCACCAGAGGGAGGTGCAAGAAGCTGGCACCCAGAAGGTTGGGCCCCTTCACGGTCACGCAACAGGTCAACCCGGTGGCATACAGGCTGGCACTGCCAGAGGACATGAGGGTGCATCCAGTGTTTCATAGATCGCTGCTGTCGCCGTACAGGGAAAGCAGCAGGCTCCGAGACAGCGAACAAACCCCCGAGGGAGGGGGGGAGAGGGAAGGCAGGGAGCAACTCAATGAGGCCACGGCCATCCTGGATTCAAGGTGGGGGGTGGGGGGACTGGAGTACCTCATGGCATGGGAGGATGCTCCACCGTCCCAGAATGAATGGGTCCCAGCCACTCAGATACAGGAGGAATTCTTGGTGGAAGAATTTCACGCCCTCTTTCCCCACAGACCCAAGCCCTGGCACATGGAAAGGGAGGGGGAGGAGGAGGAGGCACGGGAGAGCAGCTCACCATGGCGCTGGGAAGCGGAGTTTGAGGAACCAGAGGATGAGGTATGGGTGTCACCGAGATCCACCCAGTCAGAGGAAGGAGCAGATTGGCAGAACGTTTTTACCCCCACCAGCTCTGACGCCACGGACTTTTTGGGATTCCCGTCCGCCCAGGCGGAAGGGGGGGGATCGCAGGACTGGGGGGAGGTATTCACACCAACGGGCTCGGAGAGCACTGAGTTCTTAGGCTTCCAGTCGTCACCGACACATGGGGGGGGCCTGGGGAGGGGTGAAGGAGAGCTTGGGAGGGGGGTGGATGTGAGGGACAGGGGATATCGCGAAGTCCCTCCCCTCCTGAGTTCAAGCCCGTCCCCGAGCAAAGGGGAAAGCAGGGAGAGTTCCGATTCCAGTGGGGAAGCAGGAAGTCGTGTCCGAGGCTCAGGCAAGGTAGAGGAGCCAGGGTCCCAGGTGGGACAGGAAGGGGCAAGCAAGGGGGGAAGACCCATCCCTCCAACTCCAGAATTACGCAGGAAGAGGAGGGGCAAGAGGATGGGTCTGCCAAAGCTTTTGTGTTGGAGAAAGACGCGCCAAAAGCCATTAGGAGGTTCTGAAACCGACTGACAACATCGCTCCGTGTAAATAGCAATGACTTGAGCACTGTAAATACGCAGCACCAATAAAAGAATAAAATGCAGAGCTGCGTAGCGTCGTTACTCTGAAGTAGTCCACTCCGGCCACTGTGACAACTTTGTATCTGATTTAGGCACTTATAATTTCCAGCTTGGGATTTGGCATACAAATTTTGCACTGCTTTGAAACCTTCTTTTCTCCAATGCATATTTCATGACTTTCTTATTCTCTAAACCCCAAGCTCTCTTTGCACACATTTCTGAAACCCAAACTCAGAACCTCTGTGGTATACTTATCAAACTGGAGATGGTGTCATTCTGAAAAAAGCTGCCCCTAACTTTAATGACTGATCTAACAAAGAAAGGAAAGAGAGAGAACTTTTGAACATTTTTTTAAAAAAGAAAGGAGGTGACACCAAAATGTAGGGATAGGATGATGTAAGGCATTTGTACAAATGATTACTGCTGTGCAGTAGTAGAGCAACTTCCCTTTGCTTAACTGCTACAGTGGCATTTACCCTCCTGCTGTACAGGAATCATAGAGTGGGTAGATTTCCCACAATTGCAGCTGCTTGCCTGGATCCAAATGAGACAATTTAAGATTTTAAATCCCTCACATGATGAGGGATGAGCACACTGCCTTCATGTAACTAGACCCCCACCTCCAGTTTTAATTGTGTAGGTTCCTCACTGATGTGGTCCAAAGGAAAGCGGAGCAATACATTTGACACCAGCTTGGCTGCATGAGTTGCTGGAAGGTGGCAGACTTAATGGGTTAGTGAAATGGACTGAAGAAGAAGTACAAACATCTTCTAAGCTATTTAAGTGCACTGTAAAAGGAAATTCGGGATTGTTTTGCCCACCCAGCAAATGCTGCGGCATGGAATCTTTGGGCCCATCAGAACAAGTCATCAGAATAAGTCAGAGACTATGGAATTTATAGTCCAGCAACATTTGAAGACCCACATTTTATCCACCCCTGGACTAATTTTTTACTAAATTGCAGCAGTGCCAATGCTGCTGTGGCCTTCATTTGGCCATCCAGATGTTGGACTAAAGCTAATCTGTGACCATTGGCTATGCTGTCTTATGCTGGTGGGAGTTGGGAGTCCAAAACAGCTGGAGGGCAAATGGTTCACTATCCCACCCCCCAAGGTGTTACATGATGGCACATCTCTTCATGCATTATAAGAAGAGGAAGAGTTTGGATTTGATACCCCGCTTTATCACTACCCGAAGGAGTCTCAAAGCGGCTAACAATCTCCTTTCCCTTCCTCCCCCTCAACAAACACTCTATGAGGTGAGTGGGGCTGAGAGACTTCAGAGAAGTGTGACTAGCCCAAGGTCACCCAGCAGCTGCATGTGGAGGAGCGGAGACACGAACCCGGTTCCCCAGATTAGGAGTCTACCGCTCTTAACCACTACACCACACTGGCAGCAAGTGACTTATAAATAAAACCAGAATAAGACCAAAAGGATGAGGAAGAAATTAATTTAAAATAGTTGAAAAACTGCACTGGGATTGGGTGGAAAGAGGAATGTGCTACTTATCAACAGGTATTTGAAAAACTAGCAACAACAAATGCAGACATCTAATGTTGCGTCTCCTTTTTAGGGAGATCTGTTGCTGGGTAAATCAAAATTGGCTTGATTGAGGACCCTGCTGAGACACCAAGGATTGTGTGGACATTATTGGCAAAAGCAACTCCACATCTCTGGAAAGCTAGTTGTACATTTCAGCAATGCATTTGCGAGGTCTTGTGCAACTTGTCGATTCAATTGGTTCAGTTCAGTGGAAGGTTCTGTGCTTTCTTCACATAGTGTTCGAATCACTGGAAGCAGGCAGAAGGATTTACAGTATTCTCAAACCTTAGGAAGAAGTGAGGGAGGTTTGAGATGGACTGTCTTCCCACCCTCTGGCCAACGGACACCACATGCCCCATGAAGAGGAAGAAATGTGTGAGGCAGGCAGGCAGGCAGGAACAGATGCAGAGATCACCAGGGCCTGCTCTAGTCAACCTGTTCCCTTCTCTCTCCCACTGCCCAATTTCGCATGGCATATCATTTGTTTTAGTACTTTAAAACTGTGAACTGCCTTGGCAGAAAGGCAGTATAGAAACACAATGTAAGATGATGATGATGATGAGGCTGATGAGGCAAGGAGTTGCAGTTGAACTTTGTGGATTTCATTAAAGCTCTCTCCCATCCCATAATTTGAACACTGCTTGGGAAAGTTGTCCTGGAGCTGGAAGCAAAATACATTCTCTACAGCTTTATTTTTGACACACTTTTTCAAATCATTATGTAGAGCAGCACTGTAGTTGAATTCGGGTGAACTGGAAACACAGTTCCCACATGCTTTGAGATACAAATGAAAACACCCTCTCTGGTAGACCCTTCCCCCTCTTTTCCCTTTCCTTTCCTTTTGCAGTTTCACAAAATTACCACATAGCTTTGCAGCCTTCTCACCCCCGACCCCGGAACATCAAATGAGTAAAGTGGACTTGGGAAATTGCCTTGCACCGGAGAAAAGAGAGTTACAGTCCGCTCTCTGTTCTCCTATACTAGTTGATGACTTCTGTTGTATGAGAATGGAAAGCCAGGAGTCGAGGCGCAGAGAACAAAACTGCGGTGGACAATGACACTCTGGCCTCTGCGCTCAATGTGGCACAGCAATTTCAACATCTTTTCCATCTCCCTGCTTCCAAAAGTCAAGAAAATCAGTTTCCCTTCCACAGCTAACAGCCCTCTAATAGCATCTCCCTGCACCATGTAGATAATAAGCTATATACAATTGCCACATTTCCTGCCCATTTATTGTTTCAATCAAGCAGCACAGGTTTAAGGTAAAATGTGTTGTGCTGATGCTACAGTGGCCTATTTGTTCCCTAGCCTCCTAAGGATGCATAACAATTCTGAAAGTTGTGGAGAAGTGTACTGTTCTATTTTTATTTATTTAAAACGTTTCTGTGCCCATCCTCCATCAGATCAGATTCTAGGGCAGTATACAGCAGAGAAGAGAACAAATTGTTTAAAAACTTAATGTCTGGATTACCTTGTGTTCAGAATCACAATAACATACCCTTCAATACATACCCTTCAATAACATACCCTACTATGAAAGGACAACCATGACTGACATAAAGATTTATGGGGAGGTTGCTGTGTGCTCAGGAGTAGCCTCACCAGCAAATAGACAGGTTCCTATCATGGGCCATGCTACATGTCACATCTTAGTGGCAAAATGTGGTAGCTTTTTAAAAAGCGTGAACGCTTTCTCAAACTCAGATCTCCTAGATCCACACCTGCTCTTCTGTCAGCTGGACTGAACATCATTTTCCTACTATGATTCTGGTGTGGAGATGCCTGCCGCACTTAATTTTAGAATAAATGGCTTCTAAAATCCATCTCATTGGAATGCAGTAAAAACTTTCTTCCCCTTGATGAAGGTTTTAATGTTGGGGTGCATGGGACACATTAAATATAAATGCATTCCATTTTTAAACATCAGTTTGAGGACATTTTTATTTGGCTTTCTGGTGTTACTGCTTTATTCTTCCTGCCCCACTTCCCAATATTTTGGGAGCCCAAAACAGGTAGTTAGTGGCTGACTTTGCACGTATGCGTGCAAAGGTGAGAGGTCTGTTGGTAAGAAGTTGTGACGTTCAGATTTCTTCCCAAGTTGCACCACGTGGAGGAAAAGAATGTTGGGGGTATTGGTCATTCGTTTTCAGAAAACTGTCTTTGTGAGTTTCTGCATGTAAGACGAAACTCTGGCTGTGAAGCTGAATTGTTTACACAGGTCCAAAGATAAGACAGTGAAGTCGTGGACATGTGCAGTGTGTTATGCGAGTGTGACTAAGAGAGAGTTTCGGTTTTGATCTGCTGAGAGGATGCAAGCAGATCTGCCACTGTGGGGATCCACAGCATTCTCTGTAAATAGCAACTGTTAAGCATAATGACAAAGTAATTTGCCTAGAACAATCATGTGTTGCTCATCAATCAAGACTCAGGGCCAATTTCCTCATGCTTCACTGTGGACTGTATTTCAACTCTGCTTAATGCCAGGTCGGAAGTGTGCTGGGTGGATCTTTCATGCCATAAGCAGCCACAGAGAAGCTCATAAAAAGTGTCCTAAAAACTAGGAATATACCTGAACTAAAAATGCAGGTGGGACTGGGAAATGCTTGTGCTGTCAGGGTTTACCAAGGTTGTGAGGTGAACATTGGACTTCATTGGTTCTGGGTTGGATCATGAGGTTAAGGCCTCCTCCCATTTGTAGAACAGCCTGAAATCCAGTGACGGCTCACGCTGGTGGAACGGTGGTGATATGATTTGGACAAATCCCACCTGCACTCCCCCACATCTACGGATGGGGGAGAAAGTTGATTTAGTTCGCATTTAAAAGTGACTGTTCTTTATTTGCACTTTCCAAAGCAACATGCAAACTGAAACTCACCCACCCTTTGAAATTCGCAGTTATCTGAATTTTGCAATGCAGTTCTCCAGCCGTGTAATGTGCATTAAAATTCTTGCATTTGTGAAAATGACAAAAATGCATAGAGTAGGGGAAATTGTTTTGCCAAAATGTGTGTAATCAGAAATTCACTTATTATTTTTCAGTAGCATGTTAAAAACAAAGAGGTCACAATTTGATGTGGAAATGGGGAGAATGGTACTTAAGAGTGGAAAAATGAAAAACTGAGAGAAACCAAAATTGACAGATTTGGCCACAGGCCTGGCTCTAGGTATAGTCCCGGTGGTGCGGGGCACCAGGGCACCGGGCCGGCAGGGGGGCGCTGCGTGGCGAAGCCGCGCAGAAGCCGTGCTGCACGCTGCGAAGGCGGGGGCGCTGGAGCGATATTTGCGCCTCAGCGCCAGGGCGCCCGACCTGCTTGAGATGGCCCTGTTTGCCCATCACTATCCATGTCATCCTTTCAGGCTGTTCTGGGAGAAACATAAGAGGATATGGCAAAGATAACATCCCCCTTTCCTCTTGTGGGAGCATCCTGTGAGCAGAGTTCTTCTTATGGGAAATCTGGATCCAAACCTGCATGTATGTGTAAGCAGAAAATCTCCAAGAACTCCCTGGTCAAACCCGGGGTAGCACTCATCAGTTTGCAAAGCTCAGAGAGGCACCATTTGAAACCTCTGCTACCATCTCAAGACAAGCTTCTAAATCTACAGGTGATTGAAAAGCACTTGCCCTGAAATTGCCGAGGTAAAATATGGCTTGCTATATTCCGATAAGTGACGGTGTAGGAGAATGAGGCTGCTATAGAAACAAGAGGAATCTTATGTTCCAATAGTGTGACAATGGCTGAAGGTCAGGCGCAGACATTTGATGAAAAAGAGCCTGACAGGTAAGTTTCCTTTTAAGTATTAATGACAGAAAAGAGAAGTGGGAAGGATAGCTCACTGCAGATACCTTGCTGGCTAATCACCAAAGTCATTCAGAAGATGACTGGGAGGTAGGGCACACTCCTCAACCATCACGACTGCATATGCATGCAAACTCCCTGTTTTAGAAGATATACACTGTTGAGACTGACTGATAATAGAATATATGACTGCTGAACTGCATGTGTAAAAAGAAAAAGAAAAAGCACACAGAAGCTCAAAGAATACAGAAGTAGACTAGGCTTCCTTCCCTGCCCTGTTGAAAAAGGCTACAGTGGTACCTCGAGTTGCGGACCCGATCTGTTCCGGGGTGCCGTTTGCACCCTGAAAAGTCCACAACCTGAGCAGCGCTTCCACGCATGCACAAAATCACAATAGAGCACTTCTGCGCATGCGTGAAGACTGCAGAATGCTTCTGCACATGCACACATGGTGGAAACTTGGAAGTAAACACTTCTGGGTCCACCGCATTCCCAACCCGGAAAAACGCAACCCACAGCGGACGCAACCAAAGGTATGGCTGTATTTTTACTGTGTGTAGTCTTATCAGTGCAGCCTTTGAGTCCTAAGTACTCTTAGAATAAAGCACAACTTCTCCTGGCTGTGAATAAGAATGAATTGCTCTTTACCGCTATGGCATTCCAGACACCTGAGTTTATACCGTAATAATAAATATCTGCCAAGGCGGTTAGTCAATCCGACATTGTGAGGGAAGATGTCTTTGGACTGGTTAGGAGAGCTGTGTGTCAGTGTCTTCTCAGAAATTCTCTGATTTGTGGGCAGAGAAATTGTGGGAAGGGGGAACTAATTTGCCCAGAGGAAGGAAAAAAATCTCCAAATCTCCATTTCATGGTAGTGGCACTCATCAGTAGCAGTAGTAGCTGTAGCCCAGTTTCTTCTCTCCTCTTTATTCTTCTCTTCTCTTTTCTCTGCAGCTACATAAGGCAGTGATAGCGACTTTTTTGGCAACCTGGCAACCATTTTGCACACTCTGCAATGTTCCAGACACAACATTGTCCCATGATGGCCCTCTGTAAATAATAATAATAATAATAATAATAATAATAATAATAATAATAATAATATGGCAGCTGACGCTAAAAATGGTGAAGAATATTTTGATAAATTTTTTGTAACATATGTTTCTTTTTCTAGTGCAGGGTGTGAGGAAAAAGAAAAATCTTTGGATTCTCCACTACCACTAAAAGAAAGGTCTTCTGGGAAATTTAGACTCAAATCTAGCATCTATTTATAAATTATGTAAAATCTAGACACTGAGATATGCTTCTGTTTCTCATGTTGTTTTTTTAGGGGGGAAATGGTCACACAAAAATTCACACAGTTTTCCAATATATCAATTTTTACCTTGTGCATGCATTTTTGTAAAAAAAAATCCACATTTGAACATCAATTTCACCAATTTATGGATTTTAGGCATGCTTTTACATTATATACATACATTTGTACAGATTCTTTGGATATACAGGTAGAACTGTATCACAAAATTCAAGGAAGTCCAAATTCTGATGGTGTTGTGTTTGGGGGGCACATATGGGCCTTCAATGTGAAAAATTGGTAGATTCACCATAAAATGCAAATCAAATAAATCTCTCCCCTATTTGAAAGTAGGGCCTCACTCAATTTAGTAGGAGTAACAGAGCAATCACAACCATGTCTACTCAAAAGAAAGTTTAATGGGACTTAAAGGTAAAGGGACCCCTGACCATTAGGTCCAGTCGCAGATGACTCTGGGGTTGCAGCGCTCATCTCGCATTATTGGCCAAGGGAGCCTGCGTACAGCTTCCAGGTCATGTGGCCAGCATGACAAAGCCGCTTCTGGCGAACCACAGCAGTGCATGGAAATGACGTTTACCTTCCCGCCAGAGCGGTACCTATTTATCTACTTGCACCTTGATGTGCTTTCGAACTGCTAAGTGGGCAGGAGCTGGGACCAAACAACGGGAGCTCACCCCGCCGCGGGGATTCGAACCGCCGACCTTCTGATTGGCAAGCCGCATCCCCTTAATGGGACTTACTTCCAGGTAAATGAGGGTAGAAATGCAACCTTAGCATCCTGGCTTCTTTGGAAATAACCCCAATTGAATTCCATGGAGCTTACAATTGAGTGAAAATATAGAGAATTGCACTGTTATTAACAGAATGCTGTGTAGGACTGCAGCTTTCACCTTCCAAGATATAGTCTTTAACTAGTGCCCCCCTCAGTCTTTGTGAAGTGCTCTTTGACCTACCAGATGAATACATTTTATTTACTGCATATTTTAACATTTTTGTGCTATATAGTGTTCAATAATTTCTGGATTTTCCACAGTGTTTCAGCAAAGAGTATGGGACTTGTGGCTGCCGTTGCGATTTCTCTGTTGTTCTTATTATACTTTTTGTTGCAACCAATTATATGTTTTCAGTTTCATTGTTAATAATGTTTGCTGCCCTGGGAACTCTAGTTGTTGAAGGGTATACATTTATTAAACAAATCAGTAAATAAACAACAGTGCTGTAGCTAATGTAATGTGATTTCTTGGTAGCAACTGAATTAGGCTAACGTTCTCTTGAACAAGATGGAACAACAACAACAACAACAACTATCATCATCATCATCATCATTTCCTAGATTACCTTGACCAGGGTAAAACACTGCCTATTTCTCCTCCTCCTCCTCCTCCTCCTCCTCCTCCTCCTCCTCCTCCTCCTCCTCCTCCTCCTCCTCCTCCTCCTCCCTCTTCTTCTGGCTGTTAGAACTCATATTCTTATGCTGCCCACCTAACCATAATGTTTCTTCCTGACAGAAATCAAAGAAATGTACCTGACATTTGTCATGTGAAGGAGACAGTGGTTTCTCTCTCTGATGAGATGGAGAAGGTGTCAAGGTGACTCCCGGCTGCCCAGGGCATGGCAGGCAAATCTGCTTAGCTTCAACATCCATTTCCATGCCCCCCCCCCCAGGTATTTAGTATAAGGTAAGTGATGGTTGTGGGAGTCCACAGGCAAGCAAATGGAAAGAAGAAGAAGCTTTCAGTAGAGATATGATAGAGGAGAGGCAGTGAGACCCAGAAGTTGCCTTTAAATCACAGCTCAGCGGTAGACAAAGTGTTGATCTGTGATTATTCAACTTTGCTCAGATTTCATGGTAAATTCTAGCTGTGCAGTGAAGGAGCTGTCAGGCTGTGGCCTATACCACAGTCAAATAAAATTTCATTATGTAGTGAGGACGGGGTGGGTGGGAATCACATCCTTTCACAGTTTGCTTTAAAAAATGGAAGTGTTCTCATAATGCACTTAGTTTAGGCACTGCCCTAATGGGATGAGATGGGATGCCATCTTATGCACATAAATGTGTTATGTATAAAATTGGAACTGGAGATTACTAAGTATTTCTCCACTAACTTGGGGTCTGTCTCGCACATGGCTGGCTCACTGCTTTAAAAGTGGAGCTCAGGGGAGCCCCAGAAAAGGTGCGTCCCTCCCCTCTAATCACGTTGAAAGTCTGGATTTTCAGGTATTCAGACTGAATAAACAGAAAGCAGATGGCGGTCATTCTGCTTGTGTGCCTGTTACCCAAAAGGCAGTTGAGTGGTGACAGAGGGTGGGAAGCAATGGCAAGCCACCTACCATTTTGAATTTCCCACAATGCACTGCCAGCTGCCTGTCAGCTGCCAAAGAGTGCAGGGTGATTTCACCAACTCCACTAGGATAACTCATACAGGATTTCAGAAGATTATATTTTCTCGTGCAATAAAGATGTGGCAACAGGAGCTCCCTTTCCCCCTCCAAAACAAGACGCTAACATTTCACAAGCAATCTCTTTCTCTTTTCGAATAAGTTCTGTATTGTAGCTTTAGATATCCATCCACTTGGGAAGCGCAAGTGTATTATTATCTCTAATTTTTAATGTTGGAGTTCAGATTTAATTGTGATTAATCCAATTAGACTGCCTGTTACGGTATTAATAGCTCAGGACTATTTTTAAGTGCCTCTCATTTTGACTTACCTAACGCGTGCTTGGAATGTTTCGATTTTCAAAGGCTACACCAGCTTAGATTACTCCTGTTACTGTAAAACCAATGTGTAGGAATTAAACATTATTGCCCTGATCGCTGCTATGTTGCATTACAAGAAAAAAATAGGCTTCTGTATACATAAACCCTTTTTTAAAAAATGGGAAACTGGTACTAAATTCCAAAAGGCATCCAATCCCTAGGGTTTATCAGGGGCAAGGATTCCCCTCTTCATTGTGGCAGTATGTATGGCTGGCAGATGAAATAGTAATCATCTTCCCTTCAATATGTCATTTGTATAAAACAGAAATCTAAACACAGGTGTTATTATTTAGATGCCAAAATAATTTTGCGTTTCTGAAAAGAGGAACTCCTGCGCAACCCCCCCTTAATGCACTCCCTTGCTTTTGCCATTAGGTGGTGCCATGGGCTTAGCTGGCTATTACATCCTTGTGGTTGTCGTTGCTCCAAAGGTTTTGTCAGGGACCAGATAGAGCTCAAAACAGTTTTATTTCTATTCTCTCCCTCTAGCTTCACCAGTAGTATTGTATCTAGTATTGTATTTACATTGTATAGTCACTGATGGATTCCCTGACGTTTTGCAAGGAATTAGCCAATTCTGTTCATCTCGTCAGAATAGGTGTGGTGCTTCTTTCTAACTCAACGAATGAGCTGTAGATGGAATCTCCCAAACAATATTTCCAATACCATTATTAGTTCTGTCAATTATCACACCTACCTGCTTAACAGGTACATTCACAAGGCTCCCGCCCCCGCAGCCTGAACTCACTGGAACTCAGTCCTGGCACCTCTTGGTGGGCACTGCGAACAAGGGAGCCATTCATGGTGAGCTCTGACACCTCCTTTCCTAGAAAAATAACATTGTACCTTGACTCTATGGATGGTGCTGCCTTTTACTGAGTCAGACCATTGGTCCACCTACTTGTTCCCAGCACTGAGCCTCTTCGGCTTGCTGATCAGAAGGTTGGCAGTTTGAATCCCCACGACAGAGTGAGCTCCCCTTGCTCTCTCCCAGCTCCTGCCAACCTAGCAGTTCAAAAGCACACAAGTGCAAGCAGATAAATAGGTACCGCTGTGGTGGGGAAGGTAAATGGCATTTCCATGAGCTCTGGCTTCTGTCACGGTGTCCTGTTGCCCCAGAAGCAGTTTAGTCCTGCTGGTCACATGACCCGGAAAGCTTTCTGTGGATAAACGCCGGCTCCCTCAGCCTGAAAGCAAGATGAGTGCCACAACCCCATAGTCGCCTTTGACTGGACTTAACCATCCTGGGGTCCTTTACCTTTTACCTTTACCCAACGACTGTCCTGGTATAACGGGCCATCCCATTCTTTCTCATGACAGCACAGCAGCCATTTGGGGTGCCATATTCTCGTGCAATTTTGGGATGCAATCTCGTGCGGGTCACATGACTTGTGCAGGAGGGTGGTCCTGGAAGATGGTGTCCCAGTTGTCTCCTGCATTGCATGGGAGGGTAGCCTAGCTCAGCATGGTCTTCACATTGACAGGCAGCAACACTTCAGGGTTTCAAATGGGGGACATTTCCAGATCTTATCTGGAGCATCTGTGGAATGAACCAGGGACTTTATGAAGGCAAAGGTGATGCACTTTCCACTGAGCTATGGCCCTTTGCATACTGGTTTGGGTACACGTATAAGGCTTGTGGTGTAGTGGTTAGAGTCTCAGACTACAACCTGGGAGAACAGGGTTCGAATCAACGCTCAGCCACGAAGGTCATTGGGTGACCTTGGGCCAATCACTGGCACTCTGGCTAACCTACCTCGCAAGATTTTTATAGGGATTAAATGAGAAGAACATCACCTTGAGCTCATTGGGGGGAAAAGTGGAGTATAAACAATAAATAAATAGTGACACAGTTTTTATATGTTGCGCAAGCAACAGATCGAACCAAATTCAGATGAGACTGCAGGGGAAACAACTTGATTTGTTCCACGAAGATTGGTATCCCTCGTAAAAGTTTAACAATGACGTGGGTAGGCTTAGCCTCCAGCAATTCAGTCAACTTTGTGGCAGGGTTATTTGAAAACACAGAGCAGTAGTTTGGGCTTTTAGGAAACTATCCTGGCTATTCCAGGAGTTGAATCTGTGCTGGATCTAGGAATTAAAAAGTGGGGGCTCATGTATACAACTTACACTCCCACCACTCATAACAATATTAAAGGAAACTTTAGATTCTCTCCAATGCGAAGCAGAACAGGAAAGACCTGAATTCCCTTTTCTGTCAGACTCCTGCTAATAATGGATTTGAGAAGTCCATTTACAAGGGGAGACCTGCTAGAGTTCAGTGAAGAGTTTGGACAAAAGCTGACTCTGCTGGCTTTTACAGCCTCTAGAGACTTCTACTGACATGAGAATTCCCAGCCTCTGGAGAGTCAGTGAATGTTTGGTCGCTTGGAATACTTATAGCTGTGCTAAGAAAAGTGAACAAGCCAGGGAGACTAGTTTGATGCATTTTGAATTAAAAGCCGCTCTCGTGTTTTAATATGTTTTTTTTTTAAAAAAAAATATTTTGTTTCATTGAAACAACCCTAATAGCCAATTGAAAGAGGGTTATATAAACACAGCATTATAAAGGGGTTTTGAATGCATGTCTCTTGTGCAATTTTACAAATGTTTTATCAGCCAGGCTGCAGAGTGTTTTATTAAGTTCCAAAAGAGTTACTTACAACTTACAAGAGAACTGTTTGATTGTTCCTCAAATGCACTAAAATGTAATGGATTTGGATGAAAACGTGCTTAAAAAGCACAATGCAAAAGCTGGAGAGTTTTTTTTTTTTAAAAAAAAAAACCTTTCCCTTTCTATATTTTATATGTATATACCCACACCCACCATGTCGCTTTTCTCCTCAACCATGTTGAGAACCTTCAACCTTTTGAGCTCCTTCATTGATGAGCAAGTGTCATAAGGTCTGGAGGACCTTCGAGGCAAACTTAATTAATTTCAAGATTCATTGAAGGGTTGGAGGATTTCCAGTAAAGTGATTGTGTCACAAAAGTCCAGCTGGTTGAACAGCCTTAGGCTGCTCCTAGAGCTCTTGCTGTGGCTAGCTTAGGTTCCATCTCATATGAATAAAACTGAAGATGTAGGAAGGACTTTAGCAAGTCTTGGCTGCTCTGCCAGGTATATAGTAAAGAAGAGCAGGAAACAGTCAGCGGAGAGGACCAGGTTTCCTTTTTAAATTAATTAACATTCTCAGGGAAAGTCCAAGTCCATGTCAAACTTTGGCTTTGGCCCTGTATACCTGAAGGAGAGACTCCGCAGTGTTGCTCAGCCTAGACACTGAGCTCCAATTCTGAGGGCCTCCTGGTGGTTCCCTCACTGCAAGAAGTGAGGATACAGAGAACCAGGCAGAGGGCCTTTTTGGTAGTTGTGCCTGCCCTGTGGAACGCTCTCCCATCAAATGTCAAGGAAATAAACAACTAAATAAACAGATTTGTAGAAGACATCTGAAGGCAGTTCTGTTCAGGGAAAGTTTTTTAATGTTTGATGTTTTATTGTGTTTTTAATATTCTGTTGGGAGCTGCCCACAGTGGCTGGGGCAACCCAGTCAGATGGGTTATAATTATAATAATTATTATAATTATTATTAATGTCATGTAATTCAGTTATGCATCAGAGTAACTGCCTACACATGAAAGGCATAGTGTAAAAGAAAAGAAATCTGCTTTTACAGTTTCTAAACAAGGTAGGGAGGAATTCTAACTCTCTGGCTCAGGGAGCCCATTTTGATTCTTGGCTGGAATGTGTCCTTCAACTGTGACTAATGCCTCTTGCTTGCCTGGATGAGGGATGGAGAAATGTGCATGTATCTCGGGTTACAAATGCTTCAGGTTACGAACGCTTCAGGTTACAAACTCCGCTAACTCAGAAATAGTACCTCAGGTTAAGAACTTGTTGTAGTATGTTTGTTTGTGGGTCATAAATCCTTTGACCCACGGAGTCTGCTGCCCGGCACTGTAATTAGCTCAATTTACGATCTGGTCCGGCGTTTATGGCCGCCCTGCATGCTTCCTCAGCGTCTCAGCCACACTTCTCTCTTGTCGGACGTTGCAGAGTTCAAAACGCAGCAAGGAATGGCAGCTGTCTGTGTCTTAGTGGTGTCTCAAATACACAGCTTGACACCAGTGCTTCTTAATCTAACAGAAGTCTTTACTTCTTTAGTATAAATGAACAGAAAATCCTACAGAAGCAAGCTGCATGGCTGCAGTGCTTTTCTCTGTCTCTCTTTCACCGAAACCGAAACCGAAACCAACTAACACAGAACAAAGGAGAAATGACCGGATATTCTGGGCAGGCACCCAGTGAATAAGAACGCCTCCTGGAGTGTTAACTCTGTACTGTTCAGAATCCCAACATAACTTTGCTTCAGGATGAGAACAGAAATCGTGCTCCAGCAGCAGGAGGCCCCATTAGCTAAAGTGGTGCTTCAGGTTAAGAACAGTTTCAGGTTAAGAACGGACCTCCGGAACGAATTAAGTTCTTTACTAGAGGTACCACTGTATAGAAACCACTGACTTTTAATTGTCTAGAATGCAGCCTATTGCAAGTAGTCAAATATTATAGGAATATAATGTTCCTCTGTCTGCTTTTGCCTCATATCCCACCTTCACAGGATGTGGCTCCCAGAAGGTTGCTCACAAGGGAATGTGGCCCTCAGGCTGGAATAAAATCCCCCCTGATACTAATGGATGTGGATACCAGAGATGCACTGTGGGTTAAACCACAGAGCCTAGGACTTGTTGATCAGAAGGTTGGCGGTTCAAATCCCTGCAACGGGGTGAGCTCCCGTTGCTCGGTCCCAGCTCCTGCCCACCTAGCAGTTCGAAAGCACGTCAAAGTGCAAGTAGATAAATAGGTACCGCTCCAAGCGGAAAGGTAAACGGCATTTCCGTGTGCTGCTCTGGTTTGCCAGAAGCGGCTTAGTCATGCTGGTCACATGACCTGGAAGCTGTATGCCGGCTCCCTCAGCCAATAATGTGAGATGAGTGCCACAACCCCAGAGTCGGTCACGACTGGACCTAATGATCAGGGATCCCTTTACCTTTACCAGTTCAGTTGCACTGGGTGCAGAGCCTGAAATTTGAGACTCCAAGGTCTTCCCCTGTGGAAAGTTCTAATAATCATTGCTATTAAATAACATTTTGTGTGTGTGCAAATACATCTAGGGCCTCTTCCCAGTTCTTTTGTTTGCCAGGAAGCAAAAAGTTGGAGCCTTGTTTTGAAAGCACCTTGGAAACGTTAACATTATTAGTGTGACTACCAAAAAAAAAAAAAAAGTCCTGATTTTTCAGCTGCAAAGTTGAAACTGATCAGCCATGGCCTTTCCCTACAATAGCCTTGTAATTTCAAATTTCACGCATCTTTCTCACTCGCCCTGTACACATTATGTCTCAATAAATTCTTGTCTTTTTGACCCATTATTCTTCAAACAAACAAAAGAAAAAGCGTGATGCCAATGCCGATGGTGATAAGAGGAAAAGCTCACGTGCGAAAGCTGAAGCTACAGGTGATACAAATACATAAACTAAAAATGGAGAGAGAATTCCTAACATTGAATCTCTAAACCATCCAAACCTTAAAAAAAAACCCCAAAAACCCAGAACAACAGGAACATGGCAGCAAACCTCTAATCTAATGTATACATCATTGTAAATTTGAAGAAGTTGGTCAATGTTAACATTTCATCCTAACTTTGACAGATTAGGAGTCAGTGGGAAAGGTCAGCAATGCTGACATTTATTTGTTTATTATACTTACACCTAGTTCTTCCTCAGGAGATCAGAGCAGCTTAAAAATGTTTCTGAGGTAATCTTTTGTCCAGGGAGTTCCAGGGTCACACACCTTCACCATCACCAGTAGAACTGTATTTGCTTGTCAAGAAGCAATTTCCCAAAGCCATTTGCCAACAGATCTGATGAACTGCAATGTGCTTGGGTTAATAACCACATCCCAGTCTTCTCTGCACCTTTCCTCAGTAAATAGCAAAAGTTCCCATTCGATATGAAGCCTTGCAGCCTATCTTTTCTAGAATTTACAGGTAAACCCGGAGGTCAGCAAAATTGCTTTTGGCTGATGACCAAACATTATCCTCGTGTCTATTATTTACCAGGGAGCGGCATTTTACTATAATATATCAAGTCCTTTATCATCTTATCTGAAGATAGCTGCTAGAGGAGGAGCTACTCATATGAAAAATAAGAGAAGTAGCTACCAGCAGAGGGCAAAACCTTTCTCGGCAGCTGTGGGATATATAAATGAGCACAGAAGAGGCACAGCCGCCTTGGAAAGGAGTGATGTGATTGAGAAGAACCTCAAGGAGGTTGACATCAGTGTGACCAAAGACGTGAAATTACACCTACTAGGGACTGGGGAATCTGGAAAAAAGCACAACTGTGAAGCAGAAGAAACAAACCGGAGCTTTCTGGCAGTAATAGCAGTGGAATGGACTCCCTTGGGAGGTTGTGGATTCTCCTTCATAGGATGTTTTAGGTTGGGTGGCTATCTGTCATGGGTGCTTTAGATTTCTGCATTGCAGGGGTTTGGACTAGATGACCCTCTTGGTTCCTTCCAACTTTACGATTCTATATTACATCATTTTGGCTGAACTGATGAAGTGCACTTAGTACTTTCCCAGCACATCAGGGTTGGGGGAAGCATACAGGAGGGACTCACCAAGGCCAGCTCAAAAATGTTGCTGTCTGAGGTATAGGACAATATGGTGCCCCTTTCCCATAAATGAGGTTTCTTTTATTGCACGTTTTAAATTGTGAGTGTTTGTTTCAATGTTTTGATGAAATTGTGCTTGTATTTTCTGTCATTGGTTTTGTACCAGTGAACCACTTAGAAGCAACTTAGAAGTCAAATGAATTGGACTCCAACTCCCACCATCCTCAGTGAGCAGGGTCAATAATCAGAAGTGATGGGAGCTGTAGTTCAAAACATCTGAAAGACACCAAGTTGGGAAGGCTGACTAGGTCATTAACTGCACAGTCCTAGACATACTTACCAAGAGTCTCAGCCTCCTTCACCGCTGGCCTGGGCACACTCTTCCTCCAGCCGTAGGAAGAGAATTCCTCATGGCTGGTGGGATCTTGGGGAGGTCTTCCAGCCCAAAAATGTATTTTAAAATGGGCCAATCAGTGGTCCCTCTTGGAGAGCAGTACCTGTCTGGTTGTCTGGTCCTTGGCTGCTGCCTTGTTTGGATGCGCAGCAATGCTTAAAAGGTTGGCTGCATGTGGCTTCCACAGTGGTAAGAGGCTGGAATGGATATACAGTACATCCAATGTCTGAGCCAAAGCTCTGCCTACACCTGTAGTCAATAAAATTGTGGCCATTTTTAATTCAGATCGTTGTCTGCCTGAGTTTGTACTGTCACACCTCACCATAGTATTAGGCCAGGTTCGGGGAGGCACTGTGACTGGGACCACAAATGAAGTGGGGGGGGGAATATAATTTTATGAATATTTACCCTGAAGCAAATGCCGTTTTACTCCCTAAGAGTATCCTGTCTATGTCTACTCAGAGCCCTTTGAGCTTGTTGGGTTGTGTTCCCAGGCAAGTGTGTTTGGAGTTGTTGTCTGAAAGTGCCTTCTCCAGCAAGGAGAAACTGCAGGATTAGTTGCATTTAGAATCTTGCTCTGTTTTGTTGAGTGCTAATTTTCAAGTGAAGCATCTCACAGTATGGTTATAAGCTTTCCATCTGCAGAATAACCCCTGCAATAAAAAAATCAATACACGCACACAATGGGAAAATCAGGTTGTTCTTGCCCATAGGTATACGTGGCATTGTGCTTTAAACAACTGTAGATTTGCTTTGATTCCGGGAGAATGGATCATCGGCAGGACTCCGTGTGTATTTATGCACATGGGCTCGACTAGTTCTTTCATCTATCACAGTTTCCTGTTTTTAAATACCCAGCTTTAAAATCTAAATCCCTGCTGCCCCGCATAGCTAGAACGATGCTTTGTATACCAATGAAGAGAAGATTAAAATTGCGTCTCTGTCAATGGGTCCCAGCACACCCGTTTGCACACAGGGAGAGGACGAAGTATCTGGTTGCCGAAAGAACATTTTATTACAGGGGGGGGGGAAGCAATTTAATGTTTTTCTATATATATTTCAGGCCACTCTCTGAGCCTTGCATGATCTTGCTCAGGGTAAGCAAGGCATCTGGAAAGATACAAGAAGCCATACCAACTATCTAAGACTTTCTGAAACTGCCTTTGGGCTGCCTTACTATAAAATGTCTACAGTATACAGGTTGGAGGAAGGGTTACTGTGAATATCACTTTAGCTCACCCAAGCACCACTGCTAAGGAAGTAAATGTGGTAAGAAACCCCACTTTTATGTATTTCTGCACATGTAGATGTTGGGACTGGTTCCTTCTTTTTTCCGGTTCAACACCTGTGGTACCACTGAATTTATTCCTAGTCACCTCCTCCATTAATATAAGATCAACATGCCTTGTTAGACCTCCATGTACCAATACAGTATGCCTTTGAATGCCATTTGCTGTGGGGCAAACAAAAGAGTAAGGCTGTTGTGTTTATGTCCTTAAGGACCTACCTGTATTGCTCTGCTACTGGTGGGGTCAGGGGAGGACTAGCTGTATTTAGTAATCCAAACCATGTTCTGGACTGCAGTTGATACTGGTAATTCACATTTGGTACAATAAAAAATGTTATTTCCCATTGGCTGTAGGGTTTTGTGTTTTGGTGCAAGGAGAAGACATCGTGCTCGTTGAACATTAATGGCATCGGTAGAACTGATGGAAATGCTAAGGCTGATGCAAGAGGAAGGAGCTAGTCAACAGCAGTGTAAAGAAAATATATTCTGTAAATTTAGAGAAATGAAATGAAAGCTTCACATTTACACTCTTGTCTAGTGACCCAGCTATAATTCTCAAAGTGGAATAATCTGGACTCCATGTAAAAATCTGTTGGTTTTGTGTACTGTGAAAGCAGTGTTTTATTGGCTTGATCCTGGACTGTATAGAGCACTTTGGTTAATGGACTCAAGCCTCATTAGTTTGATTTTCTTACAGATTCACACAGCTACAATTTTCAAACAAACAGACACAAACCCAAATGTCTCAGACTTAGGGAGTCATTGGATGAGCCTTACTTTGACAGGTCAGGTGGAGGAATTCTCTTCCAGCATTCTAGCTGAGCAATTGAGGAAACACAAAGAGCTCTCAGTTTATGATTGGCTGTCTTATTTTTTTAAAAAAAACAAACAAACAACAACTATGCAGCCTTCATGAAAAGTCTCAACAGGGCCAGCTGCTGGTTGTTCAGTGATGGAATCAAGGCATGGTCCAAATAAAATTAAGAAATGCTGGTGGAATTCTCTTGAGCTGGGCATGGAGAAATGAGGACTTTCCACTGAATTATCCTCCAGCTTGGATCAAAATCCCTCAGCCCTCCTACTGGTTCCCTTTCCCTTTCCCCATTCTAGCCATCTGATGGTGATGGGAACAGCAGTGACAGCAGGAAGCATGCAGAAAACGGGAGAGTTTTCAAAGGTGGCCCTGCATATAGCACATTGCAGTAACCTGACTGTGAGGTGACCGCAGTATAGACCACTGAAACCAGCTTGTCCCCATCCAGATAGGGTTCCCAGTTGTAGCTAAGTTTGAAGGTGTGCTCACCCGAATGTGCTTAAAATTCCCCTTCAGACCATCATGCTAGATGCGAGAAGGTTTGGAGTAGAACTGGAGCATGTGGAGATTTGTGGGGGACCTGCATACCCCACCCCTCCCTTTCCCATTTTAAGGCCACATGTGCTCACCCTAAGACCTGAATAGACTACCTACTGTACTTGGATGTAATTGAAGCTGCACACTCAAAACCATTTTCTATTATGTGTATGTTTATGTTTTTACCCTTCTAACACATATTCCTTTTCCTTTTACCCTGCCTTAATATATGACTGTGTAAAACTGAGAGAGTTACATTTCATCCTTTAGACTATTTTGGAGGGAGGGAGGGAGGGAGGGAGGGAGGGAGGGAGAGAGAGAGAGAGAGAGAGAGAGAGAGAGAGAGAGAGAGAGAGAGAGAGAGAGAGAGAGAGAGAGAGAGAGAGAGAGAGAGAGAGAGAGAGAGATTAACTGTTGAGGCCTGCGGATCTATTTCAAAGCTTGACCAGATCAATTATGAAACTCCAGGCTTGTGACAACTTGCAGATGTGTGACTTAACTGATTATCAGATGGGCTGCATTGATTTACTTAACCCTTTGCACATGTGGACTTCGATTGCGGGCCAGGAAAAGGTGTGATACCATACATTTTCATTCCTCACTGTTTTGGACTCAATTGACTATTACCCACATGTCCTGACTGGATCCTGGTCCTTCTGAGGTGTGAATTATTTAATTAGCTTTGTTGTCACATATGTGTTCTTCCCTGTAATGCTGGCTCTTGCAACCTTCCCCTCTCTTTCTTATATAAAGATATAACTGAAACTCCCGAACACTCTTCTGGTAATTGACACTGTTATGACTTGGCGATTGCTGGAGAATAGGTTATTGATTGCCCTGGTGGAAAGACATAGCACTATTTCTGGCATAACCTTCCGTGTAATAGACAGTATCTGATCTCCTCTTGTCACCGAAAACAAGGCAGAGCCCTGGTATCTCTCTCATTAGAAACAACAGAATCACAACGCCTTGCATGGAACGATGAATAGATAGAGACTGCCTTGCTACATGTGTGGATAAAGTCTGACATTCTGGGAAGATAATCTCTAACAGGTAGGGGCTGGCAGCTACAATCCAGTGACTTCCTATCAGGTTTGGGGGCGGGAGTTTAAGGGCCCTGAAAATTGCATTTCTAGCACTGATAAAGATCTCTTGGTTCACACACATACAATGATACCCTGTTCAGTGTAGCACTTGTTCTGGCCTCATTTGCAACAGCAGCAAAATATTCTGTGATAACCCATCAGATTAATCACGAACAATTCTTAAATGCCGCAAACTCGGGAAAGAGGCAAGGCCAAACTTCATTCAGTTCTGCAGTTGCTTAATAAGTACCTGATCTAGCAGCAAACATTTGGTGGTAGCATCTGCAAGGAAAGCAAGCTTGGGTGTTTCTCCCAGTACCAGACAAAATGCACAGGCCAAACAGAGGGAGAGCCCACAAAATGCACCCCAGCCCATAATAGTCTGGATAACTCAATGGAAGGCCTATAAACAGGTTTTTCTGGGCTCAGGGGATGGGCAAGACAAGAAGCAGTGGGCACATGCTTCCATCTCATGTCCTTCCACCTTACAGTATTTGCCCAGGAGTCATCAATGTCAGAGGCAACTTGTGAGGCTTCTGGGCTGGCACACGGGAGATTTTGACCTTGCTTTTACCTCATGAAACAGTCTGCACTAACTTTGACCTGGCTGGCCCCACACAAAGTGAAAAGTGTTCCCCTCTTCCCTCTGCCACCTCTCCCACCCCGTAGGACCTAGTACCGGGCTCATAAAATCCTGTTTGTGATTCTGCCATGTAACCATTAGGAGCCTGTTTGGATTGAGATACTGGTAGTCCTGGGTGGTTTAATAGGGTCTTTAAGAACTCAGTCCTTGACCTTAATGATGGGGAATCTCAGGCTCAAGAGATGCATGCAACCTTCTCCTCAGGCCACATCCACCGCCACTGCTGTTGTACACCTTCCTCTAGTGCATTTACTTGTCTTGAATTTGTTGTTAAGATTTGATAATCCCTCTTGCTTGCCTGGATGGAGAGATACCAGGATGTGTAGAAACCTATGACCCTTTCATAGCTGGAATTTCTGGTCTCTGGTCTCACCTAGCATTTATGGGTGCCTCCCACCTTCCCCATCAAAGTTGCCCACAGGACCATATGATACTCAGGCTGAAAAAGGTTCCCCTGCCCATGATCTGAAGCCTTGTTAGGACAGTAGCCAATAGGGTCAGATTTGTATGAAAAATGTTTTCTGTGGCTACAGGCCACAACTATCAATATGTGTAGTGGGATAGGGAATTAGATCAAAACCAAAGCCCTAGGCCAATGTTCCTTCCGAGAGTTGAACTATTTCTTTTTATTGTGATCAAAGTTATACACTTTATTTTGCTCCAAATCAGGACTAAAGCTTCTTTTCCACCTAAGGCAGATGATTTCATTCTATGCTACTTACTTGCATTATGTATGTTGAGATATTTGTCGTTGTCCATAATATAATTGACCAGATGCGTCAGTTGCTTCCAGGCTATTTAATGGTCTCTAATTAAAGGCTTCAGAATCAATTTCCTAGCTGGCCACTATCAGCTCCTATTCCTTCTGCAATGTTATGCATTAGTATTGTCCGGACAAATAATTAACATGTTCTACCATGTTGAAATGAAATGAATGGGCTTGCTTTGGTGGAGCTTTTGGGGAAACTGGGCTGTTAGTGGCTACAATTTGCATCTTAATGGTCTTGTTCTTCTATTTGGTCTTTCAGCTTTTACTAGGGTTAGATGTACACAGGAATATAGCCAGTCATTAGTGTCAAATTTTGTTTTCAACATCTGAAAAGATTATTGTGGCTATTGTCGGTTGTGCTGATCTTCTCTATTGGTGGAATCCATGTCCTGGATCTTTTAGCTGTTGTCTGTAATTGAAACAGCTATCACTGTAGCTACCAGAGAAACCTTCAGACAGCACAATAATAACTATCAATCCTTGCAAACACGAGGGCTGGAGTCCAGGGGCTGAACAGAGTTTTGAGTGCAGCTATTGCTTTCCTGTTCTCAATTATGAAACTCTTTTTTCACATAGAATGCTAGAAACTACGGAAGTCAGCCAAATCAAAGTCAGAAACAGAAGCATAAGCTTCTAAACTCTTTTTGTGTGTGCCTGTGCCTAAAGAGGAGAGGAACGAGGTTAGCACATGATCCCAAAGCTCACACAGGAACAGCAGTATATGATCTTCTGCTATGCTACTGTGATCAACTTGCCTTAAACTAAGGCCATTGTAACTCCAAGAAGTTGCGGTTTGTGCAGATTAAGAAAATAGGTTTAAATATCATGGTCCACGATGATACCTGATGGCCTTGGGCAAGACACCCATAACTTGGAAGAGGCAAGGCATGCGAACCAAGAATGTCCTCCTAGTATTTTTCTCACCTTCTTAGATGCTCCCTGCCAACAGGGAATGGTGCTGCCATTGGATCAATGGGCCCCCTGCCAGCCTTGGAACCCAATAAATGCCCGACACTAATATCCTCTATAGTCAACCCTGGTCCATTTCTTTGTTGATGCAGAAAATAATAGAGTAGCCAGAAGCAAGAGGATATCTCATCCATGGGCTTTATCAAACTCTGGTTTCTATCACCAGTCTGGTAAGCTTTAGAGACACCACTGCATGCACACAAACAAAATCATGGAAAGTTGGATATGTTTTGTTCATGAGTCTAGCATGAAATACAGTGTTATTAAAACACAGTGATGAAAAGGGGGAACTTGTTTTGATTTAAGACCCAATTCAAACACCACATTTTATTAACTCATTTGTACGGACTCAAGTGTCTTCTGCGAAGGTTGTGATGTTGACATGATCTGCTGAGACACCAGTAAATATTTATTGCATCACTTATGGGTGTGTATGAACCTGTAGCTTGTATTGTAACAGGGGAAGCAGTAACTCGTATCACTACGTTAGACGTCTACTGCTATGCCTGGGAAGCAGGGCAAAGCTACCTGGCTTTATGTTGCTTCCTAAGCAGCTTTAACTCCCTGCTGCAAAGCTCACTTGGAGATGGTTCACACGTACTGTATGTTACTTGTTTTCTCTTTGTTTCATTCCTGTGGGTGCGTTTTGGGGAGTAAAGCTCAATGGATGCTTCTGAGTGACCATGCAAATGGCTGCATTGTTAACCTGCAGTCGTGCACAATTAAGTTGTGCATATATTCTTTTGAAATCTGTGATAATGGAGCGAGCACCACTGTGTGCACCTACATCAAAAAAGGAGAGTTTTAAAGCTGTAAGGTAGAAAAGTGTGCTATTTTTAACACAGTGCCCTGCTTCTGATTTCAATTTGATATAGACTCATCCGTGTCCTTTGCTTCTCTGTCTTCTGATCCCTATCTACATTGTGCTTCTAGACAGAATCTATTGTGCTGTAGCTAAACTTCATTATTTTCAAGTGGTCAACACAAGTCTTCTAAAGGAAATATTATATCTCATAATAGGAGTCATGGCACTCAAAATAAAAGAATGACTGTGTACGCTGAAAAGTTATTTCCCTTGGTTAGCAGCAAGATAATGTCTGTTGGGTGACCCTTTTCTCTATATATACATATACTGTATATACTTTATCATATAAAATGAAAAGGGCTTTGTTTGTATGCCTGTGCATGTGGAGAAAAAAGAGATCCATCAAACAACCAAGGGAATAAAGAAGTTTACTCTATTTGAGGGACTGTGATCTGGACAAAAGTAGCACGATTATTATTTTTAGCTTAGTTGTTATTTGAAAAAGAAAAGTGACCACTTAGTTCAGAACCATATTATTAGTCAAACAGAGTCACAAATAACAAACAAAAGGTTGAAAGCAACGGCCTGCTTATTGTACTCTTGATCTATATTCCAAATTGCAGCAATTCATTGTGACAAAAATAAAACATGATTTCTGAAATATTAGCAATTGTGGTGTTTGAAGATTAATTCCCCAATGGGGATGGGGATAAGGTGTAACAAGTGTTGGAGAAATAATATTCAGTCTTTTATTCTGTTTAATTTTGAACCATGACATTTATCAAAATAATAATAACAACAACTCATGGAGACTCATACTCCTTTATAGTTTTTTATTTTGTTACTATAGAATAATTGTATACATTTAACTCCTCTGCAAAAATAAAATAAAAATGTGATAGCGTTTTATGGTAGGTTGGATGGAAAGTATCCCTCTTTAGCTCCCATTGGGTTCAATGAAAAGTAAAACATAGGAAACTTTTTTTAAAAAAAAATGTGATGGGATATTTTGGTAGCTTGAACAAAAAGCATTCAAAATCCCTCTTCATTTAAATGAAGTTGGGGTGAAATTCTAACCCTAGATCTGCCGAGATAAGTGATTTAGGATGAGGTGAATCATCGGCTCAGTGGGGCAATGCCAGTGTAAGTCTGCACCCCTGGCTCAGCCAGAGATATGTCAGGGCTATTCTCCCATCTTGGCTCAGCCAGGGCCCAGCATGAGCTCTGAAAAATGGATATTCCCCTAATGCATGCAATTTTGCACAAACTTCTTTGGTCGAGAACTGAGTTGCAATATTTGGAGATGTATGAATTTTGAAGGAGACATGTGTTTCAGTTCGGGTATTGGTTTGAGAAATGCAAATTAGTTTATACAACAAAAATATTTTCCCAACCCTCATCTTCTGGGTCACACCCTAATGATGCCTTTGGTGTAAACACCCTAAACCAGGCAAAGGCAACCTTCGGCCCTCCAGATGTTTTGGCCTACAACTCCCATGATCCCTAGCTAACAGGGCCAGTGGTCAGGGATGACCCTTCTCCCTTTCCATTTGGTGCTCATCTTCAGCAAAAGCAAACTGCTCATTTCTGTTCCTGAGTCTTTCCAGGAAATAGTCATGTCCCACACATCTCTCTTCATTAGGTGGGATAAATTTCATTTCTCCCTGCCGTCCCCCTTCCCCACTACGTCCTCACTCCTGAACGAACCCATACAGGACTAACCTAAGTTAAAATTGCACTTAATTAGGCTGCTAGATAATCAGGTTTAGTACTTCTGTGCCTCATTATGCTCTCCCAGACATTCATTTCTGCAAGGAAATCATTAGAACATTGAAGCCAGTGAAATTACTCAACGGATGTTAAATGGCACTGCTGCAACCAGCCTCCTAAATTGGGGTCCTGTATAAAAATGATCACCATACCTCATCTGTCCCTCCACACGTGTCATTCTTGCCATTATTAGAAATTTGTGAATGCCATAATGTGCCTCTAATTCCATAACTACCATTACCCACTTAAATAAATATTTCTGAAACCACACTTCTCCAAGGAAGCCTGCTAATGTGTCACTTTGATTTTATAGCTGGCGTAAGCCAGTGAGCAGCTCCAGGAGCTTAAAATGATATTGCGTTTCCTGAAAGTATTTGATAAAGTTGCGTATTCAAGGTTAATGGTCAGGGGCGCACAAAGTTATGGAATCATGGGGAAATTAAGTGGGCCCATTTGAAAATTAACAGTGGGGCAGGAATTAAAGAAGGGGGGAGGGTTTAAATTTTTTTTTAAAAAAAAATGTGCACCAGGCTACTTCAGATTATTCTTGTAAATATATGAGAGGTGGGGAACCTCAGGCTGAGCTCTCCAGACTTCTCTGTCTGGCACACAGGGTTTCCCCAGGCTAAATCTCTTCTTCAGTCAAACCCACCTGCTTTGCATCTTCATTGAATGCTTTTTCCTGGCTGGAGTATGTCCTTGAAACTGTGTCTTCCATCTTCCAGAAGGGGCCACATCCTAGGGGCAGGCAGGGCCAGAGGCAAAAAGGAGCAGAGCAACTAATGCAACTCTCGTTTCTACACAGGCTCACATACTGCTCCTTTTTGCCTCTGGCCCTGCCTGCCACTAGGATGTGGCTCCTGGAATGGGATGACTTTCTTGCATACAATGCAGGCAAAGGTAAAGGGTGGAGGGATACAACAACTCATTTATTCAAAAGGGTAAATGGGAGAAAAAAGGAAAGTATGTTGAAAAATGCAACGTGCTTATAAATAGAAATAAAATTGCATTAAGAATAAGGGGGAAATACATTTCAGAGAGAGAGAGAGATTGCATCACCGGAAGTTGAATATGAATCATATATATTCATATGATTCAATGAAATGAAATTCCATCATATCAATCAGTGAAGTGGTAAATATCATCCATCCTCATATGTGGTTGTATGCTCAAATGATATTATAGGAAAACCAAAATTATATCTGCTAATAGGCACCACAAATCCCACTCACAAGGAACTATCAGAAAATATCCCAATGTCAACATTTTACAGAAGCTGTCATAATCAAATTGTTGTATTTGTCTTTAGTATTGAAGGGAATTCCCAACAGATTCTTTCAGAAAATTGACTGGCCGGCTCACCCTTGGATAGTGCAATTATCAATACATGCAATTTAGCATTCAGCTCCCTGTGCTCTCTGATTGCATATACTAATGGAATTAGCACCACCTTGTTTGCCTTGTTTTGTATACAGTTATTTCTGAATTTAGTTTAATAAGCACATTGCATTGGTTTTCTACACAGGTTTAGGTCCCCATCCCCAGAGAGAGAGAGAGAGAGAGAGAGAGAGAGAGAGAGAGAGAGAGAGAGAGAGCAGTTTCGCAATGGATCAGCTATGAACACATTCAAAATAAAGTTTGAACAGTTATGCATCTGCCCACGTTCGTTCAGCTAGTCTTGAAGGGAGTATTCCACTGTGTCAACTGAGCAACTTCACCTGGCTTGCTGCCTGGACTCCTCCACTTGGAAATACCAGGGACTGAGCCTGGGACCCCCTATCCACCATCTGCTGTTATGTGTCCTCCCAAATGCATTCAGAATGATTTCTGTGCCATTCTGTGGCAAATGCGTGTTGCTGTAGATCAGCTACTGATGGAGTGAATAGTATATATTTTGCATGAGTCAGGCTGGCTCTCTCAAAGCCATTCCTTGCATTTTTATTATGCTTCCTGATACATGAAGAATTGTTGTTGTTGTTGTTGTTGTTGTTGTTATATGAGGGCTTGAACTCGGGAGGTGGAATGTCTCCATGCTCCATGAACCCAGCCTTCCTGAATTCAACGGGACAGTCAGAAGTGCAGCAGACCTGCCTTATGTGTGTAGCTTTTCCTCCTCTGCAGTTTAACTCATACATTGTTGTTGTTGTTGTTGTTGTTGTTTTGAGGCATGAATATGTCTTCTAAATATCAGCAATCAAGAAAAACCCGTCAGGTTTGAACTGAATAATCTGTATTTGTCAATTAATTGGGTTATGCTTGAATCTACTGGTGATTATCTATTCTCGCTGCTGAACGTTTTACTGGTTTTATTAGATGCATATATATTCTAATATGTTCTAATAATGTTCTGACCAGAGATTGCATCCATCAATATATAAGAAACAATGTGTAATATCCAACGAAATCCTACTCAGGATAGACCCATTGAAATCAATGAACTCAAATCATTATATGTCATAGGCCCAGGATACCTAAAAGACTGTCTCATATCAGATACCTCATACCCATGAGGCTGGTGAAGCAGTCACCTCAGATGGTGGAAATGCAAGAGGCAGCGCTCTGCTTGCCCCAGCACTTCTGCCATTGGTGGAACACCCCCTTCCCACCAAGTTTCAGTAAGAGGTAGGCATTCTGGTGCATGGCGTTGTCGCTTGTCTTCCTCACAGCTAGGGCAGAGAACACACCTCATCACTGAGTTTTGGTGAGAGGGGGCATTCCAGCAGCAGCTGAAGAGATGTGGTGGGCAGGGCAGGGGGAAGGGGAAAGGGGGCAGAAAATTCCCATCTCTACTCAGGTGATGAAATGGGATGGGCTGGCCTTGCCTTACATAACCACCAGATCACTGTGCCCTGCAGGAAAGGTCCTCATGCAGATACAGCGGTACCTTGGTGTAAGGGAGAGGGAGTACAGAATACCCCCCCCATCATCAAGAGTAGCTCCTCACAGAGTAGCGAAGGAAACACAGACTCCGGGGAGGGAAGTCAGGACACGGAGAGGGAGTGCCCGGGCTCAGGCAGGATGAAAGAGCCCAGACTCCACAGACGGGAGGAGAGAGAAGGGGAACAGGGGGAGAGGGAAAACACGCAACACAGACCCTTTCCGCCGGTTCCGGAATTACGAAGGAGGAGAACAGGAAAGAGATTCAGTGTCCCGCGCCTTTTATGTTGGGGGCGTTCATGCCGAGGCGCACTTCCGGATTCTGCATCGGACTGAGGAGACATGTTTCTGCACCTGCTTCACTGTACATATCAGCACCAATAAACATGTTATGGAAAAGTAACCTGAGGAGCGTCGTTACTCGAGAGTAGTCACCAGAAACCCCTGACACTTGGTTTATGAGCAATCCTGTTTATGAACCATTCGGTTTATGAACTCCGCAAAACCAGAAGTTGTGTTCCGGTTTGGGAACTTTACCTTGGTCTATGAATGGAAGCTGAACGGTAGAAAGGCACCGCCGGCGGGAAGCCTTGTTAGGGAAAGCGCACCTCGGTTTAAGAATGGATTTGGTTTAAGCACAGACTTCAGGAACAGATTAAGTTCGTAAACCGAGGTACCACTGTACTATCCAATCAGGAGGTCCATTCCACATGATGTCAGAATTGGAATTTTAGTGTAGCATCTGTAACCTTCACATTTCAGACAATTGCCATCTCTATTGTCTTTTCAGCACCTGTCGAAGACTTTCATCTTTCATCTTCCCTGAGCTCCTTTGGGAGGACAGGATGGGGGGGAGGGATATAAAGTTAAGAAATAGAATGTAAATAAACAAATCTTCTATGTGAAGTTTCTGCGCCTCCCCACCCCCCACCCCCAAGTTGGTATCTGAATTGGATTCGAAATTACTTTTGTATATGTTGTTAACTGCTTTGATAAATGTGATTTATTTATTTTTTAAAAAAATGCATATAGGGTTGTGTTAACTATATATTGCATTGTTTTCATCTATGCTCTTGCCGTATTGTGCAATTGATTTGAGGTTCTGTTCATGGAATGGCTGTTTTCAGCTTAGTGGAAGAACAGTGCCAACCATACAAATTATGGGAGAAATGGTTTGGGGAACTTAATGAAATCCCACAGGCTCCATCCCCGGTAGCCAAATGATGTTTCCATGTCTTCTAGCAACAGCTGGGGGGTCATTACAAAAGGCAAGAGTGACTGGGTTCTTTCTGCCCTTCTCAGACTCCAATTCCAGAAGAGTTATTCTGTGTGATTGTGTAAGACTTTGCACAAGTTTGTTCTCAAGATGGCTCACTAGAGTTCATGCACTGCAGCCCTATCTGCCTGATTCATTATTTCTTGTGCTCTAACATGACCCCCGATACATTGAGGTGTTGCACTGCTAATACTTTCAGAAGAGTTTGTGAAACAGCACTAATACATTTTCACCTTCCACTCACAGTTTTTTTTTTGATCCAGGCCAATGTGCATTTATTATCTTCTTACTAATGCAAATTCCTGATGCCTGCCGGTAGGAAAAAGTGTCTTAAACTTGTTAAATATAGAACATGATATTATTTGAAGGTCTGTTTGTTTAACATCTTACACTTCACAGGGAATATTTTCTTTTCATTTGTTGCGAGATTTTCAAACATAGCAGTGTTTATTCTGGGAAAACTTAACACTTGAAAAAGCAAAATCACATTAGCAGTCTGGTTGAACCTCCTATTTTCATATATATTTCTGTCTTTGGATGTTTACAAATAAGAATATGATGAAGAATTCTTCTGGATCCAGCCAATGACCATCTAGTTTAGCATACTATCACTGGCCAAACAGATGCCTCAAGGAAGTCCAACAGCAGGAAATGTTATTTGTACTCGGCATCCGGTATCCAAAGGTTTTCTGAATTTAACATTTACATTTAGGTAAAAGGGTAAGTAGCCACAGACAGACCTCTATTTTCATGAATTTCTCTAATCCCTAAAGAGGTGGCTGCCACCTCTTTTTGTGGTAGTAAATTCCCTATGTTATCTAATAGCCATGCATGTAGTAGTCCTCTTTCTCCATAGCTCAGTGACCGAGGATCTCCTCTGCACAGAGAAGGTCCCAGGTTTAATCGCTGGCATGTAAAGTTAGGGCTATGAATATCCACTCTCTGAAATCCTAGAGAGCTACTACCCCAGTGTCAGGGATTGGACTGAGGAGGAATGGTGGGGACTGCCCCCCCACCTCTTTCTGAACCTTCCCGAGAAGAGGAGGACAGTATAGATTTACAACAGCGGTTTGCAGAAGGTCATAGTTCAGAGGCTGCAGAGGGGAGAAGCTGGGAAGTATTGGGAGAAGAGCAGCGGGGGGCGGACAGGGCGGAAAGCACCCGAGGAGAGACAGCTAACAGGCTCAGTGTCTTTAGAAAGCATTCCTGACCCCCATCCCTCCCAGGACCTGGCATGCATTGAGAGTAGTAGAACAGAAAGCTCAGAGGCAGAAAGCACAGATCAACTGATGCAGTGATGACGTATAATAGGAGAGACGGAGGGGGTGGGACTTTACTCAGAGCAATGCAATAATAATAATAATAATAATAATAATAATAATAATAATAATAATACCCCGCCCACCTGTCTGGGTCTCCACATCCACTCTGGGTGGCTTCCAACAAAATATTAAAATACAATAGTCCTTCAGATATTAAAAGTTTCCCTAAACAGGGCTGCATTCAGATGTCTTCTAAAAGTCTGGTAGTTGTTTTTTTAAAACAACTCTGGGAAGTTGTTTAAAAGCCACTCTGGGAAGCTCCCAACAGAACATTAAAACCACGACAAATACATCAAACATTAAAAACTTCCCTAAACAGGGCTGCCTTTAGATGTTTTCTAAAAGTCAACCAGTTCTTTATTTCCTTAACATTTGGTGGGAAGGTGTTCCACAGGGCAGGCACCACTACTGAGAAGGGCCTCTGCCTGGTTCCCTGTAACTTTGCTTCTTGCATTGAGGGAACCGTCAGAAGGCCCTTGGTGCTGGACCTTAGTGTCCGGGCAGAACAATGGGGGTGGAGACGCTCCTTCAGGTATCTAAGATGGATGGCATTTTTACGTTCTCTCTCTGAGAATATTGAATAAAAGACTTGGTAAGAATTCTTCTTGTTTATCTGCTTCTTGACTGCCACCGTGGGAGGGGTTGGACTCCCCGAAGCCTGGCACCCAGAGAGATACAGCCAGCCAATGTAGAAAGTTCTGAACTACACGGTCTTACTCAGTGTAAGGCAGTATCACATATTCTCATGTTCTAGTACAATATGCCACTACCAGAATGTTGGTTGCAGTTAGTATTCAGAACATATTACTCTCACCTTGTTCCATTTCCAGTGGTTGCTAGGGCTGTGCACAGCTCTCCTACCTGATCCAGGCCACTGACCTGACCTTGGGGACACCGGACCAGACCTGCACCCAGCCCCCATTCAATTTGGTGGTGAAGCTCATGCTTAATTAGGGTATTTTCATGAAACTGATGGTATAAACTCAGCAATGCAAGCCAAAGAGGGGAAATTGCCTGATGTGCTGATTCCTGCAGTGTCTGCCCAAGCCATTCCAGATGCTGTCGTAGAGAGACTCCCAGCATCTCCAGAGCAAATTTTGAAATGGCATTGGGGGAAGAGGGATCTTGGGGGGGGGGGAGTCATGTTCCCTTCTTTGCATTAGTGGCTGCTGAGAGATTGGAGTGCAACAGGAGTTGGGGACGCAACTCATGATGGTGATTAATTTATGCTGAATAGTTACAGGGCAGAAATGTACCTCCTGCAACAAGAATGTATTGATATGAATACTTTGCAACCATCTTTCATGTTCTTGAACTGCAGCAAACACCAGATTGAAAATCTGAGTTCACTGTTTATTTGTCGAATGGATTCAGTGCACACAATGAAAATGTCCACCTTCTTCTTTGAAAGAACCTGAGTAGTTGACATGAAAAGAGCTTCCCTCTGGGAGATTCAGTCTCCATGTTGCCCATGAAATCCTTGTCCTATTGCCTTGGAGTACTCTAACCAGAGTGTCAGTTAGAGCCTGTTATGATGGTGATGGGCACCTGTCTACTAGAAGTGGGACAGACTGCCAGTTTGTTACCTGTAAACTGGCCCTTGTCTGCAGCATTAAACTGGGCCATGATCCAAGGTAAGCAAGCTAAACATGTTTAACTTCCATTTATTTAAACGGAAGGCAATTGTGCATTTGTTTAACTTTCTTAATTTGGCTAATGGGATTTTAGCATGCATTCTCCTCTTTTTATATCTATTGCTTTGTGCCAAGTTCAAAACCAGTGATCTGTGACTCGAAATAGTCTATATTCCAAACAATTAGACAAGACAATTCCTTCCATTTTCCTAACCCCTTCCATTTTTTATTTTTTATTATTTGCATTAAAATAAATAAATCGTTAGATGTCAGCTGTCAGCTGTCCTTTCCAGTCTTGAAGGTCAGGGATAACAATGAAAAATGTCATGTCGATTAATTTAAACGGAGCGCTCGAAGGGTTCATATCTCATCTTTATTGAAAAAAGCAACAGCCTCTATGTTTGCAAGTCAGAAAAGCATGCTGTCTGCAACATTATTAATGAGGAACCATGGTAATGTGTGCCAATGATAGTGCTATGGCAGGGTTTCATCCTGTCAGGTGCTGAGTATACTGACTCCAGTTGAGTGTAGTGGTAAGCAAGTGATTTTCACTGAGGACATAAAGGCTGCCTGTGTAAGCCCAAATACAAAGTGAAGACATCTTACAATGCAATTTTAACCATGTCTACTCAGAAGTGTGGGTCATAGCTGTCAAGTTCTCCCTTTTTTCAAGGGAAATTCCCTTATGCTGAATAGGCATCCTCATGAGAAAAGGGAAAACTTGACAGCTATGGTGTGGGTGGCGCTGTGGGTTAAACCACAGAGTTGATCAGAAGGTTGGCGGTTCGAATCCCCGCGATGGGGTGAACTCCCGTTGCTCGGTCCCAGCTCCTGCCAACCTAGCAGTTCGAAAGCACATCAAAGTGCAAGTAGATAAATAGGTACCGCTCCGGCAGGAAGGTAAATGGTGTTTCCATGCGCTGCTCTGGTTCGCCAGAAGTGGCTTAGTCATGCTGGCCACATGACCTGGAAGCTGTACACTGGCTCCCTCGGCCAATAAAGCGAGATGAATGCACGCAACCCCAGAGTCGTCCACGACTGGACCTAATGGTCAGGGGTCCCTTTACCTTTACCTTTACTCGGAAGTAAGTTCCACTGAATTCAGTGGATTTACTTCCAGGTAAGCAGGGTTAGGATTTCAGCCTTAGACTTGTAATACCATATTCCAAACAAATATTGAGTTTCTGGTGGATTATGCTCTATGACAAGGGGGCATAGAAGGTAGATTGGCATCTAATGGTAGATCTCTGAAAATTTTCCAGTAGGTTGGCAAGGATTTTGATTCCCAATTGTGTAACCAAATGAATCTTTACTCCTACCCTGCAGTTTAGGTTGCTGAAATGAAGCAAGTTTAAAATGAGCATAGTGATGTCTGTATGCTGCTGCTGCTGGTGGTGGTGGTGGTGTGTGTGTCATACCCTCCAACATTTCTCTGAAGAAAATAGCAATGTCCTGTTCCATAATATTAGTTCTACTATTTATACCCCATCCTTCTGACTGGGTTGCCCCTGCCACTCTGGGTGGCTTCCAACCTATATAAAATAGGGTTGTCAAATGTCTGGAATTTCCCAGACCTATCCAGGATTCAACCGTTGGAAACTGTGTCCGGGCAGAAATAGCGTAAGTGTCTGGGAAAATTCATGCGTATGGCAGCACGTGTTGAAAATGCTGAAACACTAGCTCAAAAACTAGTCCGGATTTTTACTTTTTGAAATATGGCAACCCTATTTAAAAACATTAAATTAAACCTTCCCTATACAGGGCTGCCTTCAGATAGCTCGGGGGTTGGGCAACGCCATACCTGCCAACGTTTTTCCAATGAAAATAGGACATCCTACTGTATCTTCAACATTTCTCTGGTGAAACTAGGGACATCCTAAGGAAAAGTGGGACATGCCAGGATCAAACCAGAAACTGGGACTGTCCCTGGAAATTAGGGGTACTTGGAGGGTCTGGTGTGTGTGTGTGTGTGTGTGTGTGTGTGTGTGTGTGTGTGTGAGAGAGAGAGAGAGAGAGAGAGAGAGAGAGAGAGAGAGAGAGAGAGAGAGAGAGAGAGAATGGGGCCTACCAAATAGTAAAAGGGGACTGGATTATGAATGAGTATGCTGAAAAAGCAGGCATTTTAGTTTTCCTCCCAAATAGGTTAGAAAACCTACTTTATCTCTCATACATTCTTATTTCAGCTCGACTCTGCAGCTTTCCTCTCTTGATCTTGGAGCTGTCATGTTACCTTGCAGTAGCTTATTGTGGCTCAGCAAGCATGTTAATATGATAGGGTAAAACATAACAGTATGCTTCATAGGCAATTACATTTACTATGCATTCATTCTTAACAGCCGTGACGAGGCACGATGCCAAACAATAGGCTGCCCCTAAATTTGTTAAATCTAGTGTATTGTACCAATCTTTTCCTGATGAAGAATATGGGCAATTTTCTTTCACGATCCCTGTAGCATGCCGTCATATCTGAGTAGTGGAAATATTGTTGTAAGAGGAACATTGCTCTTCTGCCCATATTCAAGTGATGTGCATATTAGGTTTTTGTTTGTTTGTTTGTTTTTAAAATCACAACTGAGTTATTGCAGAGAATCAATGGACGTTGGACAGTTATAATTTTTTTCCACAAAAATGTGAAATTTTATGCCAAAAGTATTACATTTGGATGGTATAGTGTACCTTCTCTACGTTGGGCTGGATTCAGAGGGGCTTTTCTAGGACCAGAAGGGCTTTTTCTGACTTGGCATGAGACCTTTGCATGAAAAAAAAGAGGCCAGAAATCCAGAAGTGTTATCTGTTTGTGCAAGGCCTCGAGATGCAGACTAGTGCAAGGTGTCGCACAATCTCTTGCACAATGTGAGCTGTTACACAACAGTTTGTGGTGGCAGAATTCTTCTGATGGAAGGGCGTTCCACGGGGCGGGTGCCACCGCCAAGAAGGCCCTCTGCCTGGTTCCCTGTAACCTAACTTCTCGCAATGAGGGAACCGCCAGAAGGCCCTCGGTGCTGGACCTCAGTTTCCGGGCTGAATGATGAACTTGAAAAACAACAGACTGACCTTGAAAAACAACAGTTTGTAAACCCTCTCTGAAATCACTGTGGGTGGAGTACACTAGGGAAATTATTCACCGTGGTTAAAAGATGTAGCTGTCTGCAAAAAAGGTCATGAACACACAGAGGGAGAGGGAGAGGGAGAGGGAGAGGGAGAGGGAGAGGGAGAGGGAGAGAAGAGCCAAAGTCACATATTATTACCTGGAAACTTGGGGAGCCTCTGACCTCCTCAAGATGCCTTGTTAATGGTGCAGTCCAACTAAAAAAAGTGAGAAGCTTCATTGAACCACCCTGATTCGTCTTGCAATTTGGAGCACACACGGAACCTATCAGATGACCTGAATTAGCACCTTTGAGCTGAACACCTGCACCCCATACAAACCTGATATTTACCCTTCAGACAGAATTAATTGAACAACCCTCTCCTTGGTGACTCATTTTGAATCTTTCAAATAAAAGCTTTGGCAGCATTTGCAGGCACTATTTACAGTAAATTCCACTGCTGACCTGACAAAATACTGCGAGGGTTGAAATTTTGCTACATGACACCTTATCTTTGTTTAACTTGTTTTCCACATGGTTCACTGAAGTAGCGCTCCCGAAAGACGGTGCTTCCGGCAATGATATTGCAGTGTTTGAAATGATGCTTTCCTCCAACAAAACAGCGATACAATTGAAAATCAGTATGATTGTACCTAGACAATATATTTCTCTTGTCACCTCCAGGTAGGACACCACTAGGTATTGCAATGTTGAGCTCTGAAGTTCTGTATTAAGGAAACTTTTGGTTATTTCAGTTTTATATGAGGTTTAAGACTCAGGGGGGCTGTGTGTTCATTTTGGGTGAATTTCACCCCTTTTTACACAGTTGTTGCAAACAGTCCTTGTCTCTTCCCTCAAAGCTGTGCTTCTGTTGCAGGAGCACTGCATAATCTTGGCACCCAAGTAGAAGAAGAGAAGAGTTTGGATTTGATATCCCGCTTTATCACTACCCGAAGGAGTCTCAAAGCGGCTAACAATCTCCTTTCCCTTCCTCCCCCACAACAAACACTCTGTGAGGTGGGTGGGGCTGAGAGACTTCAGAGAAGTGTGACTAGCCAAAGGTCACCCAGCAGCTGCATGTGGAGGAGAGGAGGCACGAACCCGGTTCCCCAGATTATGAGTCTACCACTCTTAACCACTACACCACACTGGCTGTTATAATATTTTGCATGCATATATTGTAGGAGAGGTTGTTGTGTCACTACAATTAGAGGAGAACTGGGTTTTTATTTTATTTTTAGATGGTGCTTGGGGGGGGATTGTTCAGGTATGATGAAGTCCTTTGCTAGTAGGGAGCAGGTGGTTAGCGCTAAGACACCCATAGCTGCCAAGTACCCCATTTTCCCCGGGAAACCCCCGTATTTTCATATCGTTTCCCGCAGGTGTCCCGAATAGCAAAATACCCCGTATTTCCCCGGATTATGGAGGCCATGTTCTTCTGGTGCCGCGCCAGCACCAGAAGTCGCTTCTATGCACTTCAGGACATGCGTAGAAGCGACTTCCGATGCCGCTGTGCCCATTTCCAAAATGTCCGCAGCACCAGAAGTCGCTTCTACGCACTTCCTGACATGCGTAGAAGCGACTTCTGGCGCGGCAGACATTTTGGAAATGGGCAGAGCGGCGCCAGAAGTCGCTTCTGCGCACTTCCAGACATGCATAGAAGCGACTTCCGATGCCGCTGTGCCCATTTCCAAAATGTCCGCAGCGCCAGAAGTCGCTTCTACGCACGTCCGGAAGTGCGTAGAAGTGACTTCTGGTGCCGTGGCGCTGCTGATCCCAGATTTTTCAATCCGGAACTTGGCACCTATGAAGACACCTCTGATGGCAATGTGGGAAAATAGGAAGAATTGTTTCATTATGAGAGAAGGAAGATTACAAAGAGTGCAGTGTAAAGACAAAGAATGTCCTCTTACCTCCAAATTCCCCTCTGAACTCAGGAAATACAAACTGGTGTTTCTGTATTGATGCTGCTTCCAGCAGCTCATCCCCCATCCTTTGGTCGGCTTTAAGCTTGCTCCTTACGTATTAAAACGTCTGTTATTATTAAAACATTTTCAGTTATTTAGATGCATTTGTTATTGTCTTTATTCATTACTCTTACAAAGCAATTTTATTGCAACTTTAATGGTTGATAAACCCGATTACTTCTGTGAAATGAAAAACATTTTTAGTGGCATCGCAGCTCACAATTTATTCATGAGCCATATAATCCTGGGTATTCACCAATGTACATGTGCAAACAAAAGACCCAATTTGGGCAATTCTTTTCATTGCTCTGTCAAAATTTCATGTCAGGGAAGTGAAACGGAGATGGAGATGTTTTTGAGGGTGCTTGGGAGAAAACGTTGATTCGTTTAGCGGCAAAGTGTAGCATCTGACATTTTGCCAGGCATTCAATTTGTGGTCATCAAAATCCAGTCTTTAAATAAAGATCCAATGATAGAAAGATAATTGAAAGAACTGTGTTCTTTAAAACTTTGTTTATTCAAGATTCTTATATTCCACTCTTCTTCCAATCTGGAGCTCAGGGGTAGCTGTCAACCAATAAATGCAGAACCATCCAAAACAACACATTATGTCTCTGAATACCAGGTGCTGGGAATTCCAGGTAGGCAGAGTGCTGTGGTGCCCATGTCCATCTTACAGACTTTCCACAGGAATCTGGTTGGCCACTGTGAGAACAGGATACTGGACTAGATGGGCCATTGGCCTGATCCAGCAGGTCTGTTTTGTGTTCTTATGTACAGTGGTACCTCGGTTTATGAACACAATTGGTTCCGGAAGTCTGTGCATAAACTGAAGCGTTCATAAACTGAAGCGAACTTTCCCATTGAAAGTAATGGAAAGTGGATTAATCCGTTCCAGACGGGTCCGCGGCGTTCGCAAACCAAAAATTCATAAGCTGAGGTGTTCGTAAACCGAGGTTCCACTGTAACACATTTACAAAGCCATAACAATAACAGCTCTGTAGCCAACAATATGCCTAAGTAAAAAATGCACATGAAAATATTTTACCCCATTTCACAATTGCCTGACCGGTATAAAAAATTTCTGTGAAAACAGCATTTTCTACTGCATAGGCATGTATTTTCTCAAGAAAACTGTCAGTTTGCATTTCTTAGTGCAGAAAGTGTTGATCTCATGTGTAAAGATCTTTCCTATTCCTTTTTATTCTGATTAATACAAGAAACTACTAGAAGCTTCTCTGTGTGAGAGAAGCAGAGGCAGAAGGGTTAATTGTTTGGGTTATACCTTCTGGGAAGCTGTTTTGAATAAGATCTCTTATCTCTATTCTGCAGAGTCATGCTGACTATAAATATAAGCCAAAAGGAGCCTGGGTTTTACTTTTCTCTTCTCTCTCTCTTCCTTCTGGTGTGCTGTTTCTGTTTATGTACATGGGAAGCTTAGTGCTAAGGTTTAGTCTCATTATGAGTTAAGTTTGTAAATGCTGCAACTGGATTTCTGTATGGACTGAGCCAATCCTGATTTTATTGGATTTGATAACCATTACACTGCATTTGCCTTCAGCACAAGTAAAGCTCTTCTGAATGAAGTACTATTGCCCCTGGTCTATTTTTGGGAACTCTGCTGAACTCTGCAGCGTGTTTAAGGTTTTCCTTCACACGTATGACACATGTATGACAAAAACAGCTGAAACTTCAAAGTGCAGTACTTAAAAAAACATCACAGCAATTTAACTAATCAATAATAGTTGAGTAACAGCTCCCCCAAAAGTTGCATTTAATGGACAAAAAAGGCATGCATCCGTCCCTTGGTTGTATGTATCCATCACTTGACTTTTGGGGCGTGGGAAGTATGTCAAGATGAGAATCTATCGGCTCATAACACATTTTTCCAGCAGGTCCCATTGGCTAATGAGGGAATTTTCACACTGTCAAGAAAAAACCTGCCATAAGTTGTTTGGGCAGCATGCAAATATACTGCTGTGCTCCGAGAGCGGCAAAGTAAGCTTAGCTACTTCGTGAACAAGGGTATCCTTGCAATGCAAACTCTTGAAAACACATTCGATTTGATCCTGGAATTCTGTGGCTTTTCATGGTAAGATGAGAGATACACAATACATATATATATATATAACCATAAATGTAATGCGGTCCTAATATATATATATATATATATATATATATATATATATATATATATAATCGGCAATCCACTAAACAAATGAAGTCTAAAGTGGATTGCTGAACTACCTTTCTGTTCACTGGCATATCGGTCGTGAAAATTATGAAGCTCAATAAGAGAAGAAAAGAATCAGTGGCCACAGAAAGCTGACTGACAGGGGATAAGGAGGGAAAACTCTGGAATGGAGTCACCAGAACCCTGATCAGAAGCACCCCCACTTCTCATTTCCTCTTCTGAATCGAATGGCTGGATGTTGCTGGTCGCTGTGTTTCCAAATACAACAGTTGTTTGGAATACTCGTTGCATGGTCTTGGTGAATTCCAGGGTAATTTATCACACCCCACATTCTTGCCTTGATATATGAACATAAGAAAAACTCTGCCAGTCTAATGAGTGTTTTGTCCTCACAGTGGCCAGCCAGATACCTGTGGAAAGCCCACAAGGAGAATATGAGGGCATGAGTGCTCTCCCACAGTTTCTGCCCCTGTTCCTGAAGAAAGTGTGCAATTATCATAACTAGCAGCCATCAATAGCCTCAAACTCCTCAGTCTCTTCTAATCTTTTAAAGCAGGCACCCCCAAACTTTGGCCCTCCAGATGTTTTGGACTACAATTCCCATCTTCCCTGACCACTAGTCCTGTTAGCTAGGAATCATGGGAGTTGTAGGCCAAAACATCTGGAGAGCCGCAGTTTGGGGGTGCCTGTTTTAAAGCCTTCCGAGCTAGTGGCCATCCCTACATCTTGTGGTAACAAATTATGCCATTGAACCATGTTCTGTATGAAAAAGCGGAACATTTTGTGTGTGTCAGTCCTGAATCTCCCAACATTCAGCTTAAGCGAGAGAAGCTCCCCTATAAGGAAAGGTTACGACATCTGGGGATGTTTATTTTGGGGGAAAACAAGCAGAAATGTCTAAAATTACGCATGGTTTGAAGAAAGTGGGGATAAAGAAGTTTTTATCCCCTCTCTCACCATACTATATAACCCAAGCGAAACATTTTTAAGATTGAGGACAAGAACGGAAAGTTCTTCACGCAGTGCATAGTCAAACTCGTGGAATTTGTTGCCACAGGGTGTACCAATGTCCTGCTTGCAGGTGTCCTATTGGCATTTGGATGACGGCTATGAGAACAGGGTGCTTGAAATGAAAGGTTAAAGTGTTGTGCATTAAATCAGGATTTGTTTCTTGAGAAACTTTCAAAAGATGGGATGCAAACATCCCCATGCCACCCCCACAACTGAGTCTTTGTATTTTAAACAACTCTACGAGTGAGTTTTAAGAAACTGACAACTCATGTAAGTTCTTAATGAATGCTTATAATCCTTTAATGAAGCATATAAATCACACCCGAACCATTTGAATCTAATTGTCTTTACGTTGCTGCTTCAGAACCATGTCTTTATTGATCTCCAAATTCAACAGTGTGTCGGTGACTTTCACACAGCTTAACTGATGCTATTTATTGCTTCTTTGCATTTTTTTTTAAATAAAAAATACACAAAATGTAACTCTGTGCAGTGCTGGTCCAAGACATTTTGCAGCCTAAAGCCCAGCTGGTTTCCTCCCATCCCCTGAAAGGGACAATCTTTTAATAATATTGTTCCCACTTGCTCACTCTCATCTCCTCTTCCCATGCAAATATTATTCCCTGAAGAAAGGAGACCATAGCTGCCAAGTTATCCCTTTTTTAAAGGGATTTTCCCTTATGCTGAATAGGCTTCCTCGCGAGAAAAGGGAAAACTTGGCAGCTATGAAGGAGACTGATTGTGGGCTACATGATTACTAATTGGGAAGAGATTTGAGTCTTTATAAGCCTGCCCTGCCCCAGAATTATCAAAAATCCTCCCATTCTCACACTTTATTACAACAACAACAACAAACAACAACAACAACAACAACAACAACAACAACAACAAACAACAACAACAACAACATATTTATACCCCGCCCATCTGGCTGGGTACAACAACAACAACAACAACAACATATTTATACCCTGCCCATCTGGCTGGGTTTCCCCAGCCACTCTGGACAGCTACCAACAGAATATTAAAAACACAATAAAACATCAGACATTAAAAACTTCCCTAAACAGGGATGCCTTCAGATGTCTTATAAAAGTCGGATAATTGTTTATTTATTTGACATCTGATGGGAGAGTGTTCCACAGGGCGGGCACCACTACTGAGAAGGTAATTATTTTGGTGAATTGGTTTGTAATTCCTCCATAGGTAAAGGTAAAGGGACCCCTGACCATTAGGTCCAGTTGTGACCGACTCTGGGGTTGTGGCGCTTATCTCGCATTATTGGCCGAGGGAGCCGGCGTACAGCTTCCAGGTCATGTGGCCAGCATGACAAAGCCGCTTCTGGCAAACTGGAGCAGCACACGGAAACACCGTTTACCTTCCCGCTGTAGCAGTACCTATTTATCTACTTGCACTTTGACATGCTTTCAAACTGCTAGGTTGACAGGAGCTGGGACCGAGCAACAGGAGCTCACCCCGTCGCAGAGATTCGAACCGCCGACCTTCTGATCAGCAAGCCCTAGGCTCTGTGGTTTAACCCACAGCGCCACCTGTGTCCCAATTCCTCCATATTGTTATCTTAATAAATAAAACTTTCTTCATTTGATGTGGGTAGAGGGAGTCTTGCTGTAGCACTCAGATACCAGTCCCTCCTTTCTGCTACACCCTGCTCACGATTCCACCAGAAGCTTATCAGGAGCATCCCCACCTCTGAGCACAGCTGATATACAGAAAAGAGCATGAGACCATCAGGCATATGAGACACCTTGTGGAGCACTCCATCGTATGTCATTGGCATGAGGGAGGAGAAGGGAGAGGAGAGGCATCTACCAGATTTGAGCATCACCCTTCCAAGTGTCTGAACCATGCTAGCTACAGCAGTAACTACAACTGCCATTTGCATTACCTAGAAAACATACACAGAGACATCAGCCAGGAGGAGGTTATTGCTATGTCATAACCTCAGGGACACTGGAATTTCTGACGCTGGTCCAGGAGCAAGTTTAGCCACCAGACAACATGGAAATGCTTGTCAGCTAAATGTGCAGGTTAAGGAGATCTGCCCTGAATCTTTCTAGAGAGTTTGTACAAGCCCAACATGAGGTTCCTAGTTAATCACAGGAACACCTCAAGAGTGTATTGTTTCTCTTACAGCTCAATGCACACTTAACACAGCAGTTAATGATGGCGGACCTCTTGCTGTTGCAGCCGTTTAAGATGGCAGAGATGAACGCAGCCTTTGAATAGGGAAAGCACCTATTGACTTCAAATGAGGCCAGATCCCAGTGGAGGATTTGTGGTGTCTATAAAGCCTTTGAGATGCCCACCACATCTTTCTTGCCCTCTGCCTGCGACCTGCAGCCCAGCAGCATTTCCAAATACAGGGTTTCTGGGGAGCAAAAGGTCTCAGCATGAGTCAGTCTGTCCCTAGGCAAACTCCTATTTCAAAAGAGGTAGAGAGATAAAAGCATTTCTCCCCATAGAGATGATTTCTTTGTTGGGCTCCGGAGAATAAAGTTGCAGTGTAAACCTCCAGGAATAGCACTCAGCATTACAGCAACTTACAGTGTTTGAAAATAATAATAATCTAATAGTTATTTTTTAAATAAAAAAACATTTCTAAATCAAAAGCATCCCAGCTAATTTACAGGGAACTGATCAAAAGGGAGGGAAAGTGTCTCTGATTTCGACTTCAATACAAGTCAGAGCTGCTGAATTAATGAAGGTGTGCGGAATGAGCTGATGCCATATACTTTAATATTTTTTTAATGCCCTAGCAGAATGCCCGAGAGAAAGTTGCCCGTGTCAACTGTGTGTGAGGAGAAAACTTATGGCCACCTGCACATTTCTAGGGAGCTGACACTGTGTCTGTGTTAAGCGGGTATACAAGATAAGGAATTATATTCTACAGCAAATGATCAAACTCACTTGGCAAGCAGGGAAGCAAAACATCAATAACTTCTAAAGGCAGAATCCCCATCAGTCTTTCTACCATCTTATTTTAAATCTAAAACCATTCCATAGGATTTGTGGGAGCTTTCTCTCTCCCTAAGAGGAAATCAGAGCAATAATAGTTTGCACTTCATAAGCCCTAAAAAGTTAAGTGTTGCCCCCACTTCTGAAAAACCTCTGAAATCTATCCCCTGTGCCACCATTTCAGTCTTCATGCACCAGGCAAGGAAAGAGGTTCTTTCCTAGGGCCTGCTTAATAGAGGAACCTCTCAACTCAATACTAGCCGCAATGCAGCAGCTGCCATAATGCAAAGCTACCGTAACACACGGGAGCCATCGTTTGCCACCATGTTCCTCAAATCTCTTAAATGAACCTCTAAACTTCACCAGGAATGTTGCTCTAGGCATGCATTGCCAAACTTTCAGACTACATTTTCATTTAGCATTTCCAAAGATTAGAGAATATGGGAGCTGGTCCAATAGCATTGGGAATACACTATATTGCAGAAGACAATTTTAGGCAGTGCAATCCATTTCCTTCTTAGCAAATTGTGGTAGTCTTATCAAAACCTCTTCAGTTTGCCTTGAAATTCTTTTGTATCCTCAGGAACCTCCAGATTTTTCGTCAGCTGCCACTTCAGGGTTTCAACGACATCACTATTGCCCACCTACTATTATGACTTTCGGTGTTTGAGTGAAATGGTTTTATGAGGAACTGGCATTTCTTTAGCTGCTGCTGAAATGTAAACAGCATCCAAGTCAATGGGGATTATTTCCAAGGAGATGTGTATAGGATTGCACTCTAAATTTATTATTTATTTAAACACTTTAATCATGCTTTTCAATGGCTTTTAAGTGTTATTTCACAGCACCGCAGCTTAATGCTATTGGGAAAGGTCAAGATCTTCACTACTGTTGCCCAAGAACACTTCACTTAAAAGGCATGTTTTCACGCAAATCTTAAGCAAGATGTGTAAACTTCCTCTCTCAGTAGATCAATCTCTCAATTCATCCCAAGGAGCATTCACACAGCTCTGGGTGAAGATGATCTGACAGGCTTATACAACCCATCTTGTCAGTGGTACAGTACTGCCTCATTCATTCTAAATAGGGATGGGGAAAACTGTGACCTGTCAGGTTAGGGTTAGGGTTAGGGTTGGATTCCAACTTCCATCAGCCCCAGCCTGGTCAAAGGTCAGAGATGATGGGAGGTGAAGTCCAGCAACTTCTAGAGGCACCACATTGGTATCCACCACTATTCTGGGACAGAGAATTTCAAAACAAATGATAAGGTCTTAGACAAGATATAATAAGAGGCAGGCTTTAATATGGAACATGAGGGGGAAGGATAGAAACAGATGGAAAACATGGAATATCAGAGGGATCAATCCTCTTCATGAGCAATGAACTCGCCTTCTCAGTGTGGATCCTTATGTAGCTAAAACTGCCCCATATACACACAACAGAGAAGCACCAAAAGGCTTAGGGGGAACTCCAAGGTTTGCAGATGTACAAAAAGTTTTAGGGGGGGAATAAAGGGAAGGCAACGCAAAGACGAAGCACACACATTTGTCACAGAAAACCATCTAACGCCATATGAAAAATGGCTTGGAATCAGAAGTCACCCCATTATTCATGATGAGTCTTTCACTCTCTCCATCTCAGCTCCATTCCTAATGGTGCCCTGCAGAGAACATTTTGGGGAGATACGTGGAGATGCAGGGGGAAGAGTGAGGTAGGAAAGACCCAGTCTGTGAATGCAGATTGCATTCCTATAAGGGATGTTAAGTATCCAAGCCACCATCCACAGTGCATTATTTTTTTAATGCACATACTGCTTGATGCCAAAATAGGCTCCTAAGTGATTTAAACAGTATAAAATCCAGTTACATAAACATTTTTTAAAAACAATTAAACAATCTCATTAAAATATAAGCACTTGTGATTAAAATATGCAGTAAAACAGGAGTCAAGAAACCAAGGGCAATGCCTGTGTAAACACTAAACAGGTGTGTTTTGAAAAGCTGGTGCATTTAGAGGCTCAGGTTCCAAGGACCTCCCTCCATCTGTAGGCGATATAAGGAGACGCAGAAGAGAGCTGGCGAAGGGCTGTGTGTTGTGTGTGTGTTATTTTGAGCTGCGTTCTCATGTGCTTCAGAGTCTTTTAGACTGCCTTGTGCTGGTACTTAATAAATGAATAGTAATTTAATAATGTCAACCCACAGAAGCAGCCCTTTTATGGATATGCAGTGTGAAAGCACTATCTGCAACATCAAACTTGCAATCCTGTATCCTGAAAGTGAGCATTACTGAGATACTTTTGAGTAGACATGTGTACAGATGTATTGAAGGTAAACGGTGCTCAGGTTTCCATCACCATTATCTGTACACATGTCTGTGGACAAATGCCGACTCTCTTGGCCTGAAAGCGAGATGGGTGCCACAACCCCTAGTTGCCTTTGACTGGACTTAACCGTCCAGGGGTCCTTTTACCTTACAGACGTACTGCTGCTGTGCCTTTTCGGCAACTGTATGCTTCACAACCAGTATCTCATTCCCTTTTATAGCTGATATTCCACCCCACCCCAATCTTGCAAATGGTAGACAGAATATAGCTGTACATGGGTTTAGAAACCCTCCATTCCCTGCACCAAATAATACACTCAAGTAGTCAGTTCAATATCGGTAGATTGGAGACCTATTTCGATATAGATGCATGCATCTTCCCTAGTGAAAACTATCCAAGTTGCCATTGCTACTGTGAGAACTTTGACTGTTCCATGACCTACTTTAGATGAGTGCGTTAAAGTGGGCTACTGTCTGAAACACCTGGGATCAAAAGTTGTGTGTCTAGTTGAATTGACACTAGTCTCTTTAAATCTCTGGGACTCGAGTCTGTGTAAGTAACAGAACATGATTTCTCTTCACCCCCATCGCAGAGACTGTTCTTCGTGTCATTTAAACCACCGTTCACTGCTGTAGAAAGAACAAAACTATGCCTGTAATCTCATCTTTCTTCCCTCAGGAAAAAGAAGAAGAAGAGAGAGACTGTCTTAAAAACAGAGGTTAAAAAGATCATTCAGTATGGCTAAGGCTTTATCCCATTCCCTTTTTTCTCTATTCCTAAATGTTCTTCCCCACAGGGTAGAAAAACTATTAGATAACAATGAAGCTTTCCTGATATTTTCAGAACTGACCCTAATCCTATACCACCGGCACAGCGATCGGGAAGAAAGAAAGCCATGAGTGGAAAACCTACAGTGGCGGCATTGTGGTTGGGCTCTTAACAAAATGTTCTCAACTGTTCGCCTCCACGGGATGCTACCAGCTCACAATGCAATACAATGGGCAAATCAAAGCACAGCTTTCTTGTAACTGGACTTCTAATGTGCCACTTGTTTAATGGGCAATATATGATGGGGAGCTATCATTAAGTTGTGTAGCTAGGAGCTCCACAATAACTTGCTTTTGCAGTGGAAAATTAAGGCCCATGCTGGTTTAACTCTCTCTCTCTCTCTCTCTCTCTGGGCAAAAGAGCCCATTTGGCAGCCTTCTAGACTGACTACGTTTCTATAACTGATTCAAATTAAAACACAGGAGAGACAGAAACACAGAGAGAGCATATTATGGGGTGGGGAATTATTATGGGGTTTGGAATTATTGGTACCTGAGAGCTGGATCTAGGCTCCTATGTCTGTGTTCCACATTTGGGGCTCTGCCCTACCCTTTAGAGCTTTAGGAACTGAGGCAGTACCTGAGATATAAGAATTTATCTTTGTTCCTCCTGACATGGTAAATATTGCCTCTAGGATATTTCGTCGATTTGGCGTCACTGTGCCACACAAATGAGTCAAAAGGCCCTTATTTATAGGTCTCCAGTGGAGATTTACCCACATCTGGGAATTCCCTGATGGAATGGAGTGTCCACCCATTTCTTCTGTATAGAAATAATGATAATAATAATAATAATAATAATAATAATAATAATAATAATAACCACCCCACCAATCTGGGCATAGGTGCCAACTTCCAGACTGAAAAATCCAGGATCGGCAGCTGCACAGAACCGGAAGTTGCACTGCGGCCATTTTGGAACTTGGCAAAGCAACACCGGAAGTTGCTTCTACGCATGCTCTGCCCATTTCCAAAATGGCTGCAGTGCCAGAAGTCACTTCTGTGCATATCCAGAGACTCCAGACATGCACAGAAGGAGCCTCCCCAGGCTGGTAAGAATCCGGGTGATTTACGGGGATTTACGGGAAACGGCTGGAAAAACGGGGGTTTCCCGGGGAATATGGGAGAGTTGGCAGCTATGACTCTGGGCGGCTCCCAACAGAATATTAAAAACACAATAAAACATCAAACATATTAGAACTTCCCTAAATAGAGCAAGTATGCAGATCTCGTGGTGATCTAGTTGCTGTTAAGACTACAACACCCATCACCCTTGATCATTGGCCACGTTGGCTGGTGCTGATAGAATCCAATCAGGGTCGGCCCTACAGGCAGGCTGGGTGGCGCAGGGCACCACGGCGCCGGCCCGCCAGGGGGGCACTGCGAGCTGCGCCTGCCCGCTGGCCGGCCGGTCCGACGGTCCGCCGCGCAGCTGCGCCCACGGCAACTGTGCTGTGCCTGCCTGCCCGCCGCGCAGCAGCGCTTGTGGCAACCGCGCTGCGCCCGCCCACCCACTGCGCTGGAAAACGGGCGGGGGGGGCGCCGGAGGGATCCGGCGCACCACGGCGCCAGGGGTGCTTAAGACGGCCCTGAATCCAATGACACCTGGAGAGCTGCAGGTGCCCTGTCCCTGTAATACAACACATGTGAAGCTGCTTACTCTGTTTCTATGGCTGGGCAGCCTGTTCTGGCCAGAAAGAATCCTCACCTGCATTAGGATCATATGCAATTGGGATAAGGTAAGAGAGACACTCAGAGAAGAGTGGAGGGAACCTAGTCCGTTAGTGGAGTAACACCGTCCTTTTCAGGACTCTCATTCATTGTTCCAAGCAAGGCTTTTTTCAGCCAGAGCTCACCGGAACTCAGATGAGCGCCATTGCCATTATAAGAGAACAGGGGTGGTTCACTGGTTCCAAGTATGGCTGTTCTCTCTAATCTGTTATTAAAATTCCAATTACCAGGTAATAAGAGTATCATCCTATCTTGTATGATACCACATTGTGATCCTTACTGTCTGAATGACCCCGAGATATATGGATTAGGGAAATATGAAAATAAAGGAAACGGTTTCCTTAGCAACGGGAGCTCTCTGTGAAAGCTCTTGGAAAGAATGGATCATTGTTTTTCTCCTTACTATTTATACCTCCTGAGCGCCAGCCAGGTATGTGTGATGCAATGAAGTCACCTTAGACTTAGAGCATGATCTCAAAACGTTTGTGCTAGCAATGTGCAAAGGAAAGATTTTGTATCGGAGTTCCTACGCAGTAACAGTGGTTAACTTTAGGCAATTCACCAAAGATTTACATTGTACAGTTTCGATGTTCCCTCAAAGATTATACTGTATATTATTGACTGTGTAAGTACAATAAGTGTGTGTGTGTGTGTGTGTGTGTGTGTGTGTGTGTGTGTGTGTGTGTGTTTTAGTGGAGAAGCAGGGACCCCAGAATTCCCTTCTAGATTATTGGGTACTGGGACTAAATCAGGACTTTGATAATTAAGGTGAGCTAAGAGGCCGAGCTTGTTTTTTCTGCCAGCCAGAGAGGCAGAGGGAGATGATGGCCCTGCCATTAAAGGTAAAGGGGACCCCTGACCATTAGGTCCAGTCGTGACCAACTCTGGGGTTGCACGCTCATCTCGCATTATTGGCCGAGGGAGCCGGCGTATAGCTTCCAGGTCATGTGGCCAGCATGACAAAGCCGCTTCTGGCAAACCAGAGCAGCACATGGAAACGCCGTTTACCTTCCCGCTGTAGCGGTTCCTATTTATCTACTTGCATTTTGATGTGCTTTCGAACTTCTAGGTTGGCAAAAGCTCTTTACAAGACAAAAGACCCTACTACCCTGTTTTCCCCATTTTAAGTCATAAAATAAGCCATAGCAGGATTATGGAGGCTACCAGGTGGCGCTGTGGTTAAACCACTGAGCCTAGGGCTTGCTGATCAGAAGGTCGGCGGTTCGAATCCCTGTGACGGGGTGAGCTCCCGTTGCTCAGTCCCAGCTCCTGCCAACCTAGCAGTTCGAAAGCATGTCAAAATGCAAGTAGATAAATAGGAACCACTACAGCTGGAAGGTAAACGGCGTTTCCATGTGCTGCTCTGGTTTGCCAGAAGCGGCTTTGTCATGCTGGCCACATGACCTGGAAGCTATACGCCGGCTCCCTCGGCCAATAATGCGTGATGAGCGCGCAACCCCAGAGTCGGTCATGACTGGACCTAATGGTCAGGGGTCCCTTTACCTTTACCTTTTTACTGTTGCTACTGACATAGAACGCTGCCATTTTGCAAGGCCCTGGGCTTTACTGCTAGGTGTAGCAGCTGACAGCAGTTGAGCATAAATTATGGCACAAAGCAGCAATTATATAGGGTCCTGCTGCTGCCCTTCCTTCATCTAACTCCTTAGCTGTTTCCCTTGCTGCCTCTCTTATGTATGTATTTATTTATTTCATAAAAATTATATACTTTATTCTGTGAACTGGCCCGAGATCTCATGATGAAGGGCAGAATATAAATCTAATAAATAATAATGACAAATAAATACATAAATACTGCTGGATTGCAGATAACCTTTTGTCAGAAACTCCCTGGCCATATATTTTGGAAAGGCTGCCGCCACCATACTTTCTGGGTGCCCACACTTCTTGAACTGAAAAAGTCCCCATGAGAGGAATTGCCCTCTTCCTCTGCAGCATTTGAAAAGGCTGCATGCAGAGTGAGGTAAACTGAAGAAAACTCCTTCAGCTTGCCCAAGAGAATTTCTCAGGCATTTTTGGGTGCAATTTCTTTTCTCATTGAGAATGATTGGGAAAAGCACTTATGTTTTGGCACATGCTTAATTGAAAGTAAGGCCCCCAAACTTGACTATGAAGTGCTTAAGATGGGCCTGAGTTAAAATAGTCTGTGTAGGAGAAATCTTCTGCTTCTTCGTGCAATGCAACTCCCCTGCCCAGCTACTGTACATTTTCTAAATATCCCCCCCCTTCTTCCGACAATTCCCAAATTGCCCTTTGAATTCATCCAACTTCAAATAGGGTTCGACACAAGACCTTTGCAAAAAGCAGAGCAGGAGGGTTGGAATTGCTGGGCCGTGAGTGCTATTTCTTTCAGACATCTGCTTTAAAGAGCTACTGAACCTAATTGGCTAACTCCGGGAATTCAAAGGACATGCTGGGAGTTCTGAGAGGATTGCAATTTTTTGAAAATGTGGCTCAGGAAAAAAAATTGAAAAGAAATCAGGTGTATAGACCTGAACCGGCAATATGCCCCTTCAGATCCCAACCATTACATGCAAATGTAATGCACTAAAACACTGATTCTCTTTCTCTTTGCTAAGTTCAAACTCTGTTATAGCCATTTGCTCTTTTCTCCTTTATTATTATTTTTTAAAAAATGACTTTCATATCAACGTCTCTTCTTCCTTCTGCAGAGACCCCTATTACCACCAGTAAGGACATGAAAATACAAGTCAGTTTCCTCAACTTTAATCATGTCCTTCATTTGCTGTCTGCTCCAGAATATTTGGAATATGATGAAAACTTCACTGGCTTAATTTTGGTTTAATTTTTTTTTTGCACTCATAGAGCAGCACCATTATTATTATTATTATTATTATTTCATATTGCTGTGGTTAAAACCCCCAGAAACCTTTCATTTCCATGCATTCCTGACTCCCTTTGATAAACAGTGAAATACGAATGCTGGTTCCCATTATACCTGCACCTTCTGTGACTGCATCACCCTTCATGATCCCCTGCAGAACTTGTATAATCTCTCACTTACCACTTGATGCTGAACAGCAAAGGAAAGCGTTTCATCTCTTGCTGTTGGATCTTTTGCTGTGATGACTGTGAGTAATCTTAAAATAAAGAGGAGAGGGAAAAGCCTGCGACAGGTGGAGCTATGTGCAGGATCAAATGGTTGCTAAGACCAGCTACTTATTTGATGCCAAGAGACAGGCATCCCCACCAGCAGCTACAAAAGGTAATACTGTTAAGCACCCCTCACGTCCTCTAGCAGCAAGAAGCCCAGGAGCAACACTACTGGGTTTCCACTGGGTGAGAGAATATCACTGTAGTGCAAGAGGGATTCTGGAAAAAAGTTTAACTTTGGGTCCCTGTTCTGTTCAGCTTGGGGAGAGAAGCCAAGGTTGGTATTTTGGGAAGGTGCCTGGCTTTCGTGTCTGGTGCTCCTTTAAGATAAGCTTTTCTCCTCTTCCCTTAATTGCCTTGGGAAGGTAGGGAGTGACCTAAACTCCTCGGATGGTTGTTAATCAGCCGTTGTCCAGCTGCAGTGAATAGTTGACAAGTGATTTATAGTTTTGGTCTTTAATCATTGGGTCTTTGCTGATTAAAGAATCCCTTCAGTTGGTTTAAAATCGCACTACCTCGTGGGGTTAAGAGGGATATATGCTCAGCATGGCGCTGTGGGTTAAGACATAGATTCTAGGGCTTGCTGATCAGAAGGTCAGCGGTTCGAATCCCTGCAACGGGGTGAGCTCCTGTTGCTCGGCCCCAGCTCCTGCCCACCTAGCAGTTCGAAAGCACATCAAAGTGCAAGTAGATAAATAGGTACTGCTCCGGCGGGAAGGTAAACGGCATTTCCGTGCGCTGCTCTGGTTCGCCAGAAGCAGCTTTGTCATGCTGGCCACATGACCCGGAAGCTGTCTGCAGACAAATGCTGGCTCCCTCGGCCTAAAGAGCAAGATGAGCGCTACAACCCCAGAGTCGGACATGACTGGACCTGATGGTCAGGGGCCCCTTTACCTTTACCTTTTTATACTCAGCGTCTAGAGGTGCAAGGGGCCCTCCTTTGGCCACCTTTGTCGATGTAATTGCCTGTCGTTGAGAAGATTGCTGGAAGTCTGCCAGAGTGTTCGTCATGGCCTTGTTGGAATGCAGGGACCTGATGGAGAGACTTTGTGCTTTAATCTTAAGATTGAACTTTTATGTGTAAGTACATTAGATAGTAATGCCAATTTAGGTTTTGTTTTATTTGTATGCTTATAAGAAACGTGCACCCTGTTTATAAGTATTTTAGTTACAATAAATACTGAAAAGTAATTATTGGTTGGTCTTACTGGCCTTTGAATGAGTGAAGCTGAATCCAGAGCCAGACCATTCGACCGCTACTAGATATTTTGTTGTTAATTGGGTTATAATTTGTGAGTTAAACTGTACAACCCAGACAAGGGCAGAAGGAGTCTCCCTAAACCTTCTAAGTAATAGCATGACTGGGAGTGGTGGCAGCCTACTGTAACTGTATTGCTAAGCTCTAAGCCAGCCCCTGGCTTTATTTAAGTTCCCGCTGGGGTAAAAGGGGCGGCTAAGGAGTTCTACAATCACTCTTTGTTATATCTATTTGTCTACAAATATATAAGCAGAGCATATTGGAAACAGACTCCTGCAGCTTGCAGCAGTACTGCCAATATTGCATAGTATTCCACACAAGATCAACTGCTTAGACACTTGCATGGTGCTTGCATGCCCCCCCCCCCAAAAAAAACCCAACAACAACAAACTAGAACACTGTGATTTTTAGTTGTTTGTAGGGAAAAGAGCATTTGGGAAAGAATTGGGTTACACAATGGACTGTCTGCTACTTATGCCCTGCTCTCACAACTGAAATGCGAAGAAAGAAGAGGGACCCTATATGTTTACTTCAGCATCCCTCCTGCAAATCCCTGTGATCGGGAAAATAATTCATTCTCATTAAAAGTAGACCTGTCCTTCAAAATGAAATATTTTCCCCGCTCCCCTAACAAGGTTTGGGTGAATTTGATTTCATCTCCCAAGAAAGAAAATGGAAAGAAAAGAAACAGGCCCTACATTTTAACTTTATACTGGGGAGGAATTAAGCAACTCAGTTTAGAGAGCTACTACCGGTAGGAAGGCTGAGCACTCCCTAAGCCACTCCTTGTTAATGGAATAATCCAACTCAGCAACATAAAATACTAACACCAATTTGCCTTATTATTTGGCGTACACACACAGCTGATGCAAATGTCTATTAATTTGGCATGCACATTTATGACATTTTTCGCATTTGTGTGCCCCATAACATAATGTTTTTTGAGTGGCTTGCAATAAATAAGGAGAAAAAGCAACAATGAAATACAAAGTAAAACATTACACCATCGGAAATGAGAGTGAAACCTGCATAAATACATCAAAAGAAATTGTTGCGTCTCCCACATTAAAAACATTTAAGAGGCCCAAATGACCAAATATTCCAGTACAGCAAAACTCATTTCACCACCAGAATTAAAAATAGATTTATTTGTTCTTTAAAGAAAAGAGGCTCAGATGTATCTAAATTATTAAAAAGTCCTAAGTGGTTAACACGCACCCATTTATATTAAGCATTGCTTAATATAATAATGTCAAAGGCATTCATTTTGTTGACATTGGCTTGGATCCCAAAAAGTATGAAAGGAAAATCACTAACACAGTGAGGATTTCCTACTCCCTTCTCGCTGCACCTCCAGGAAGCCTGTCACAAAAATAGGGAGCCCCTCTGTCTGGAGTGCATTGTGGTCCAGGATCTGAAGCAAGGAGGATTTAGCGGAAATCAAGTGATAGCATCTTGTGCAGATGGAGGTGCCTTTCTGCTCCTGCAAGATCCCTTCGGATCTTATAAACCTTTAAAGCCCAAATCCAGCCTACATCTCTCTGTATTCACTCTTTATTTTACCTTCCCTCTCTGCATCTCCTCCTCCTCTCACTCGCATCATTTCTACACGAAGTGCTTCTGACAGCATCCAGTTTTAATGTGTCAATTTTCAGGGAGTGTCAAGATCTAGCACATATTGTATAGATTTCTGTAGATCCTCTGGCGTTATTACATTCATTTGAAATAAGAATGCATGACTTATGAGCAAAGTGTACTCTTTCTGTTCCCAATTTCAAAAGTAATTACTTTCTCGACCTGAATCAGTCATTGGAACTACCATTTACCTCTAGCAACTTCCTGCCTGGATGCTAATAAGGGATCATCACACAGACCAGTCCATACAACCATGCTGACATGCTGATGAGACTGTGTGCTGGACTAGTGAGGTATGAAACCTGTTTCTTTATTTATGCATTTATTTCCATTTGGCATTGCATGTTATTGGGACAACTGCCAGCAGAAGCAAAGGTGTATTTTTTTGCAAAACAGATCTGCATCATTTTCACACATTGCCTTATCTCCATTGTCTGGATTGCATATCATGTTTCGACAGCTGTAGCAATGCAGCCCTCCATTGCTATCGCCCATTTCCGCTTAAATACGCATCAGTGCATCCATCCAGTTGACACTTTCTGCTGATGTGATTCCAGCATTTTCAAATAGGCTGTATTCAGCGCTCCCATATGTTGACTTATCAAAGCTGAGTTGTGTTTAGCTCTTCATTTACAGTGGTGCCTCGCTTAACGAATGCCCTGCTTAACGAAATTTCCACTTAACGAAAGGTTTTTCCTAGTGGAGGTTGCCTCGCTAGACGAATTCATTTTACAAAAAAATTGTCTAGCGAATCGTGGTTTCCCATAGGAATGCATTGAAATTCAATTAATGCGTTCCTATGGGCAAAAAAAAAATTCAAAAAAAATTCAATGCATTCCTATGGGATTCGCTAGACAAATTTTTCGTTATAAGAAAAGACCCGTGGAATGAATTAAATTCGTCTAGCGAGGCACCACTGTATTGTGATGCACTTTTGTTTTTATTTTAAATTAATTATGCAATGTTTTTCCAGGCAAAGCTCACTCAAAGCAGATTGCAACAGTAAAAACAAAAACAAAAACTACCCCCCCCCAAAGATAAAATGATAAACACATTCAAAACCTCCATAACATAAGACTGCAGCATCAATCCAGCAAATGGGATAAAAAATTACTTGGGAAATGGACAATGGAAATAACTTGGTCTTTAAGGGCTTCAGAAAACCCCAGAGTGAAGCTGCCTGCCATAGTGACAAAACAGTGATGCCATCAAAGAGAAGGCCCTGTGTTTCATTCATCCACCTCTCAAACCCAGCAGGTAGACATACCAAGAGGATGTTCGGCTTAGATCTCAGAAGATGGCAGGATGGCAGAGGTGAAGGTAGTCCAAGAAAAAACAACAACAGCCCCTTAAATCAGGTCCAGAAAAGCACCTGTAATAAAATACAGGAACTGCTGGTATAATAATAATAATAATAATAATAATAATAATAATAATAATAATAAATTAATTAATTCAATTATTATTATTCTGGTTTCCCAATATATGCAGAGAAATGCTAAGAGCAGAGGAGATATTGATTGCACACAAGAGCTACTGTGTGAGTGCCTGGAGGCGGTTGGAGGATGGATGGCGGCTAACGGATTGAGGTTGAATCCTGACAAGACAGAAGTACTGTTTTGGGGGGACAGGGTGTGCGTGGGTGTGGGGGACTCTCTGGTCCTGAATGGGGTCACTGTGCCCCTGAAGGACCAGGTGCGCAGCCTGGGAGTCATTTTGGACTCACAGCTGTCCATGGAGCCACAGGCTAATTCTGTGTCCAGGGTGGCTGTCTATCACCTCCATCTGGTACGCAGGCTGAGACCCTACCTGCCTGCAGACTGTCTCACCAGAGTGGTGCATGCTCTGGTTATCTCCCGCTTGGACTACTGCAATGCGCTCTATGTGGGGCTACCTTTGAAGGTGACCCGGAAACTACAACTAATCCAGAATGTGGCAGCTAGAGTGGTGACTGGGAGCGGCCGCCGAGACCACATAACACCGGTCTTGAAAGACCTACATTGGCTCCCAGTATGTTTCCGAGCACAATTCACAATTCACAACATTGCTAGCACTCCACATGCTTGAGGTGGTAGATGATTTGGTGCTGACCTTTAAAGCCCTAAACGGCCTCGGTCCTGTATACCTGAAGGAGCGTCTCCACCCCCATTGTTCAGCCTGGACACTGAGATCCAGTGCCGAGGGCCTTCTGGCGGTTCCCTCACTGCGAGGAGCAAAGCTACAGGGAACCAGGCAGAGGGCCTTCTCGGTAGTGGCGCCCGCCCTGTGGAACGCCCTCCCATCGGAGGTCAAGGAGATGAACAACTACCTGACATTTAGAAAACACCTAAAGGCAGCCCTGTTTAGGGAAGTTTTTAATCCTTGATATTTTAATGTATTTTGGTATTTGTTGGAAGCCCCCCCCCCCAATTCGACGCCCGGGTGCCCTGCGCCCCTTGCACCCCCGGGTAAAGACGCCCTGGTATCCATTGTAATAGTATGGTAATATTACCCTTTTGTGTTTGGAAGCACTTTTTATTAAAAGGGTTGCGTCTAAAAGTGACAAGAATGCTCGTTTCTCCTGCAGCTGAATGAAGTGGCTGTTTGTCAAAAGTGCCCAGCATTTAATTAAATAGCTTTTTGAGAGCTCGGTCTTTTTGAAAACTTTGACTTTTCCCCCCTGTAGCTTTCCTGTTCTAATGACTTCGAAAGTGCTAATATTATTCATATGATCTTTGCCACCTATGAATAACTCTTTCTCTCTCTCTCTCTCTCTCTCTCTCTCTCTCTCTCTCTCTCTCTCTCTCTCTCTCTCTCTCTATATATATATATATAGTAGCACCATGAGCTTTTGACCTCTGTCCATGATACATGGAACAGTACAGTACAGTATCAGCAGCTTTGCTGTAGAAACTGTGGATGTAATTCACTTGATGATCATGGGAAGAAGTTGTCCAAATCTTGAAATGTTTAAGGCAATAACGGTCACTTCACATCATACAAGATGACACTGTCACTTACTTATTTATAGAGATCTTCTTGAGCATGCATAGTAAATGGAGAATTCCTGCTAAAATTAAAACTATATTGCAACATCTGACATCTTAAAACTTTCCCATAAGAAGCTATATTTTGAAAGTTTCTAAGTAAAAAATAATGAGGCTTAGTCTTGACCCAAAACCACATACACCTGTCAATCAGCTGAGGGCAGGGTTCAAGGATTTAACGCTTTGTTTGCCAGCTGACGAACACACACACAGCCAAAGTAAGCAGCCCCGTGTTTTCTTCCCCATGCAGCCAATGCTTCCAAAATACTTTTAAAAAAAATAATCCGTTCCCATCAGATGATTGGGAGAGAAAAAAGCTGTGTGTTTTTTAAAGCATTGGCTGCATGGGGGAGGGGAAAAAAAGCTAAAACTGGGCTGCTTGAAATCCCTTTTGCAAAGTGCCTTCAGATAGCTACCCCACACTTCTGTTTGAGTCTCTGGAACCAAACTCAGAGCAAGCAATGCAATTCTTATCCTTCAGAGGAACAGGGCAAAGCATAGCTGCCAAGTTATCCCTTTTTTTCAGGGATTTTCCATTATGCTGAATAGGCTTCCTCGCGAGAAAAGGGAAAACTTGGCAGCTATGCGGCAAAGCATTCCCGCCTAAGCCCTAAAAGTGTGCTAAACATTAAAATGCAAACAAATGTCTATTAGTTCTCTTTTCTATTTTGGGACGCGTTTGTCAGTGTGTGGGCTAAAGTCAAGAGGTCATCATCACTGTTGTTTGTGTGTCAAAATCCTAAGTGCTAATACAGACATTTTACACTCCAAATATCAAAAAGCATTCAAAAGAGTGTTGTTGATTAACAACCTTAATCATCTGTACATTATATTTTTACGATTCTGCCCTTTCCCATCTCCTTGTAATAAGCACGTTAGTCAGGGTGGGGGTGGGGGTGGGACGGGACAGACCATAATGGCATAAAAATAAAAGATTGCTAAATGACCCCTAGGCGCTCCTTGTTTATATGAAAAAGGACTGTAAGATAGGGATTTTAATCAACCAATCAGAGTAGTTACTATTTTTTACTTCTTTTGCAATGGTAAGTTATAAAAACAGAGCAAGAGAGAATTACAGATGGATTTAATTTCAAGTCCTCTTCTTTGTGAGTTTAAACTGAAGTACATTCCACTCAAGTGTCAAAATAATTAAGGTTGTGACCTGAAATTTTAATACAGGTTTCAGCCAGCAGTTTCCTATACTGTAATTTAACTTTGTAAGTAAATTCATGGCTGAAACTTTATACTGGTTTACTTGAAGTTCTGGCTTCTCAGTAGATATTATAGATGGTGCTGTAAGATCCAGAAGATATTTCATGCTCATCAAAATAGTATTTCACCACACATTTTAGAATAGCAACCAACCACCAAAAGATTTTTAAAAGGCTTTTCACCCAAGAATCACATATTATACACAAGATATGAGTGACAATTTTGTTCTAGTAGTGAATCTGACCAGTTGCTGTTTAGTTAACCTTAAACTCCCCTTTTCAGCACTTTCAAAAGAATGGGTTACTTTTTAATAGAATGCCACCTCAGAATTTCCTAGCTTTCATCCTTCTTTCTTTCTTTCTATTTAAAGAGGAAAAATAGTTTGTAAGGATTTTAGCTGGAGTCTTCCGCAACAATCTTTCAACCTATGTTAGGTTCAATAGACTCCCCCCTTTAAACCTAGGATTAGAGTAATATGCTTTGGGAGAAGAAATATCGCTTCAGTTAACAGCTGGATTTACACTGAGCTGGATTTACACCGATGCCTACCCAGACACATAAATAAAAAACGTAAGCATACATTGTATTTAAAAGTAAAATAGCTGTGGTCTGAAATCAGCATGTACCATGTTCACCAGAACCTAATGCTCCATGGGAGTGCTGCTCAAGGGACAAGATCAAAAGCGGGTGTCACAAATAAATGATATTTAAAGAACTTCAGAGCTGTCTGCAACTACAAGAGGGATGTGCTTGTAAAATAGAGTTGGTATCTGCTTTCTCCTGAGCCTCTCCTAGGTGAGGAGTACCATGCCAGCTAATATATATTTCAAGATATTACTAGTATTAAAGTGTATTGCCAACCAACGTCTCAGGCAGTGGTGGCCAAACTTGCCCCTCCAACTGTTTTTGGGCTACAATTCCCATCATCCATGACCACTGGTCCTGTTAGCTAGGGATGATGGGAGTTGTAGTCCCAAAACAGCTGGGGGGGGCAAGTTTGGCCACCACTGGACTCTCAGGGAAAGTGTTTCACAAGGAGCACTGTTGAGAGAAGACCGTGTACCTAGTGGCACAAGAAGGCTCATATTGGCACAGTTGGACCTTCAGCTAAACTAGCCCCCAAGTAGAGCAGTGTGTTTCACAAACTTGGATCTCCAGCTGTTTTCGGACTACACTTACCATCATCTCCAACCACTGATCCTGCTAGCTAGGGATGATGGGAGCTGTAGTCCCAAAACAACTGGAGACTCAAGTTTTGGAAACTCTGAGAGAGCTTTAAGAGCCAAGCAGTTTGAATTGGTAGCACACTGCCAAGCAATGCCACTGCTACAAAGGGAGCCTCACATAGACTGCATCATAGAAGTCTAACCTTGATGTGACTAGTGCAATCGTGACCAAGGTAGGGTCAGCATGCTGGAGGTTGACACACCAACCTAAGCCGATGAAAGGCACAGCAGAGCAATGCCACCACTTGTATTTCCACAGAAGAACCCCCAGACTGCTAACTTGGTCTTTTGAGGAGAGTGCAATGTCATTTAGTCAAAATTAAATGAGTCCATCAAAGTTCTTCTTTCCCAACAGGAGAGTTAGGCCGCTAAATTCTGTTCCATTGAAATAAATGCTTTATTTTGATTGGATCATGCCCTGTGTGAATATATAATGAAGGGAAGGACATGGATACATAAGTCTCTGTGCAGCCTTGTGTAATCCAGCTTGAAAAGTTATCATTACCTACATACATGATTGGTTCTTTTAAAAAATCACATTATACTTCTAAAAGTTATCTCAAAAATCAGCTATAGAGTTGATAGGTGAACTGTACAACATGAATTTTCTACTATTAGTATTTGACATCAGTCACCTTTCATCGTCATTGATTTGTTCTTGAATTCTTGGGAAAGGGAAATGGAATAATTGATTTACCATCTATACTTTAAAATAGCAGCTGCCTGCCTCTTCATAATTTTAACTCTTAAACAACCATCACTTTCTTCCAAGTCTTTTTCACATAATATCTCTCTCTCAATTTTCTAAGAATTTCATCACCTCAATGAATCCCCCTCCCCGATTCCATTCTGGAAGTGTATGACTAAAGATAAACATGGAATTCAGGATGATATTGTGAGGTACATATCTGTATAATTTAGGAGTGAGGAACTTCTGGCCCATTGGGCCAATTCATGCTCTCTAAGTGCCCCTCTCTGGCCAACAGGACTTTCCACACCCCTCCATGGTTCTGCTCTACATCATTCTTGAGTATTTTTGCTTGGCCGGGATGTGTGTAGGCGAAGGATGTGTGTGTTGTGAGTGGGAAAAGTAACCAGTGGCTTTTGTGTATCTGGAATGTAGCCTACCACACAAAGGAAAGATTCACATCAATTGAATCTTCCCCAGATTCTTTTGTTCTGTGGTCCTATCCAAAACTGGCATGTGCCCTTGAGAAGAAGAGAGGTTCCTCACACATAGTGCAAACCCTCTAATGGTAAATACATTTTTGTTGCACATTTTTATATTATGTTTCCACCTTAAATGCAAGCCATTTGCGTGTAAAGGTTATAAAAAGGAAAGCTTGATAATTCAGTGAAAGTTCAGCACTGATGTTAACTGTCAGGAACTGGCTGAATGAGGAGAAGTGGTGGAATCTGCCTAATTAAGAGCATCTCCCCCCCCAAAAAAAAAGCATAAAGGGAGAGGATTTGGACCCTGGATCCTGGCAGTGGGAAACCAGCCACATCCCAGAGGAGGGGTAGAGCTGGGAAGTACTGGAGGCTGGGAGCTTGGAGGATAGTGAAGAGGAAGAAACAGGTACAGGGCAGAGACACCCTGAAAGCTTTTCTGCTGTCAGCCTGCAATCCCCCACCCCCCAGAACAAGCTGTTTATTGCATGTTACCAAGCAGAGAGTCAGGCAGAAGCAGAGAGGATCCCTTGGGCTCACTGTAGACAGAAGGAGGGACCTGACACAGATGGATAGGGAGTGAAGGGGAAGTTACAAGCCAGTTCAGGCAACTGCTTCATCTAGACAGGAGCAACCCTTAGAAGTCTCCTTGTGTTCTCTGTTCTGCTTCCTTAATCAAGAAACTAACTGGTGTTTCACTGTCTTTCTCTGATTTGGAAATGACCTGTTCTTGTCGGCTTCCTGACATTAACTAGATAAACTTCTAGTGCTTAGCTTGAGACTGCAATGAATGGAAGTTAAAAAAAATTCTTCTATTGGGCTGTGGCTTGCTCTCCAGGTTCAACTAAAATCAAGACTGACTATGATTTTAAAGAAGTTGCTTGACTTCTAGATGTAAGAAAGTCAGTGAAATGGCTTACCAACTCAAAGAGAGAAAAAATATTTGGAGGCAATATATAAAAGCATCACTTACATATGTAAAATGGTAACCAGTTCTTTGGCATGACCTTCCTACCTTCTCGTGGACATCTGACCTGAAAAGAGTTTTGAAATACAAGTAGAATTATTGTCTGCCCAGCTGACTCTGTGTTGCATTTTTGTGTGTGAATAATTGCCTAGTCTTCTACTTGTACTGAAACATGCCAATAAAAGTGGTGGTGTTTTTATCTGTTGCTGTTGCTCAATAAGTGATTTCCCCATTGTGCAATCATATGATTCCATTTGCCACTCTTAAGTTTCAATCAATAAAATTCTCTCAGGTTCCAGTCCCTCTTGTGCTAAATACAAAAGAGCCTAAGGACATGGGCTTTTATCGCAGCTGGCTTGACTGCACAAACATTCATTTACAGACGGATCTTTTCATTATTTGACTGCATATTAGAGGAGTCACGCAGCAAAGGCGGTGTGAAAATAAATAAAGGTAGCCAAGGGAAATGACCCACCTAGCACTGCAAGGGGAATAGTTGCCATAGAGATGCAACCAGTAAACCAAAGATGGATAACTTGTGGTCCTCCAGATATTGTGGGGCTATGATGTTCACCATGCCTGACCATTAGCCTCGTTGATTGTGGCTGATGGGAACTGGACCTCAACAACATCCGGAAGGCCACAGGTTCACCATTCCTGTGATAATCCCTTGTGACAATGTATACAGTGGAACATAGATAGCTTCCTTATCAGGCTATCTAGCTTGGTATCATCTACACCAGTGTTTCCCAAACTTGGGTCTCCAGCTGCTTTTGTACTACAATTCCCATCATCTCTGACAACTTGTCTTGCTAGCTAGGGATAATGGGAGTTGTACTCTAAAAAACAGCTGGAGACCCAAGTTTGGGAAACAATGATCTAAACTGCAACCAGCTCTCCAGGTGTTCAGGCAGAAGACCTTCTGAGCTATAGGTCTCCCCCAGTCTGTTAGAATGCAAATTTTGGTAATGCGTCATGGAAAGTGCTGCTTTTTCGGGGTTTTGTGAAATTCCCCGCGGCCGCTCCAATTGCTGGGCAGTAATTTCTTTGGATCCACTGCAACACACGAGTGTTGAAAAGCCTTTAAAAATGTTCTGTCTTCAGGACTGTTGATGAATGCCTCAAAAGTGGAAAATAATCCAATTCAAAGTTCCAGTTTTTTATATTTCTCACTCAATCTAACATATAATTGCATCAAGGTTCTGAAACCCATTCTGTGCCGTGAGGGACGAAAAGAAGCAAATTGATTCTGGGTTGTCGAATAATAAACAACTGGGAGAGCTTGAGGATGCCATGTGAAGCAACTCCCCTCCCCACCCAATGTCATCTGGTGAAATTTTTTAAAATAAAACTGTAATTACTCTGACAATGTCACAAAAAGAGCCGTGGGCTGTCAAGAAAAGGCTGTTCACTACAAGTTGTAATTGATTGCAAAAACACCATACATCTCAGTAACGGCTTATTGACTCTTTCACGGACTTGAGATAAAGAGTATTACGGAGGCTTAAAGAAACAATGGCTATATGGACCCAACATGCTGAAGTGTGTACCTTATCCTTCATGCACAGTGCTATCACTGTCTTAAAGATTTACTCATTTTAAAAAATTCTATCTGTATTCATTCAGTGTGGCATTTTCTATTTGGCAAAAATGATGTATGCCTGCAAGGTACTACTTCTCCTGCAAAGAAAACATTATATTGAGAATGCCACTGAGCTTCCTAGAGATATTAAAATAGCCCACTATAAAGCAAAAAAATTCAAATTGTTCTCAATGTACAGAAATGCTTGCACGAACAAGCCTGATTTCCTTCTGTAACAATAACAACAAGCTGAAACAATATTGCAATAATGTCATAGGACAAAGGACACGCCGATAAATCATAATCCTCATTTGCAGTTGCAAAGGCTTCATGTGGTTGATTGCATTTCTCAGCCTCTTTCTGTTCATATAGCTGAAATTTTCTCCTGTGTGGCAAAGTCCCAATAGCAAAGCAAGCCTTTCTAGATGGTGTTGGTGGTGATTTTATTTATATCCCGCCCATCTGGATGGGTTGCCCCAACCACTGTGGGTGGGAAATATGCCAAATCATTTGTGATGGTGCAAACACGCTGGGACAGTTTTAATTGGATAATCAGTCATGACTATCATGAATTTCAAGAATGCCATCTATAAGAATCCAGTTTCAGTGTACATACCTATAAGGGGGACTCCCTACAGGGAGCCAGCCCCCATCACCCTAACATCCACCTCATCAAGTACAGAGAGCACCAGTGGTTCTGACGCAGCCAGAGGGGGAGGAAGAGACTCTGAGGGGGAGAGAAATCAGAATGAGGAACAACAGGAAAGCTTGGAGGCAGAGGGATCCAGTCAGATGCTTGGGGATACTGCAGAGCCAGGGAACCAACTGCTGAGGGAGGAAACTGAAAGGGCATCGCTCCTTCCGGCGCCAGAAATGAGGAGAGCACCACAATGCAGGTCAAGGAGGCAGCGTTTTGGGGTGCCCAGACTACTTTGCTGGCGTAGGAACAGATGTAGTCCATTGCCAGATTCTGATTCGGGATGAGAGGTCATGTTTTAAGCTGTCTCTACACTGTAAATAGATAGCACAATAAACTTCTTTGAAGACAAACTGGACTCAGGCGGAGTTACACTGAGGTCCAGCACCGAGGGCCTTCTGGCGGTTCCCTCGTTGCGAGAAGCCAAGTTGCAGGGAACTAGGCAGAGGGCCTTCTCGGTGGTGGCACCTGCCCTGTGGAACGCCCTTCCAACAGATGTCAAAGAGGAAAACAACTACCAGACTTTTAGAAGACATCTGAAGGCAGCCCTTCAGGGAGGCTTTTAATGTTTAATAGATTATTGTGTTTTATTTTTCTGTTGGAAGCCACCCAGAGTGGCTGGGGAAACCCAGCCAGATGGGCGGGGTATAAATAATAAATTATTATTATTATTATTATTATTATTATTATTATTATTATTATTATTATTATTCTAGAGTAGCCACGGCAACCCTCTGACAATACTGAAATATCCCAGAAGAATATTTGGGCATCTCCGGTATCACTTTGAAAAATAATTTGGATGGTTTGTCAACAGTGGAACTTGTACTCCAAGACAATTCTGCATCTATAACACTAGCTGTTTTTACATGACCCACATGCAGCCTTTTACCTACCACATCACACATTTCTTCCTGCAAGTGGCTGAATAAGCCTGGATCATACTCTTTTAACCATAGTTTCCTGTTACATTTGAAACTGCAAACTATGGCTAATGGGTTACAAAGAATCCAGGATATAAACCCATAGCTTAAAAATGGTTTGCAAGTTCTTTGTAAGCCATAGTTGCTGGGTACACATGTAATGGGAAGTTCGTCTGAATCCTGCCTCGTTCAGCTGCTTGCACAAAGGGAGAAGCGAAGCGACTTTTTGAAGGGGGAGTTTATTTTGGAATTCTTTGGTTTTTGTGATGTGGATGTCTCCTGATGCATATTTATTACATTTGGTGCATTTGGTTTCATGGTAAGTTTGTGTAATTGTTGTAAGTTACTGTTTTTTGTGTGTGGGAAGTGGCATATAAGTTTTTTAAAATAATGATATAAATAGTGATGCCTCCACATTCTGTTCCACCTCTGTCCACCCAGAATGCCTGCTATATCTAAAAAAGGAATGGCTTCAAATTCACATCTCTATGCTCTACAGTGCTACATACTAGATCTGTTTTACACTCTCCTTCCTTCTCTCAGACTTTTCCATTCTGCATTCTGTCTGAATAGTTGGAAAGGTCAATTGGTGATTGTTGTAAGCATGTGAATACAAACTTGATATACCACCAAAGAACCCAAAGATTAATTAACACACACAAAGATAAGAAGCAAAACGTTCATAGTAGTTCTAATTGCTATTTAATATCTGAATTACTTCGACAGAAGTGGTTTATTGGTTTGCCACAAAAACTGAAACCAGCTAAAAAAGCTTGCGGTAAATCAACTAATTGATGAGGCCTAGGTCAGTGGCGATTGATAGCAATTCCATTCGTCATCAGAAAATCTAAGAAGATAATTCCACATAGCAGATTATTTGTTTTCCATCACTCATTTCACATTTCCTATGAAATAAGTCTCAGGGTATGGTCTGAAAGCATATAAGGCCACCATCTTGCTTCTACTAAGCAGGGAATCACATGTATGCCAGGTTCCATAATAAAGGCAAAATATAAATTAAGAAATAATAATAATAATAATAATAATAATAATAATAATAATAATAATAATGTCTTGCAGTTTTCTATAAGTTTGGAGGGAGTGTACACAAACCCGCTTGTCACCATGAAGTATTCCACAATGCAGAAACTCAATACATAGCAGAGTAGCTGTTACAACATCAGGAAATGGAAGATCTATAACAATTGGGGCATAAGGACAATTTTTGGAGAGCCTGGGACAGACCTGTCATGTGCCCCCCCCCCCCGGCAGCTAAGAGGGTACAGATGTACTGGGCCCACAACCTGCAGGGGCCCTAGACTCTGACCTTTCCTCCCACTTCTTGTTTTTTTTTTTTTGCAAAAGTAAATCTCTAGCTCTTCTAGAAAGAAAGTTATGAAGCAAAATATGCATATCCCCTTATAAGCAAGTTCTATGAGGTAATCCAGCCCATCTGCACCTGTCTTTCAGTGTTTATAGCCAATAATGGTGTGAATGGTGATGTGAATGGTGAGCCGTTAGCTTGGACTAGAGATGGGAAGGCCGGGGGGAACGGAAAAACTGGGGGGACACACAGATTTTCCCTGGGTTTCCCCCAAAGCCGTTTTTTCCCAGAAAAATGGGGGGGGGGAGTGTGTGGAAAAGTCTAATTATATCAAACTGGTTTGTTTTTTCATTTGTTTACCGGAAAAAACGGGGAAAAAACCCCAGTTTTCCCCCAGGCCTTCCCATCTCTAGCTTGGACACCAGGCAAAAGGAATTCCTTGAATCCTAAAGAGCTGATGTTTTACCATCACCCCTTTGTTAGTAGTGGTCGGTGGGGCGGGGCAGCTGTGCTTACCTGACCCCCCATCACCAGTGCTGCTGCAGTTTAGTGGGAGGGAGAGAAGGAGGGGCAAATGCAAGTGCAAATAGAGGAGCAGGAGTCAGCACAGCAGGAGCAATGGATTGGTTCCACTGGTGTGTTTGCACCGCCCAAACCTCACCACCACCATGCGCCTTCCTCACTCAGCAAGCCACAGTAACACAGGTGATGGGAGGCCAGGTAAGTTGCCACCCCAGTATCCACTAATGCCTTTTAATGCATGTTCCCTTTCTTTGGCTAGTTTTCCAGTCCTTTGAATCTCCGTGACTTCCCCTCGCTTTCCCCTAGCAACCAGGATGCATCTTTCCTGTAGTCACTTGTCTGAGATCAGGTACTCCCTACAAGCTATTTTCTGCAAATACTACTACACAATAAGTGCTGGCAGATGTCAACAAGTGCCTGTACTAATGGCAAATGCAAGAAGAACAAATTTTACAAGGAGTTTTAGGCATGTCTCCTGCTGCACAGGACCTAAAGACCAAGCATTCATTAAGAATTCACTGTGCAGTGGTACCTCGGGTTACAAACGCTTCAGGTTACAAACGCTTCAGGTTACAGACTCCGCTAACCCAGAAACAGTACCTCAGGTTAAGAACTTTGCTTCAGGATGAGAACAGAAATTGTGTTCAGGTTAAGAACGGACCTCCAGACTGAATTAAGTTCTTAACCAGAGGTACCACTGTATAACTTACGTTACTATAATATATATGTGTATTCAGTTACTATAATACGTTACTATAATACATATGTGTATTCCTTTGGTTTTAATGGGGATTTCTTACTGTGTAGGCTTTTGTTTCAGGGTGGCACTGGGGGAAAAACAGGATTCCTTTGCCTTTAACAGCTGGCAGGCAGAAATTCAAGGCTGGCCATTTGTTTTTGTTTGCTGCTTCTTTGGGGGCGGGGGCTGGGGGAGGAAAGGGACTCCTATTTTGGGAGCTACACTAGGCCTCCTAACCACCTTAATCTGGTCTTGTCATAAAAGAAAACTTTCAACTTCAATTGATTTTTCTACAATTCTGGCATTACACCAACAGTCCACACAGTTTGTTTGCGTGTAGGCTTGCTTTACCACATCCCCAAATAGTCCCTACCATCTTGTGCCATCTTTATTTAATGTAACATTCAGTCTGCAATAAAGTCATACCAACCTTATTATTTCACAAGTTTGGGTGGGTGCTGATTATCCTGTCAGTGTTGTGGTTTATTTTTTGTTATGTTAGTTGACCAATGCAACCACAAAGCCCATTACACTCATCAAGTGTAGTGGGGGTTGCGGACGAGCTCAAAAGAAATCTGAGAGGGGGGTGGGCTGTAGTTAGGCTGAGTCATGGGGCGTGCCATTGATTTGATTGACAGCAGCATTTTACTTAACACCCACGTTACTTTCATTTCCCCTCACTCTTAGAAAGCCTTCGATTCTCCCTCCCGCCCGCCGCTGCTTTTAGGCTTAGTCAACACTGCTTGCCCGTTCGCGGGGGTCGCCTGTATTCAGGGGCCCAGTAGGAATTTTGCCACTTGGCTGATTGGCTGTTGCCATTTGGTTTTTGCCTACTGACAAGCAAATTGTCACAACTTGTTAGGTTGGCCGTTAGGCTTTGGTTAAAAATTGGTATAGGAGGGGCATAGCATAAAAATGCCTACCCCCCCTTACTTGCTCCTTATAGAAGTATTCCGTTAAAGGAATCCTGGGGCTCAGGGACTCTAGTCCATTCATCCTGCCATAGGCAAGGATGGTGCGGCCATTACAGAGCCGAGCCTTGGGGAACACCCCTTGGGGGAGGAGAGTGCCTGTGAACAGTACCTCCAATCCCTTGGGGTGTTTACTTGACTTACCTACCATTAGGTAAGTCGGAAATGGTCCTGACTCAAAATGGGCAGATGGAATGGTCCTGTCCCTTAGAGTGGACAGATGGTTTAACCAAAGCCTAAGCCAACACTCAGAATTAAAATGTATTTTGAATAAAGTTGTGGCCAAAATAATGCCAAAAACCCAAACCTAAAGTATTGTGTCAGTTGTGAGTTATTTTGGGATTTCTGGGAGCTTTGTCATGCAAACATTTAATAAACACAACAATTCGCTTGAAAGCTTTATTTTTCTTCTGGCCTTTTCCATTGCAAGATCGTGAATGTTACCTAGCAAATTCACACTCTTGAAAGTCAATTTCTCTTGCAAGAGTTCACACTTGATAGACACAATAGCTAGGTGGCCTAACTGTTTATGCCACATAGAGGAACGCCTGCAGTTTTTAATGAGTGATAGCTTGTTGATAGTTCTTTCAGGGTCCTGAGCTGCTTTCTGTTCATGATTCTCCCTGATACAAGTCATTATTAGTAGGCTTTAGTTTCAGAGTTTTCATCTATGTCAAGTATTTGAAAAGACAAATAAATTTTCCCCTTGAAAACAGACAGTGGAAGACTCCCAGTCCATAAAATGTTGAGTCATTATCAGAAGCAGTGTGGTTTTGGGTCACATCTTTGAAGGATATAATAATTTCTCTCATTGTATATGAATTATGTCATAGAGCAGGGATAGCCAATGTGGTAGCTTTCTAGTCTTCTCATCTTTGGTCATTGGCCATGCTGCTTGCGGCACAATCAGTGCAAAAATGACCTCCAACATGTGGGCAGGAACTCTGATTGGCCAGGATTTCTGACCTTTTGCTGGAATTGCTCTTCACCAGCAAAGGTGGCCAACTTCAGACTAAGCCATGTGAACCCTACCAGTAGGGAAGTCTAAGCAAACCATCTTCGTGTTTCTATACAAATAAGTTAGAAACATTTACCTCTTTGGAACAGACTTAAGTTTTCCTGACTGACTCTTTTTGCTGCTCCATGGAAAAACATGTGAATCTGACCTTTGAAGAGTTTGCCTTTAAATTCTTTGAATGCTAAGGGAAGTGAGGAACCTTGGAAGCAATTTAGAAGGGGATATTTTAAAGGTCCTATATTTCCTCGCATTAGTTTGTTACAGGGTACTTGCCCCAAACCTGGATCTAGGCATCCAGGGAATTATCATACCATACCTAGTATTTTTTGTCTTGAACCAAATTAACCAATATGTACATTCTTGCAGACACCTTCATTTTTTGCCAGTGTTCATGTTCATGACTCTTAGATATATGCCAATGACATTCACATAGTGCGGTTGGCTCTTTCTACAATAGATCAACCTTAAAGAACTAGACATAACGCAGCCTGAATGTGGCTAGGGTTGCCATATTTCTAAAAACCAGGACACCTCGAAACTTGCTGAGCTTTTTAAAGTAAAAGCTACAATAGTTTTTTTAGTTTGGGAGCTTTGGGGGGCATTTTCGGCACAAACCCCTGTTGCCAGTTTTCCAGGACATTTGCCGAATTTCAAAAAAATAATCCAGGACTCAAGGCGAATTCCATGACGTATGACAGCCCTAAATGTGGCAGAAGAGTGGGACAGATTTTCACCATAATCCATATAATCTGGGGGGTTTGAGTGTCTTTCTCTGTTGGCTTTCCTTACAGACTATGGGTTTAGCTGTTTCCTCAGTAAACACCTGCTTCCAGAAGTGTCCCAGCTACCTTCCTTCTTATTGAAAATGTTGTTATCTTCTCCACAACCCTTTTTCTTCTCCACAAGTTTTATTTCTACATCAGGGATGGGGAACCTGTGTTTCTCTAGATGTTGCTGGACTACAATTTGAACCATCCCTGGCCATTAGTCATGCTGGCTGGGGCTGATGGAAGTTGGAGTCTAATAACATCTAGAGGAAAATAAAAAAATTCCTTCAGTAGCACCTTAAAGACCAACTAAGTTTATGTAACATCTAGAGGATCACAGATTCTCCCTCCTTGTTCTACATGCACCTTGTTAAGAATGAAAAAATATAACCAAAGATAATTGCTAATAAATAAGCAAATGGCACAGATTTTATGAAAATGACTCAACTGGAACTTTAAATGCAAAATCTTTAGCAGGATATTATTAAAATTCCAGTGATGAACACCGATACAGCAGCAAATTACAGATGTCTACAGTAAGGATAGCACTCTGTGTTCCTACTTAATTTTTTGTTAGCACAAAGTAAGTCTTTGTTTGTTTTAGCGAAACAAAAGCCAGACTATACCCTTATGTCTATTAACAGCAAATGTCCAGAGTATAATGAAAAGTTAATGATTGCACTGAAGTATGCTCTTTTATATAAAAATAATATAAGTAAATATCCAAAAGAGGGGAAAAAAATCTTTGGGTAAAATGTACCGTATTTTAGATATGCTTTTAATCTATGCTGTGTACTAGCAATGGATAGACAAATTTGTCAGTTTTGGTTTTCTCAGTTTCCAATTTTTCCAGAACTCCACACTCCCACAGCAATTTGCGATTATTATTTATAAAAGTCATCATTTTAGTGTCAGCATTTAATCCTATTACATATATTTTTGTGTGCCATTTTATCTAACACATCTGTGCAAGCAAATATTCCTAATATAAATATTTCATGTGCTATTTATGTGCTTATGAAACGGCCCCCATATGTTCGCAGGTGGCTTCTTCCCACATGACCTGTTAGTTTTGAAGCATTTCCCCTCATGCAGGTGGCCAGTCGTAAGAAATATTCACCGTATGAAATTTTCAAAGTAAAATGATCTCATAAACAGCTCCCACATGTATCCATTCCCCCCCCCCCCCCAGTCTGGTCCTGGGTGACTAGGACTAAGCTGGTTCAGGCTGGCGTTCGGTGTTTCTCTTGTTTTTTGTTTTTGTTTTAATATTTACTGTATGCATATATTTTTTAAACTTCTTCTTAGATGCCCCCGGTGTTCAGGAAAGGCCAGGAAATGAAATTTAAGGACACCACAAATGAGAATGACAAGCCAAGTTAGAGGTTGCAACTTGTGTTCGAGAATGGAACTGTCATGCTCCAGTTAATTAAGTGGATTAAGAGGATCAACACCTACTTATGTTTTCATTATAAACATTTGTCTAGCTGGATTTGACAGAACAGGTTTCAGACTGCAAACAGGCACCAGGCACACAGATCAAGACTGAATTCATTACATGCTAAAAACCTTTCTTGAGGAAAGGAGTTTATCTAGTGATATGCACTTTCCCGGGCAAAGTTCCATTCCTAAAGTGGGACATATCTGGCTCCTCCTACTATCATAGCTAATGTGGACTTTCAGGACTGGAACCTGATTAATACATTTTGGGTTGGCTGTAGAGCTTTCCTACAGTTGAGGAAAGAGTGAGGGTACACACTTGAAGTTATAGATTTCCCAGCAGAACAAGCATTTAAATTCTGATCCCTAGGCTTTGCATTTGTTCCGCGAGGAGAATGAAAAAGAAAATGAAAAAATCAAAGATGACGGAGTCATTTCTGAGAAGGGCCTGCAACACATTTATGCTGAGTGCAGAATTAAGCAGCAAGAGGGCAAGGGAATAACATTTCATTTAACCTCTGGTTATTAATTCTGCTTTGGGGGAATCAAAAGCAGTATTTGATAGCTCAGACAGCTGCTCTGCTTAGAAGCACATTTTTGTTTAACCTTTGTTGACTATAAGCTGCTCCAGGGCAAGGGAAATGTTGCTTGGTTACCCGGAATAGCTGCAGGACAAGAAAGCGGTGTTCTTACTTTTTTTTTTTAGATGTTGAATAATGCTTTCCGCTTTGCACATAGTGCTTGCACATAGTATTCTGTCAAAGAAAGGAAGACAGAGAGATGTTAAGGAAAGACAGCCAGCAAAACTGATAGTAAAAAATACCCAGAACACCACAGAAAAACAGGGAAGAAGAAATATATAAAATGACTTCCAGAAAGCCAACTCATGGAATCTTTGGTGGGGGAACAAGTGAGGCTATGAAGACCAGGAAATCTAATGAGACCAGTGATCACTATGACAGTGGAAAATCACTACATAATATTTCCTCTCCATAATCATGTGATAAAAGTGGCCTAGCAAAAGCATTCTCTTTGTGGCAAGTTTGCACGTTATCAGGTCCGGATTTTTTTATTTTTTTATTTTGCTTTGAAGCTTAGGGAAAGGATGGGGGAACTCAATGTGACCTTCCACCTGAAGATCACATTCCTTTGTGAGCAGCCTTGGGTGGAGTGGGCAGGGAGTGCCACATCAATAAAGTTTATTGTGGGGTTGGCATAGCAGATAATTTAACCCTATGCATATCACGTATTACACATTATGTATCGTGTACTATTTTGCATGATCCAGTATTATGCTTGTTATCATTAATTGCATTTCTGCGACCCTTAACTTTTCGTATTGCATGGACATTGTGTTTTGCATTGGTATTATGCAGTCTATGCATTTCTTAAATGACTAAATACGGAAAGCTCGGTGCCTCTTCTCTCTTTCCTTAAATTTCTCAGCTTGTCTCATCTGCTGGTCCATTTTTATTTTTGCGCCTTTTCCTTTGCATTCTGTAATAATCTCAGTGAGCAATGGCACAGTAATACATATTTAGCCATGTGAGTCAGAGGGAGATCCATGACCAATTAATGAGGGATTGCAAGTTGTGACTCAACAGAGTTCCCTTTGCTCCTGTTTACTATCATGTAACTATTTTGCATCTCATTTCCTAGTTAGATATTCACCGAAATAACTGCCGAATGCTCACTCGACACGATCCAGCCTTTGTTATACAGCTAATATCTTCATTACTTTTAATAGTTTCTGTGAAGAATTCCCATTTTCATATGAGGGGATCTTAATCAGAGGTGCCACATATTTTACGGCGATGATTCCGAGGGCAAGGTACTTAAATAGACAATTGTGCTGCTGAAAGATAGTAATAAAAACAGACGTGCTTTCCAGTTCTTAAGCAGCTTTGTGAAGTTTTAAGAAAGCACACATAAATATTAAAAAGGCCTCTTCCTAGACAAGGTTTAAATATTAATGATTTTATTAATTTCTTTTTTCCCTACCCTGGGGCAGATCTTGAAGATTAGGCAATACTGGAAAGTTATTATATTTTCCCGCCCATCCAAAACTGAAGCAGATCTTTGATTTTTTTTTTAATGTGGTAAGAGTATAAGCTTGGTAAGCCTCCAATTCACTTTGTGACTGAGCCCTGAAGTAACTCTGATATAAGGCAAGCTACTTGCTTCAGCTCTAACTCTGCAATTTGAATAAAACAATAGAGACCTTAAACGTGAAACAATTTGAACAAACTAAAGAATTATATGCAGTATACTAAGCATTTCTGATACCCAGACATGGAAGGGTTCTAGGCTACCAAACATGGACATTGCGTAATAGCCCTAATGCCCAGTCTAGTGTTCTTTTTCTTTAGCGATCACTCATAGCCAATTGAGATTGTCTTCCATAAACACGGTTTTAACAATGAGCCCGTAAGTGACTGTGGAGGCCAATTCTGGATCCACACATCCTTCCACAGTGGGGACATTGGTTTCCAGGCGGGAGTTGATCATGGTGTGGATTTGCCAAGTGTGCCTCTCCTCTCTATTACTAAAATGTGACACAGGAATCCAGAGGTGAAAAAAGCCACACACACTCTTCTCCCGCCACCTCCCAAATAAACTCCCTGTTTATATATGGGTTTGCTAGTACATAGAGTTCAAGTGTCTCCACACTTTGGCTACTTTGTGGCACCCTTTTCCTTCCCTTGCCTCCTCTGTGCGTGACCTTGAGATACAAAACTATCCACCTGTCCCTCAGGTATAGTATTGTCTCCACTCTTCAGTCACCACCTTTTTGAGTTTAGATATATATCACTGGATCAATGAAGACCGTCCTTTTATTGTTTTTGACACAATATAAATGCAATTTTTATTTGCTGGAGAACTTACAACTCTTTATCTTTTCATCTGCTTAAACTCTTAGTTCATATTATTACTTAAAGCTGTAAAACTAATACAGTACATTGGAATTAGCCCAGCATCACACTCAACCTCCCACTCTCCTGCTCTTTTTTTCTCCTTCACTCCCTCCAACTGTCATAACCGCTCTTTTCTCCTCATAGAATGTCCATAACCCCCCCCCCCCGTCCCCACAAGCATGTGCTGTCACTCAAGGTAGGAGATGTATTAACCCTTATACACCCAGGTTGTAACCAAATATATCATTTTAGGGTTATTTCGTTACACCTTCCTCTTGGCATGTCTCTCCCTTGCGTCCTGAGTTCGAGTGTCTTCAAAGCCCATGACACCTTTAGTAAATGCTGTTCTCCAATTGGAGTGCTCGCAGGCCAGTGTTTCCCAGTTGTCAGTGTTTAAACTACATTCAGTCTAGTGTAGTGCAGGGCCAGCATAGTTTAGACTAGGAGCTGGGAGACAAGGGTTCAAATCCACACTCAGGCATGAAGCCCACACATTCTCAGCCTATCCTGCCTCACTGGAGTGCTGTGAGAGAAAAATGGTGAAATGGAAAACCATGTATGCCACCTTGAAGGAAAAGGAGGGATATAAAAAAACAATAATAAATGCCATGATATTAATGTGCACCCTCCCTCTCTGCCAGCAAAACCCAAACCTAATAGGAAGGAATTGTGAACATGCACACACTCTCCAAGTGTCGCTATTTTCCAGGGACAGTCCCTGATTTAGAGAAGCCGTCCCGGTTTCTGATTTGACCCTGGAATGTCCCACTTTTCCTTAGGAGTCACTATTTTCATTATAGAAATGTTGGAGGGTATGGAATTAACTGACCCTGAGCCACCTGAAGACAATCCTATATAGGAATGATTTTTTAAAAATAAATATTTAATGTTTTATTATGTTTTTATATATGTTGGATGAATTTGACCAAACTGCGGGAGGTAGTGGAAGGCAGGAGTGCCTGGCGTGCTCTGGTCCATGGGGTCACGAAGTCAGACACGACTAAACGACTAAACAACAAAACCAACATCATATATGTTGGAAGCCACCCAGAGTGACTGGGGCAACCCAGTAAGATGTGTGGGGTATATATAGAAAAATTATCATTATGGAATGGGACGTCCCTATTTTCATTGGATAAATGTTGGAGGGTATGACACACCTCACACACTCAGGTGACACTATTAAGGTATTACCTTGAGAAGACATGACAGAATACAGGCTAGTGGTAGGATGGATGGATTTATAGTGCAATCATGCAGGAACAAAAGATGGACCATCCGTGTCTGAACACCAATTGTGCTTCATTGATTTTACATTTTATTTTCATTGATATTCATCAAAAGTATGCAAAGGTTCATACCCAATGCAAAGTATTTTTTTAGAATATACCAGAATAAAAGAGATATTTTTAAACTCTAATCTAAAAAGGAACAGGAGCAAAGAGGAAGGAAAAAAGAAACGGAAGAAAGAAAAAGAAAAGAAAGAAAAAGAACGAACATGGAAAAAGTGGGAGGGGAAAAAAGAAATCAAAATAGTTCCAGTTCTCTATCAGCTAAATATAATAACGTGTTCAAAGTATTCACTCAAATGGACATCAACATTTCTATTTCCCATAAACCAAATAGTTTTTCAATGCACTTTATGGATTTAAGACTAACATCTTACACCCACTTACCTAGAATGTGGGGTTATGGAGAAATTCAGTTCAGTCCATGTTTAGAGGGAAATCTTGTCCAATCCATACTTTCCAAACAAAACACAGCCACTCTTCAGCAATAGCACTTCTCCAATTTCACAGTGCAGTTTTCCAGTCAAGTACTGTGTGAAAAAATGCACATTCCAGGGCAAAGTGTGCATAGAAATGCATATATTGGTGATTATAACGTATAAAAATGCAGAATAAACTTTTAAAATGATTTATTATTACTGTGCCTGCCATCCTGTGATGCTTAAGGAGGAAGGGCAGGATCTAACCTGAATAAAGAAATTAATAAAATAAGAAGAAGGAAAATTGCTTTGCAGGAATGTAAATTTGACAAGCTTGCATACAGAAATGTTTCTCTTAGGTGAAATTTACACAAACAAACTGATGTGGAAATGTGAAGACCTGAACTTAAGACTGGAAAAGCAAGAAATTCAGAGAAACCAAAATTGACAGGTTCACCCATCCATCTGGGAGTCACCCCCCCCCCCTTGAACTCAGTGGAACTTACTTCTGAGAAGACAGGTAAAGGATTGCTCTGCAAGTCAAGCCACATGATGGGAGATTGCCTTCATTATCAGAAAGCTCACAGGCCTTCACGCATCAGTACCAAGCAACACATTGATTTTCTGATGAAAGGATGTCAAAAGATTTCAAGGATATGAGCAAGATACTGTAATTTTGGCATCTCATAATCCATTCCATCCATATTCTCCCGGCGGATGTTAATATATTCAGTGAAACAACAGATAGCCAGCACAGTTTGAATGCTGATGAAGCTGAGGAGTTGGGAGGAATACAGGTCGAAATAACAGGCAAATCGAAATCTCAACGCAAATACAAAATTCAGGAACAAAACACAGAACTTTAAATCAAATTAAGTCAACAAAATCTTAACATTTCAAAACCAGCAAACAAACATTGGAAGCCCAATGAATTCACATTGGTTTTGGAAAGTCACAAGGATGTTAGAGAGAGCAAGAGTGAGTTTGGGGGAGCAGTTCCTCCTTATAAATGTCACAGGCAAAGGGGTGAATGGGGCAAAGCCGAAAAGGAAGAAGAGAAAGAAAGCTAAATATTGTATGCCTAGTTTGGTGGAACTCCCTCCCACCTGAGATCAGATAGGCCGCCTCCCTGTTGAACTTCAGGTGCTTGGTGGCAATTTTTCTTATTTCAGCAGCCATTTAAAGTAAGATTTCTGATTTTATGATTAATGCTAATTGATTCTCTCTTTATTAGGTCTTTTGCAATCTTACTATGCACTACTTAGAGACTATGGTGTTAAGCATTATGAATCCTGCTGAAATAAATAAAAATATACACAAGAAATGACTTCTAAATACAGATGAGCAAAAATCATATCCAAATTTCAGTTATGAGCTTGGCATTCAGTCATGAGCTGTGTGTAGCAGCCATCCTGTTGGCTGCAACACACTATGTGAAGGAAGATAATTACTATTATGTATGAATAATGTATGTTGGGACCCAGGTGGCGCTGTGGGCTAAACCACTGAGCCTAGGGCTTGCTGATCAGAAGGTCGGCGGTTCGAATCCCTGTGACGGGGTGAGATCCTGTTGCTTGGTCCCAGCTCCTGCCAACCTAGCAGTTCGAAAGCACACCAGTGCAAGTAGATAAATAGGAACCGCTATAGCGGGAAGGTAAACGGCGTTCCCATGTGCTGCTCTGGTTTGCCAGAAGCGGCTTTGTCATGCTGGCCACATGACCTGGAAGCTATACGCCGGCTCCCTCGGCCAATAATGCGAGATGAGCGCGCAACCCCAGAGTCGGTCACGACTGGACCTAATGGTCAGGGGTCCCTTTATCTTTACCTTTATGAATACCACATGGCATAACTTGTGACTGTTTATACTCGTAAGCAGTATATAGTTTCTGTGTTTCATCTGTAGAAACTGATAAGAGTGAACAGATTTTTAAATTTTGTTTTCCACTTAACATGCTGCTGAAGTACATAACTGGCAGTTGGACAGACTGCACCTTTAAAACATTCTTACACCACTTTAAAAGTCATAGATTTCCCTCCCCCCCCCAATATAAATATAGTGAATTGTAGTTTATTAAGGGTGCTGGGAACTATAGCTCTGTGGGGAGGGTGTCTCCTAACAACTCTCTCTTTTTTAAAAAAGTTTTTATTTACAGTGGTACCTTGGTTCTCAAAATTATTTTTTTAAAAAAATATAAACTTATAACAAAATTACTTAAAAATCCATCTAACGGGCTTACTCTGAATCATATGACTCCCTCCTCTCCATGGGTCCTAGTGTCAATATTAACATCTGCATATCAATTCTCCTAACAACTCTCGGCGCCCTTAACAAAACATGGTTCTTGGGATTCTTTGGGAGAAAGCCATGACTGCTAAAAGTGTTATGGCAAAGGTAAAGGGACCCCTGACCATTAGGTCCAGTTGTTACTGACTCTAGGGTTGCAGCGCTCATCTCGCGTTATTGGCCGAGGGAGCCAGCGTACAGCTTCCAGGTCATGTGGCCAGCATGACAAAGCTTCTTCTGGCGAACCAGAGCAGCACACAGAAACTCTGTTTACCTTCCTGCTGGAGTGGTACCTATTTATCTACTTGCACTGGCATGCTTTCGAACTGCTAGGTTGGCAGGAGCTGGGACCGAGCAACGGGAGCTCACCCCGTCGCAGGGATTCGAACCGCCGACCTTCTGATCAGCAAGCCCTAGGCTCTGTGGTTTAACCCACAGTGCCACCTGCGTCCCTGCAAAAGTGTTATAAGAGAGCTTTAAATTATTGCTGTGGATGTGTGCTCCGCCACTGAGAAATTTGCAGCAAATGTATGTTAACAAATTTATCGTGATGCATATAACACATAAACTGGCCAATGGCTAGTTACAGTTAATTGAATGCTAACCTTCTTCACCACAGAAATGGAAAACTCCTCTGCTACCCCCCTCCAGGTTTAGCTGTCACCCTGTAGCACCCCCAGGCTCTCCCTCTTGCCAGACAACTCTGTTGTTCCCCTGACAATCCCTGAAGCACAACATTCTGGCTTTCTACATCCTGACGAAAAAAACAAAACAAAACATTTTTTTTAATATATTGTTGCCAGAAGCAAAGGCGAGGAAAGTGTCCCTGTGGAGACCCACAATTGAAAACACTCCACAAATGCAGCTCCACATACTTAATGGGACAATATAACAAGTATGCTCCGAATCAGGATGTTTTCTTTTTCTTCTGGTACAGGAGCGAAGGTAGTTTTGTCTCAAGCTTTGCTGCCTTGCTAAGCCCTGAAGGGGATCATCCTGTCAATCTTTGTGTGGGCAAAGACTTCTCGAACGCAGGAAACTCACAATGAAGTCCCAATAGGCTGTTAGTAGTAACTTGGGAGGAAAAGATAACAGAGGTGGGGCGGGGGAGGGAAAGGAAGAGGTATCGGTTACAAGTTTGGTGAAGCGGATGAAAATACAAAATATGAGAACAGAAGGGCAGAGGAAATATAGCAGCGAAACAATAAAAAGAAGCTGGGGGATTTCAAGGTGAAATCCCAGTGTGACGTAGTGGTTAGAGTGTTGCCTAGGACTTGGGAGACTAGGGTTCAAATCCCCACTCAGCCATGAAGCTCACTGGATGACCTTGGGATAATCTATCTCTCTCTCTCAACCTAACCTACCACACAGGGCTGTTGTTAGGAAAAGATGTGGAGGGGGAGAGCCTTGAATTTAGAAGGATCAAAACTTTGAAAACTTTGAAAAATGGTGGGATACATACATAAAAGCCAGGAGCATACACATGACATTTAAGCAAAAGCTTGTGATGATGCTTCGGCAGCAGATGTTGTACTACAGTGGTACCTCGGGTTACAGACGCTTCAGGTTACAGACTCTGCTAACCCAGAAATAGTACCTCGGGTTAAGAACTTCGCTTCAGGATGAGAACAGAAATCGTGTGGTGGCGGCGGCTCGGCGGCAGCGGGAGGCCCCATTAACTAAAGTGGTACCTCAGGTTAAGAACAGTTTTAGGTTAAGAACGGACCTGCAGAACGAATTAAGTTCTTAACCTGAGGTACCACTGTAATACGTACAGTACCGCTGAGTGGAAAGATTTCTATTTCTTTGAATTCTCTCTTTCTCCTAACAGTGCAAAATATAATAGCACTTTTAGTGCATGTGTATCTAAATGTACCGTCAGTGCCTACAAGGAACAATGCAAAACAAAACCTACATAATCTCTAGATCTGCGGGATTCATTAATTACTTCCTCTATATTAGAAATAGGGGTGGGTTTAAGTGGAGTTGCGTGAGCAAATGTTGAGGCTCTTGTGAAAATAACAACCACCACCTTTTGTTCCTGCACTACAAGATAACAAAGAATTAAAGAATCCATAAAGACAATTACAATCTCACTTTTGCATCAAAGGGAAATTATTTCCTCTCAGAGGCACTTACCTAAGGCTAAGAAGTCCTTACCATTTTGCATTGCACCATTACCTCATGTTACGCTGAGAACTAAAATGTAGACTGCAGGTTGTTAGAAGTGCTTTTCAACACCTTAGCAGTAGCAAATTTTTCAGTCTCACACATAACATACACCAAGAACTGACGAAGTAGCTAACTGGCGTAGCAAAACTGAGTGAGTGCAGTCTTAATTTACTACTTGCTATTTTAATACAGGTCTATTGAGACTGGTTTCCAACCAAGCTACTGCCACAAAGTGAAATAGTTCACAAAGTGAACTAGCATCTTGAGGTTTCTGTATTGCTCATGACATAATTCCTGCCCACAGAGCACTAAAGTGTAATTGGCTAGGTTTAGATCTAATGCATGTTTTTGAGCTTCAGGTACACCAGGCAAACACTGGAAACAGTAATACAAGAATTGTCCCAGCTCAGATGGCGTTTAAACGCTGGTTTTCATAAACCTTGGTGCTCATAAAGCATAGCTGCCAAGTCTCCCATTTTTCGGGGGGGACCCCAGATTTTAATCCGTTTCCCGCTGTTATCCCGAATAGAAAAAAGAAACCCGTAAATCCCCCGATTTCCTACCTGTCAGAGAGGCTCCTTCTGCGTATGTCTGGACATGTGCAGAACCGATTCTGGGTGCCGCTCTACCCATATCTGGGCAGCGCCAGCACCGGAAGTTGCTTCTACACATGTCCAGACATGCGTAGAAGCGACTTCCGGTGCCGCGCCACTGCTGATCCCGGATTTTTCAACGGGAGACTTCGCAGCTATGTCATAAAGGTAGAACATTTCCACAAAAAGAAATATTGGGCTGCTCTAATTGTGCAAAAAGTGGCTAATCTCAGCCCAACCCCTTATTCATAATTATGCCCCACTTAATTCTATTACTTTAAAGTAAAGAGGTTGGTGACAATTGTAGCCTCTTATCAAGTGACTGCTATTAAGCAGAGGATAACTTCATTATTGATGGAGAAATCTTTTTTTTAATGAGCATCAAGAAATTAATTTGAAAAACTGCATGCTCCCTTGTTCTTGTTCTCCTTAAGTCATACATCTAATTTTTCTCAAGCCAAAGCCAGATATTCTGTTATTCATATAACAGTGAAGTGGGGGGAGAATATAAAAATTATTATTTACACATAGGACTGCAGTCTAAATGCCTTAGAACTCTTACTTTTCAAGGCATGCATGCTGCAGAATTTTAGCTAGCCTCATACCAAACAATTTCCACTCTTTTGGTTGTGACCTTAGTAATGCCTTGACATAAGCTGAACATGCTATTGTCTGTTTTAACCAAATTCCCCAAGCATGAGATAATTCTTCCCCAAAGAGTTTGTAGTTGGCTGCAGCTGTTACTTTTTAGAGGACAGTAAACTTGCTGAATTTCATCTCTGAACTTCACACATTTCATGTTCCTGTGAAGTGTCATGAGGTTGTGTGTTTCTTTTGTCACCCTGACAACTATACCACTTTCACACTTATTATTTGATGTTAAATCATGTCATGTCATGATCCAATATCCCATATCCATACACACACACACATTTTTTTGTGACCAAGCGTAGCTTTGAAACGGCATCAAATATTATGTTACTAATTCCCTCCGTGTATCATTTATTGCTTCTAAAGAGGAAAACATTCAGCAGACTCCAGCATTGTTGCATTCTTCCTTCATGCTTAAGTCATTATACATTGCCACAGAACAATCATAATGAAAGATCAAGGAAGAGTGACATGTTGGGAATCCCAAGCCCTGCTAGTTCACACCAGCTAAGAAGAGCAAAAGAACTCTCTGCCACTGTGGTTGCCTCTCCTACTTCTAAGAGATGATGATGATGATTTTAAAAAGTATACCTTCCTATACAGTGGTACCTCGACTTACGAAGGTGAGCCGTTTCGTGGCACTCTTCGTAAGTTGAAACCTTCGGTTGTTGAAGTGTCCATTTTGCGCATGCGCGAAGCGTGATTTTGCACTTTGCGCATGTGCAGACCGTGCGCACCGCTTCTGCGCAGGCGCAGAACACCCGCGTGGCGGAAAGACTTCCAGGTTTGCCGACTTCATAAGTCGAAACCTTCGTAAGTCGAGGCATTCGGAAGTCGAGGTACCACTGTACTTGCAGGTCTCAGGGCAGTTCACAAGGAAAAAATCACAATATAAAAACACAAAATGCATAATAAAAATGAAAACATGAGCAACTCAATAATTCCCCCTCCCCAACACATTTTAAAAGGGCATTGGATGTAAATCAGCCAAAGGCCTGGTTAAAGAGGAACATTTTTGCTGGCCTCCTAAAGGTGTATAATAGAGGCGCCAGCTGAACTTCGCTGGGGAGATCATTCCACAAACAGTGAGCCACTGCAGAAAAGGCCTGTTCTCATGTTGCCACCCACCGAACCGCTCATGGAGGAGGCACACAAAGAAGGGCCACAGAAGATGATCTCGGGGTCTGGGAAGGTTCATATGGAAAGCGGTGGTCCTTGAGGTACTGAGATAGAGCTGGGGTAGGAAAGGGCAACAGCACTACAACACTACAGCAGAGAGAGCAGTAGATGGAAAGGTGTCACTGAGTTGGGAGGGGGGAATCACAGAAACACAGAAAGTTGACTTTTATTGCATCAGAACATTTGTCCATCAGGCATTTGCCCACTTTAGACACACTCATCAGTGACATGACCAGCAGAGGGTTGGTCAAGAGTGAATGTGTCTTTTAGGCTGAAAAAGGGGTTAGGCACAGAGGCTGAACAATACAGGCCCTCTATCTGAAAAGAACTTCCCATCTGAATTTACTCAACTCTCTACTCCCCTGGAAGTGAAGTTTACATAGACACAGATTTGATGCCGAATGAAGATACTTGTTCATTGTACCTATTGTATCAACCATTCAGTATCATTCACCATCCCTACTCAGCCATTCTAATGCTCTGTGATCCTTCTGTTACTCTGCTGCAACATCACTCCCACAAATACCGTGTTTCTCATATTATAAGACACGTCTTATATTTATTTTTTCCTCAAAAAAACACACTATGGCTTATTTTCAAGGGATGTCTTATTTTTTTTCTCCTCCTCCTGCCGCGGCCGGCATTGCTGCTGCGCCTATCACTATGTCTTATTTTCGGGGTATGGCTTATATTCCTTGAATGCTTAAAAATCCTGCTATGGCTTATTTTATGGGTATGTCTTAAAATATGAGAAACAGGGTATATATGTCCAGAAAGACAAATCTGATTTCATAAGAAGTTCCCCCGTTTAAAGCCATTTATTTCATTTTAATACAATCCTACAATTCTCCTCCTTCTTTGGTGATCACTCGTAGCCAAGTAAGATGTTTCCCATGAAGACGGTCTTAACGGTGTGTCCGTAGGTGACTGGGGAGGCCAATTCTGGATCCACACATCCTTTCCACAGTGGGGACATAGGTTTCTGGGAGGGAGTTGATCACAGTGAGGGTTTGCCAAATGTGCCTTCCTCGTAGCACTTTTCTCCCTTTCATCCTGAGTTTGAAAGTCTTCAAAGTCCACAACACCTTTGCTAAAGGCTGTTCTCCAGGTGGAGCACTTGCAGGCCAGTGTTTCCCAATTGTCAGTGTTATTTTTAAAGATTTGCCTTGAGTTAGTATTTAAACCTCTTTTGTTGACTACCAGCAATCCATAGAGAAACCCCACAGTGCAGAAACCCCACTGAAATGAACATGAAGTAAGTAGGAGCAGAGTAGTCTGCTAGTAACCGCTAAGTTCTCTTGTGAAAGCACCATTGAAAGGAATGAGAACGTCAAAAGAGCACTTCCGAGTGCAGGGGTGAGGAACAGGATCTTGCTGGTGCAGAAGACCGCCCATGTGTCTATTGCTGGATCTCACCATGATGTCCTATGATGTCCAATTTCAAAAGAAATAATTGGGAGTGAACACTAAATGCGCCCCCCCCAATTCTTCCCTTTCTTTCTTTGCAGGCTGGAGTGAACTCTAGCCAAGCTGCAAAGTAAGATCTTGGCTTGAAAGAGGACGCACCAGGCACAATCAGCACCAGGTGCAAAACTGGTAGGAATCCAGTGATGCTCAAGAAGGTGGGGAGGGCAGGACAATCAGGCCTGGATTGGGCCTAACACAGTGTTGTGACTGCACTGAGACTGGCTTGGGATCCCATGGATCCTGCGTGGCCTTAGCTTGACCCCTTCCTGCACCCAGAGCACCCTTTCCAGTGGCCATCAGCAGGCCAGTTTAGCCAGGAACAGTGGGCAGAGGCACACCTCTGCTTATTGCAGCCTGACATAAGTGCTTTACCTTTATTGCTCTGCACATCTTAAAATCTTCAATAGTCTATTGCTCTCCCTGCTGCTGATTTTATATTTAGCTTCATGCTAAAGCTGCTTGAATTTTATAAATTAATTTTATTTACTTCTGTTCAATATCTTTCATGGTCAGAGAATTCATTGTAAGCCACCCCCAGAGGACTTTTTGTTGAAGGACAGTAAAGAAATAACAAATTTGTGTATATCTGTGCTATTAGCATCAGATGAAAGCCTGCTGGCATCGTTCATAATAAAATACACACAGAATGCTTGCCGTGTATCAATTTTTTTCATTGATTTATATTCTTTTGGTTAGATCAGATATTACCCTTCCTATTTTCATCTTCGTCTTCTCAGTTACTTCTCTCTTTTTTTCTTTTTTGTCATCTGAATCACTTTCTTGCATGGTTGATACCATCTGCCGAAAGCACCACCTGTATCTTCATTGGCAGCAGGGATGGAGCGAGGCAGCTGGGCACCAGCCAAGCTTTGTCTAATACCATCAAAAGCACCTGGTATGCCAAAGAAAGATATCTTAAAGGATTGGCTCACTCCTCTTCCTGTAGAAATTCATTCAGACCAGCAGGATAAAAATATTCAGAAAGCGTCTTCTCCAGTGTGCTTTATGGACACTTGTTTCTCATAATGTCTAGTTCCACCACCTTAAGGGACTATAAATGTCACAAAACTGAATGAGAAAACCAGCCTCCTTTATGATAAACAATAGAAGAACAATGAGAACGATGTGTTTCTCATTCTTCTGACACTTAGGGTCACCAACATATTTTTCTGGCAAGGATCCTGTGCCTTCAGCCACTGCCGGTGAAGCAGAAATTTGGAAGGCCGTGATCTCCTTGTCATGGACTAAGTGACGCAAGCATTTCTGTACACCAGGCAATGTGGGAAGGCAGAAATCCTCTGCCAGGGAAACACACGATGGAATCTTAACAACATGACAAAACGCTTAACTGATCCAGATGATAGAATCCTCCTTAGCTTTTGGTAGGAGCTGCTCACACAGTAGGGTGGAACTGCAGCAATAGCCTCCCAGCAGTGGAGTCATTGCTATTTACTGTGAGGAGGTGGGGAGGCCTTGTGAAAGCACTTTTATCTCAGCAAACTCAGGTGATGAGTGATGACTAGGAGGGATCCAAGACAGAACCATTGAGACACAAGCTGAAGAACTAGGCATGCTTGGGAAAGCTTAACAGGGCAAGCCCATCTCCCCCTCACAACAGCCCGTTTAGGACTGATCATGCTCTGGAGCCACAGAGTATGAATTAAAATGGGTCATAGAGTGGTGCTGGTGGGAGAGAAGAGTCTTTGAGTCTCACAACTATATTTTGTGAAATGGGTTTTAGGTAGTGTTTTGTTGCATTAGCAAATACCAGGGCTGACCCACCCCTGAGGCAAGGTGAGGTGACTGCCTCAGGTGGCAGCATTCACCGGCACAGCAGATCCTGACTTATTGACTTATCTCTGCCCCACCCACCCACCCACCAACCCGTTCCTAATGTAGATCTTCCTTCACGCCTTCTTCCCTGACAGGGAGCGGGATGTCTCAGGCATTAAAATGTCTTGGGCCGGACCTGGCAAATACCATTAATATCAGCTATTGTTACCCTTGGCTCAGTCTACCATAAGCTGCCACGCCCTCTGCCCAACGAGGCCCAGTGGACACCAGTCAAAAACGAAATGCTGGACTAGATAGGCTTTTAGTCAGTTCTTCTTACCTTCTCTGTGTAGCACCCACGCTCTCTGAACAGATAGTTATTTCATTTGTGTGCTGTGTCAGACAAGGTCAATTGAAAAACACTGTGCTGCTGACCCAGAAATATTACTAGAGGCAAGTAAGGTCTCAAATCCTGGCTATGAGGAGCAGTGTTAATGGAGATATGCTACAGGGCTGGCCTAAGGGTTTCTGTCTTTGAGTGTGTTGTTGTTGTTGTTGTTGTTGTTGTTGTTGTTGTTGTTGTTGTTGTTGTTGTTGTTGTTGTTGTTGTTTGCATTCCTGGGAAAATTAAAAATGTTTTGCATCGTGTTTGTGCCTTAATGTATGTTGAGAAGCAAAACCACAGCAAAACAGAATGATGAAGAGTTGGCAGATACCCCATTTTCTTATTTTAATATCATACAGTTCCCTGCTTATTGTCTTGCTCCCCTTGACAACTGTGTCAATGCTGATGAAGAGCAGGGTGATTTCAATTGTGTCTCCAGGAATGGTGGAGATATCAATCAATCAGCTGATGAGTTGCCGAACTGCCTCTGTGCATCTTGTCCAAAAAGTACAGGCAGCTGCTCTTTCCAAGATTATGAATCGCAGAAGAAGGCACCCCTAAAATTCACTTGCCCAGTTTGCCTCTCTGGTTGGACCTGCCCTGACCAGCTGATTAGAAAAAAAAGAAATCTGGCTTGGTGAGGTTCTCCAATTTTGGGCAACAGCAAAAATTATGCCTAGTTCAAATCCCCCCTTTCATTTTAGCACTATAACCAGATTTTGTAGACTTCACATTGGGCTTTTCTCCAGGATATGAGCTGGCTCTTAGAATTGCCCACCCCCCCAAAAAAGCTTTCTCAAATCACTGGGCTCTGTCCCTACCCCATCTCTATCCCTTAATCCATGGCATGCACCACTTCCTGTATCCAAAAGACTCTGCTCTCAGCTAATACCTCCCCCATCAAGCAGGTACCAGCCATTTTTATTACTATTTCATATGTTGATATGTTATTCAGCAAAAGTCCACCTCTGAGAATTTCCAGCCTTTGGCAAGTGTAAAGTGTGAAATTTTACTGGATAGAAAAACACAATTTAGCATGGATTCTCTTCCTGTCCTCCTGGTACTTCACGCAGCTGAATGGATGTTGATGTAAGATGATGAGATAAACTTATGAAGCGGTGAGACAGCAATTAGCACAATGGGGGAATTAAAAAGCTGACTGAGAATTCATGTCTCTTGAATCAAGTCTTGCCCTGCTGTCTGTTCTATTCTTCACCTGTTCTCACCTTTTAATTGTGTCCCTTGCACAGAAATAACCATGGAAAATGTTGCACAGGCGTTGATGTAGTGAAAGCATGGCAAGGCAACTGTCCATTTATCACATGCAAAATGGAACCGGCCAAATATTATTATTATTATTTTGAAACAGCCTCTGGGCAGATTTATGATCTGGTCACAAAAATCAATGTCAATGACAACCCCCCAAAAGAGAAAATCTATGTATGTTTATTTCAGAAAATTACAATGGATAGCAGAGTGAAGAGATGACATTTGGACAGAGGTTAAAAGAAAAGTTGCCCAGATCAGAGAATGTCTGTTATCTCCTGGAAATTGCATACGTATTGTTATTGATGTTAGCAACTTTTGACTCCTAACAAACCATATTTGGAGATAATTGCATAATGAGAAGGTGCAATTATTTAGATGGTTCACATCAGCTTTGACACAATTGCGTTGTGAGAGCTAATGCCAAGCCTATCATGTCATTGTAATTTAGATAGATCCTGCCTAGGACCAGCATTGGATCCAAGTTTTGTTCGCAGTGTCCCAGCTATTGTAGAAGAAAAAGGCTCTGTTCAATGGCATTCCTTTAAATATTACAATGTTTGCGGCACTTTCCGCCCTACTTTTCAGTGTTAAAAAAACAACTCTGAACTATATGGCATTTTGGGGTGGGGTGGTGATTTTTTTTTTTAAGGATAGTTAGCTCCATGCACAGTGCATAACAACGTCGCATGAGCTTAATATAACCTGTCAGTGATGCATTTCTTAAAACAATTTGGAGAGACAACTAGAGGGCAGGGTATGTATGACTCTAGCTGCCTTCAGTCTGAGCAATGTACCAGCTTAGGGTAGGAGAGGAGAGGGATGGACTGTGTGCCTACCAGGGAAAAAGAAGATGGTTTGTGCTTTTAAGGGTAGCTGATGCACATGGCGACTGGGGCATGCGCGCAGAATTCAGAGAGCCTGTGACAGTAGGTAATTCTGAGCCTATGACAGGTCAAGCTAACTAATTCTAATTTTGTCCCCTTCCTCCTCTCTGTACTGGCAACACTAAGGAAGGGGAGGCTGACAGACCATGCGACACACACCCCTCCCGGACTAGAAGCAAATAAGAAGATGGGGAGATGGGTTGAGGGGGGTGACTGAAGGGGGGGGCACTTCCCCATTCACTATACAGTGGTACCTCGGTTTATGAACACAATTGATTCCGGAAGTCTGTTCATAAACTGAAGCATTCATAAACTGAAGCAAACTTTCCCATTGAAAGTAATAGAAAGTGAATTAATCCGTTCCAGATGGGTCCGCGGCATTCGTAAACCGAAAATTCGTAAACCGAGGTGTTGATAAACCGAGGTTCCACTGTAATGTCTGCTGCATGCTATGATTATCTTGTCTTCAGAATAAAGCTTCTTGTAAGCTGCCTTTGATTTATTTGCCAGCCTGTTGTGTTTCTCTATGGACCTGTGACCTTTACACACCAGAGGTAGCCGGGCGATTGTTTACTTGACTGAGATGAAACTGAGAGTAGCCCAGAGACCCGGATACTTGACAGAGCTCCTTGAGCATCTCTCCGTTCACCAGCTTTAATCAAGTCAGAGGTTGAAATAAGTTCAGGGTTTGTTATTCCAGAATAAACAGTTCCACAGGTGCTCAGATATGATGACCTGCTCATGCGTAGAAATATGCTGCACTGAGTCAACTTAGTGCGTTGAGCACGTGCTTTGAATGCAGAAGGTCCTCCAGTTGAAAGGAACAGGTGGCAGATGAGGGGGAAGACTTTTGCCCTACTGTTGCCGGTCAGAGCAGGCAGAACTGGATTAGATGGGCGAACAGCCTGACCTGTTCTCTTTGTGACAATACACAAAAATGTGCAGTTCTTCGGCAGTCGCATTTAGGTTTGGGGTGACTTTTCCCAAAGCCCTCTGATTTAAATTTAAGAATAGGGTTTTTTTTGTTTGTCTAGTTCTTCAGAGAATGACTGAGGGGCAGATTAACTGTGCTGGATATATTGGAAATAAAACGATTAGTTCACATGAAATAAAGACGCCATAAAGAATCTGCTTGATCATGTACATATGACATGCAGTTGTGTGATGCTCTTAATTAACAACAACTCCAAAGCCCCATTGGGGATTAGGCTAAAATTAAAAATACCAGCATTGTTGCTTTTAATCATAACTAGCAGATACGATATTGCCATGTTGTGAGTTCAACATTTACTTTTTTGTTCTCTCATCCTCTTCTGTTTACATGGTGTGTGAAATTACTAAGCCCCTCCCCAAAAGGATAAATTAAATGGAGTAATACTGGTGGTTTAGGGCAAAACAGCGTGGGGGGTTTTCAAGGACACTGGGTGGTGTTGGCCAATCCAAAAACTTTTTTGTCTCAGACCTCATGAACCTATGATGATGATGATGATTAGGAATATTCAAAGAGAATTCCTAGAGAGGGCTCATTTTATTTCAATGAAGCCGGAGGTTAGGCCAGTAACTGTATTGCAGTCTGTATGTTTACTCAGACAAATCACTCTGAAAGTCCTTCAAGAAACCATCCAACATTTCTCTGATGAAAACAGGAACATCCTATATTGTTGTTGTTGTTGTTGTTGTTGTTGTTGTTGTTGTTGTTGTTGTTGTTGTTGTTGTTGTACTATTTGTACCCTGAAACATTTCACAGACTGCTTTATAAAACACACACACACACGAGCCAATGAGATTTTGGGTGTCATTATGGCTTGCAGTATCTACCTTCAAGATAGGACTTGTTGGGCATCTGAGCCAACTGATGGGCATGCAGACATCTGTTTCTGAAAGCAGGTTGCATTTATTGGGCACATTCCAGTCAAATTTAAGTGTTTTGCAGTTCCATTGATTTCAGTGGAACTGTTAGTGTGTGCTAACTTGAATGCTGCAGCCAAGTTGTGACTGGAGAAGTTGTAAAATTGGTAGTACATATTTTATATTAAAAGGTCAAATGTCCTCTTTCTAAGGCCAATATGTTTTTGCTAATTTGTTCTGTTGTGGTAGCACATGTCTCCGCTGAATACAACAAAACACCATTAGTAACTATGCTGACCAGCGTTCAGTCACATTGTAGATACAGAGTATAAAAGTGGAATATTCCAAGGGGGATCTCACATACTTCCCAATGTACACAAAGAGCATGAGAAATTTGCAAGGCTTGGAGAATAAATTAATGGAACTATATTGAGATGTGCAATTGTGCACACAAGACCATATCCCACTGTTTGTACATGTGCTTGTAAACAATGGGGAAAATGCCAATTGAAATCATTTGCATGCAGGTATTCCTTTCTTACAGAGTTGGGTAGATCATACCTATTTCAGATCACAATTAGGAAGGGAAATCAGAATGGAGACTTGTGCTACACATAATTTTCTAGATGGGGGGATACATTATTATTTTTTAACAAAATGTAGTGCTTGCAATAACCATATAACAGATGCAATTTTTGATGTAACAAGAGTAGTGGCTACAGGCACAAACCAGTAAAATTGTAATAAAAAGGAGCAGTAACATGTCCTGTTTTCTAATTAAGTGATAATAGTACTATTGAACTATTTTATGAGGCAATCATCCCATTCCCAAGTGGATAAACTATGAGGCTGAGAGCCAAGTGCTTTATCTCAAGCATGGCACTAGATTATTGCCTCGTAAAACAATGTAGCATTACTATCATGGCGATTATGTGGCTAGAATTAGTGTCGCTGGATCTTTGGGGACACATTAGGTGTTTGCATCATCTAGGGGATGTCTGATCACAATTATGTGCCACTCAATTTTCATATGGGTGCCTGAACATTTGTACATATTAGATAGATGGAGTGACAAAATGAAGATTGAAACAGAACAATGAACATGAACAATGCAGGCAGTTATCAAAGTTTTTTTTTTTTTTTTTTTTAGAAAGCTAAGGGAGAATCTCCTCATCTTAGTTACCTCACATTGTACATTACAGAGTGACATCAACAAAAAAGGTCCCTAACACCAAGCCATCTACAAGTTACATTTTATTTGTTTGTTTATTTGTTTGTTTGTTTGTTTACTTATTACATTTATACCCCACTTTTATCTCCAAGGGGCAAAATGTGGTGCTCCCCTGCTCTTTATTTAATCCCCACAAGAACCCTGTGAGGTAGGTTAGGCTGAGAGGCAGCGACTGACCCAAGATCACCCACTGAACTTCATGGCCAAGTGGCGATTTGCTGCCTTGACTGGACTTAACCGTTCAGGGGTCTTTTGTCCATCACTTTAACCCTACATCATTAAACAAAAGGGAGGGGAGAGGCCAGGCGAGACTAATAAAAGCCGAATATCAATAAATTTAGGATGCAGTTTCATACACATCTGGACGTAAAGCTAATTGAACTCCATGGAGTAGACCGACATGGATAGGCTTGTGCTGTCAGTAACACTTTGCTGTGCACATCAAAGTTGATCTGGAAAGCGATTAGCTCATCACAAACTAATTATGATGAAATAGAGGTTTACCCACCCCTTCCCCATTTCTTTTATAATTATTTATTTTTATATAATAATTTTAGATAACGCAAAAAGCATATGAAGTGTTAAGGAAAGTGACACTGGATTTTGCTTTCAGGACGGAAGGTTTCAGCACAGAAACGGGAGAGGGCAGGGAAGGAAGGAAGGAAGGAAGGAAGGAAGGAAGGAAGGAAGGAAGGAAGGAAGGAAGGAAGGAAGGAAGGACAGCATTAAGCTTCTTTTCCATGTGTATAATTTTCAAACTGCTTGATCCCCATCTCTTTTTGTTCATTCTAGTGTTCCTCACATCTCATTGATATTATTCAGATCTATTTGCTTGATTCACATGAAGGTTCGGCTACACATGCTGTCTATATTGAGAGGCAGATCTTGTATCCTTTTCTCTTTCCGTTCTCTGTAAAATGTACCTGTGAACAGCTAGACTAGAACTGGCAATGCTTCCTGACATTGCTCTGTTCCAGGTAGATGAGGCTTGGGGGGGGGGGGGAATGTTTTGTTGTTTTTTTAAGTCTCTGTTTAGCAGGCACCATTACAACAGACCTTTAAAAGCATAGCCTGCACATACACTGTGCTTTTTAATTGCCAAGTCTGCTTTAATAGCAATATAACAGCTCCCTTCTCCTTCTACCTAGCAGTAAGAAATCCTTGTAACAAAACAAAGATTGATTTTTTGGGGTTAAGAACAGCTGGAGAAAGGCAAATATTTGGAACCTACTTTGGGGGTGGGGAGAATGAGCATCTGTTTCAGCACAGTTTTAGCAAATGCTCTGCAGAAAAAGTACAAAGTAAATTTAATTTTTTTAAAAAAAAATGTTTCTAGATATTTCAGATCTTAATTGTTTCTATTTTTTATGAATTTTATTGCTCTGCTACTTTGTTGTTTGCTGCCCTGGGCTTCTTTAAGTTGATAATAATAATAATAATAATAATAATAATAATAATAATAATAATGCAAAACTAATTGACAGACTAGCAAAGGAGATTGAACTCTCAGGGCACCATGGCAAATAGAGGTTTAAAAAGAAAATACATTTTTAAGTTTTAAAAAGTCCTGCAACCCTTCATTAACTGTGAACTATAACAATGGTATACCCAGATTGCCATAGTCAGCCATGCGGACAGAAACATCATTTGCACTCGCTATGACAGTTTAGTTTTCCCTGAGAAAAATAGCACATGAAGAACTTGGAAGAGGGGGGATGGTTTGTTTGTTTAGATTTTTGCAAAAGTATTGAAATGTTGCTGGATTTTCATTTAATAGTTGCTGGATTTTCATTTAATAGTGCCCTACTTGTATCCATTGACCTTACATGAAGACCAGCGTGACCACAACTCTCCTTCATTTCAAGGAATCACAATATTGACTGCAACTGGGGATAAGCCCAAAATGGCCCCCTGAAACCTACATACAGCCTCATTAGGGCAGCAAAGCAAGGGTGGGGGAGTATTCTGCTCAGTTTTCAGGGGAGCAGCAGAATCCACTGCCGTTTTTGTGGTGGGGCAGTGATCTTTTTAAACATCCATAACTACTCACTCAGTAGAACACAATACTCTTAGTCTCAAGGTTGTGGGTCTAAGTCCCACGTTGGGCATAAGATTCCTGCATTTGCAGCGGGGTGGACTAGATGACTCCTGGGGTCCCTTCCAGCTCTACAAATCTATGGTAGCCAAGTGTGTGTGTGTGTGTGTGCGTGCGTGCGCGCGCACACACACACACTGTTTTAGAATTTATAATATTCATCTTAACTTCTTTAAAATTTCAATGACTTCCCTTCTCCTTCCATGGTTCATTTTGTGAAATATACTCGGAGTCCTGCAGTGATTTCATGCTCTTTATTGCAGCCTGTAAAACAGTGAATGAAATGCCCCCCAGACCTCAGGCTTTTATATACAGTGGAACCTCGGTTTATGAACACCTCGGTTTATGAATTTTCGGTTTATGAACGCTGCGGACCCATCTGGAACGGATTAATTAATTTTCCATTACTTTCAATGGGAAAGTTTGCTTCAGTTTATGAACGCTTCAGTTTATGAACAGACTTCCGGAACCAATTACACCCATGCTTCAGTTTATGAACGCTTCAGTTTAAGTACTCTGCGGACTCGTCTGGAACAGATTAATCCACTTTCCATTACTTTCAATGGGAAAGTTTGCTTCAGTTTATGAACGCTTACTCCGCGGACCATCTGGAACGGATTAATTCACTTTCCATTACTTTCAATGGGAAAGTTCGCTTCAGTTTATGAACGCTTCAGTTTATGAACAGACTTCCGGAACCAATTGTGTTCATAAACCGAGGTACCACTGTACATTATTTACACAATGAGTCCCGTCTGATTGGCTGATTCTGCTTCCCTCTTGGGGCCTGATTGGTCTTTTCCTGCAGGCCAATCAGGTGTTGCATTCTAGGATCCTACCTGCCTAGTGTTCTAGGATCCAAGCTTAGTACATACCATACCATAGTGCATACCATAAATCCTGCATATTTTACATAAACTAAACTATTCAGTATTCCATTATTACATCCATCAAGACTTCTTTACACTGTTGAATTTAACTTAATGCTGCCAACGTTTTCACATGTACCCCCCATATATTCAGTAAACATTTTCTAATCTTCTTTAAACCTATGTTCTTCTTGTTCTCTTATTCTATACGTTAAGTCCATCAGCTTCAGTTGCCATTCACTCGTTTTCCACTATGACAGCCAAGCTTTTTAGGATCACATTCCACCCTGAGAAGCTCTGCTATTGTTGATTTTGTGAAGTTAAGTAAGTGTCAGCTTTTGAGGGAGAAGCTACAGATCTGTGTCATAAAGTTCTTATTGTTTTAGCAGCACCCTGCATAGAACAGATTTCACCTGCCACTAAGCTGCCATTATGATGTAATGCATCAGAAAAAAAATCTGAGGCAACCTTATGTTGATCTGCCCAGGTTCTGGAGCAATTTGCCGGGTGTGTGTGTGAAGAAAAAACTGCTATTCCAATCAGGTGAAACCGATGTATCATATGAGACATACAAGGACATACAAACGCTCACTAGAAAACACGGTTGGCATCCGTCTGTCTCGGGAGACAATGCCAGAGTACACCTTCGGGGGTGAAGTCAAACAGTTGGAGAGTTACAGTGCCTGCTGTGATAGTAGAAATTGATAAGGGAGAGACATGTTTTGTTGCAGCTGAGGCAGATGAAGGTGTCCAGTTGTGGCAGATGCACCGTGGCATTCGGGGCCGGATTTAGGTTTGATGAGGCCCTAAGCTACTGAAGGTAATGGGGTCCTTTGTATGTCCAGCTGTCCTTTGTCAACAACAAATTGCCGCTGGTTTTTGTGTTGAATATATGCTATATGGCGATTTATGGACCTAATAGGTATCTAAAGCCATTTGCACATAACAAAACATGTATTTTATCAAAGTAATTGTTGAACTGAAATACAATTAAGAAGTATATTAATAGTGAAATAATTATTAAGCTCCAACTTAAAATGATTTTTTTTTATTCATAACAAACTTAATAATGCATTTGGCAATAAAAAAAGTTCATCTGCAGAAATCTTTGTAACACGGAGTTGGTCTGCCAATGGACCTAGTGCCTGAAGTCAGTTCCCTGTAGAGCACATCCTTGGGGATGTGGCTATGTTTTGAAGTGGTGCCACAGGAGAAGAAAGGAAGACTGCTTCAAGACTGGCTTGGAATATAGGATCAAAAGCTACTCCTCCATCTATATTATATCTTCCTTAGAGCATCCACTGTTTTTGAGACCAGGTTAAAAACAAACTGCAAAAGGGCAGGGAGTTCATCCCCCCCACCCACCCCATACAGTACCATTAGCTCTAAGTCTTTTTTCTGCTTGTTAAACTTTTCCAAACATTTCATGTCATCTTACGTTCTCAGAAACCAAATTCAGAATCTTTATATAGCTTATAAATTGATAAGAATAGCATGCTTTTTGTCTTTTCTTTTCTTTTTTACATAAATGCCCTCTTTCCTGACTTTTATATTTCTTCTGTCCTTCATCTTTACGAGAATTTGCTTTAAAGATCGGCAGCCTCAAAGTACAGAAATAAATGCAGATTGGAACAATGTTTATGGCAGCATCAGGAACCACCATTGGTGTGAGACTTCTTGTGTTATCCAACAGAAAAATAGGCCAATAAAATGTGCACAACAGCATAAGAAGCTTATAAAAATATTCTGTATTTTTGCAGTTAATGTTTACCTTCCAGACCCTTATTTGGAAGGACTTGGAATAGAAATGTACTGAGAAATCTGTCCTTGAAAATTAGGGATGGGGAAATCTGTCAATGCCAGTTTCTCATTTTTTCAATCTTAAATTCAGTTCTCCAGGTCAGTTTGTGATTTGTTAAAAATAGTTCTCATGAAAATTAATCAGCATTTCAGTGCAAAATTTCTCCTAATATACAGATTTTTTTGGATGCAATTTTACCCAATGAAAGTATTTTTGCACCACAATTTTCTTTTAAACAATGTTTTTTAATGTTATTTTCACCAACATATGCATTTTTATCCACACTTTACCCTAGCATATGCATTTTTGTACATATTCCGTGACCGTATACACCGCACTGCACTGCAACATTTGGAGAAGTGCACATTTCGAAGGAAGGCTGTGTTTCGCATCTCCTACTCCCGTGGAAAGTACAGATTAGGGAGTTCCGCTTTTAAATGTGAGCTGAACCAAATTTCCTTCCCATCACTACTGACCATGAATGACTCAGTGTCGGAAGAGGGGGCACCCACAAAGCCATCTAGTCCAACTCTCTATACATGAAATCATATACAGGTTTCAGCCCACAAAATCCAGACCACAGGCAGAGAACAGGTACAATGCAATGGGATTCGTCAGAGCATAGTCCCCCACACTCTGCACTGTCTTTGTATTATTTTGAGCCCTGTTTATTTGGTCAGAGCTGGAACATGTGTATGACGTACCTATTGAGTTCCATGTATCCAGGAACCTTCCCATTCAAATCAGAGCTGACAGTTGCCATATACACTGCGTGTATAGATATGATACAAAAGTGAATTAGGAAGCTCCTCTGTATGTGAAACTCTGTGCAAGCCCTGGAGCTTCAGGGCTCCTTTGCGCATGAGATGTTTTCCTAAACTGAAACTATCTCAAAGCTCTGGACCAGGCATCCCCAAACTATGGCCCTCCAGACGTTTTGGCCTACAACTCCCATGATCCCTAGCTAAGAGGACCAGTGGTCAGGGATGATGGGAATTGTAGTCCAAAACATCTGGAGGGCCGAAGTTTGGGGATGCCTGCTCTGGACTGTAGTGCATCCATAGCTGCCAAGTTTTCGCTTTTCTCGCGAGGAAGCCTATTCAGCATAAGGGAAAATCCCTGTAAAAAAGGGATAACTTGGCAGCTATGAGTGCATCTCTTGTAGTATGAATCTTCATGGACATTCAAATGAGCTAAACTATCCTTGCTAAGGATTAAATGCGTCATTTTGAAAGGGAGATGGATGAAAAACCCATCCATTTTTCATGCCCCCATATTTTTGGGATTCCTTTCCCACCTACTCATTTCATCCTTAATTTGTTCAATTGTTCCCCCTTAGCAAGCTTGATTGTTTGCATTTCTTTTAATTGCTGGTAGTTGTTTCTTGAAATGAAGTAAATTTATTAAATTGCAGCTCACTGGCGTAATTTGAGTTTGGAGTTGTTTATCTGTGTTCATATTGTGTGGATACTTCCTCCCCCGGATACAAAAAAATTGCAATTTGTATTTATTTAGAGAACTGAGAGAGGTATTATTTTATCATCATAGGCTGTGTTTGCTCTTAAAAGTTTAATGATGGAAGGAAAAGGGAGGGCACTGAGATTTCTTTTTTTCCTCCTCACCAGATGGTGCCAGGGCTTCTTCTTTTTCCAGCCAGAATTCACCGATGCTCAGTTCTGGCACCTCTCAGGTGGGCACCATTGCCATTCTAAGAGGATGAGAGAGGTGTTTGTGGTGAGTTCTGGCACCTCTTTTTCTAGAAAAATAGCATTGTTTGAGACTATGCGGATCATGAAACGTGATAAGCATGTCATCACAATATTGTAATGTGAGTTCAATGCCGAACATTCCTGCATGTCACAGTGATTACATAAGGATACTTATGTAATCACTGTGGCATGCAGGATCCTTTATCAGTCTGGGACGCAGGTGGCACTGTGAGTTAAACCACAGAGCCTAGGGCTTGCCGATCAGAAAGTCGGCGGTTCTAATCCCTGCGACGGGGTGAGCTCCTGTTGCTCGGTCCCAGCTCCTGCCAACCTAGCAGTTTGAAAGCACGTCAAAGTGCAATTAGATAAATAGGTACCGCTACAGCGGGAAGGTAAACGGTGTTTATGTGCGCTGCTCTGGTTCGCCAGAAGTGGCTTTGTCATGCTGGCCACATGACCTGGAAGCTATGCGCTGGCTCCCTCGGCCAATAATGCAATATGAGTGCTGCAACCCCAGAGTCGGTCACGACTGGACCTAATGGTTGGAGTCCCTTTACCCTTATCAGTTTGTTTTGGTTCTTTGTTTATGATGAAGATTGCTTTGGTATTGTGTTGGGGGGGGGCATATGAGAGCTTTGGACAAAAGAGTGTGATGGACTTTCCTATTTTCATTGGAGAAATGTTGGGGGGCGATGGAATAGGACGCCCCTATTTTCATCAGAGAAATGTTGGAGGCTATGTTATTGTGCTAATAGTCTTGTGGTATCATTCTGGGATGCCGTGTAGAGTTGACGCTGAGGGGCGGCACTATTCTGCAGTGTTCCTTCCTGAGCTCGGATTCTAGAGGTGGCCTGCAGAGTAAAGGTAAAGGTAAAGGTAAAGGGGCCCCTGACCATCAGGTTCAGTCGTGTCCGTCTCTGGGGTTGCGACCCCCTACTGTAAGCCACCATGAGCATGATTTTGGTTATGGGAAGGTGGCATACAAATTAAATGGTGGTGGTGGTGGTGGTGATGGTGATGACCCTATCTGGGCTGATCACTGCACCAGCTCCAGTCTGGTGCAGCAGTTCGGCCTACATTGGGCCCAAATCCATTGTGCAACAGCAGTGAGACTGGGTCAGGATCTAGTGGATCCTGTGCTAGCTCAATCATGCCATTTCCCTGTCCCCAAAAGGCCTTGTTTGGGGTTTTCCCCCCTTGCTTCACTGCCTCTCAGTTGATTTCAGGTCCCAGTTCAGACCTTCGAAGCCTTAAATGGCCCAGTTTCCAGGTATCCTAATCCCTCTCATATGAAGCTATCTTTTGAGTTAGATACATAATCTGTGAAGGCCACGTTCTATATATTCCTACATGATCCAATGTGCAACAGGTAACTGTGCAAGTCAGCGCCTTCTTGGTGGTGGTACCTCCAGAAGAAGGAGGCCCACCTGGCTTCTTCACTAATGAGATTCAAACAGCAGTGCTATATGTGGGATGAATACCAATTAATGGTCTTAATAACCTTGTTCTACTGTGTTGTTTTATTGCTGCTGGAGCTGTGATTGCATTTTAGTAACATTTTTATACATCTTGTTTTTATATAGATGGTAAGATGACTTGTGGAATCTTCTGGATGGAAAAGCATCCAAACTTTCTGCTGGCTGAATTCCTACCATACTGGTCCAGATACATTGGCCAGCGCATGTTAGAATTGCATTCTGACAACCAGTATTTCCTGTTTCTGCAAACAGGCAAGGTTTCAAGCTTACTATCAAGTATGGCTGTTTTACTGTCAAAACTGACACTGTTGCTATTGTTAGCGTTGGAAACACAATAAAATGATCTTACTAGTATTCTGTTCACAACACAACTTGTTAATCAGAGGCTAATCATACTGAAATAATGAATGCTAATTGCAATTAGGCAAATGTAATTATACTACTGTACAATATATTAGAGAATGAGATCAATACTTTCCCCAGTGGATACCAATCCCTGGAGGTGTGTAAGTTCCCAAAATTTCAATAAATAGTAATCCCAATAAACGCAAGTCCTCAGTGACTGATACCCCAATTGTAAAGTTTCACTAACTTGGGCACTTCATCCCACACTTCTATTATTATTTGAGCCTATTTTATGACACGCATACACTCATTAAACGTAAAAATAATAATACATAATAAACACTAAAACTTACAAAAAAACAAAAAACAGAGAAATACAACTAAAACATTACTTACAAAAATTTATACAAATAAATGAACTTCAAAATATATATACCATACTTCATTTCTTCTTTTCTTCCAATTGACTTCCTTCATCCTCAACGCGGTTCTCTTTTTTGGTAAACTGTTTCCTTCTTAATTCCTCATTAGCTCTTTTTATTTCTATTTTTGACTTGCATATTTTAATTTATTTTGCACAAGTTAATCGAAACAAGTCCAAGTATTAATTTGAGGGCACTGCTTTTTTAAGATATCCTCTATATTTTTCCCAGTCTTTTTGAAATTTTTGGATGATCAAAAATTTCAAAAATCCACCCCACTCTTCTAAACAGACTTCTTTTTCTGAACATAATTGGTATGTTAGCTACCAGCACTTTTGCAATATTATTAGATGTGTGGTTTAAACCACTGAGCCTAGGGCTTGCCGATTGGAAGGTTCGAATCCCCGCGATGGGGTGAGCTCCCGTTGCTCGGTCCCAGATCCTGCCAACCTAGCAGTTCGAAAGCACGTCACAGTAGATAAATAGGTACCGTTCCGGTGGGAAGGTAAACGGCGTTTCCATGCGCTGCTCTGGTTTTGCCAGAGACGGCTTAGTCATGCTGGTCACATGACCTGGAAAAAACTGTCCGTGGACAAACGTCGGCTCCCTCAGCCTGTTAAGCGAGATAAGTGCCACAACCGCAGAGTCGTTCGTGACTGGACTTAACTGTCAGGGGTCCTTTACCTTCCCCCCCCAACCTAATAATTCTGCCTAGATATTATCTAATTATGTTTGCCTTAGGTTTCTGTAAAACTAAATATCTTTACTTGGTTTAGAAAGAATTCAAGGCATAATACTTGCTTTCATTCTGATCGTTTTCATGCTTTCAGATCTTGAGGTATCTGATGACACGTTCAAAATGCTGCATAATATCATTGTTATTCTAACTTTAAATAAGCTTTAAATAAACTTGTGGTTGATACAGTCTGTTACCTAGTTACTAGAGTTTTCAGGTTCAAATACCCGTTACACTAAACACTGGAATGGCTGTCTCTACAATTGTGTGATTGTTTGTGTGGAAGACTGTACACTTGTTGATTTGTTGCATTGTTGGCTCGGGAGACAATGGGAGAGTGTGCCTTTGGGGGTGAAGTCAAACTTTTGCAGAGTTACAGCTCCAGCTGTGGAGACCATTACAGGAGAGACATGTTTTGTTGTAGCTGGGGCAGATGAAGGCGTCCACTTGTACGGATGGTGTTTCATCTTTCTGTGCTCCTCCACGGGTTAATGTTGCCAGCCTTCGTGCTTCATTTGCAGGCATATTTGTAACACAGAATTGGTATGCCAACAGGCCTGGTGCCTGAAGCCAGCTCCCTGTAGAGAACCTCCTTGGGGATCCAGCCACCTTCCATTCTGTGGACATAACTAAGCCAGCACAGACATTGCTGAGACAGAAGTGTGAACATGCAGGGAATGTGGGCTTGGGAGAGCATATCTTTGGTTGAGACTCTGTCCTGCCATGTGGTGCCCCAAATCTTCTTGATGCAACACATGTGGAAAGCATTGAAGCGTTGCTGCTGGTGGGTGTAAGAGAACTATATCTCACTATTATAAAGCAGCATGTTTAACACGCAAGCCCGGTAAACCTTAATCTTGGTATTGTACATTATCACCACATTCTCCCATACCCTTTTGGAGAGGAAAAGCATTGCCATAGGAGCCTTGCCAATATGATTGTCCAGCTTAGTGTTGATAGAGAGGGTGTTGCAGACAGTGGAGAGGGTGGAGCCCAAGTAAACAATAATAATTTATAATAATAATAATTTATTATTTGTACCCTTCCCATTTGGCTGGGTTTCTCCAGCCACTCTGGGCTGCTCCCAACAGAACATTAAAAACACAATAAAAGATCAAACATTAAAAACTTTCCTAAACAGGGTTGCTTTCAGGTGTCTTCTAAATGTCAGATACTTGTTTATTTCTTTGACATCTGATGGGAGGGCATTCCACAGGGCGGGTGCCACTACCAAGAAGGCCCTCTATCTGGTTCCCTGTAACCTCACTTCTTGCAGTGAGCTGGACCTCAGTGTCCGGGCTGAACGATGGGGGTGAAGATGCTCCTTCAGGTATACTGGGCCGAGGCTGTTTAGGGCTTTAAAGGTCAGCACCAAATCATCTACCACCTTAAGCATGTGGAGTGCTAGCGATGTCGTGACCCAGGATCTTGGTAGTGTCAGGCTGTTGGCAAGGCTGATTCGTTGATTTGTACAGCTCACCTATTTGTGTACACAGATTGTACACTCATTGAAGGTAGTGTTTGAACACTCTTTGACCCGCTTCTTAATTATGTCAAGGTATGTATGACAATCTGTAATAGAATACCTTCTGTAGTAAATGATGTTAATGGCTTAGAAGTTCATGAAGCTCTTCTCCAAGTAGTTCCAAAAATCTAAAGAGTCATTTTGTGCTGTATATATGGAATGCCCCATATATAAAGGGTAGGATCAGGGATAGTAATATTACTTTTTTCTAGAAATTAACTGAATATGATGTAAACAAAAAACAAAAACAAAGGGAATGTATCTTTCTTATCCATCTGAAACTCCCCCCCCTTCCTCCTTCATTGTGACCCAAAAATGTCCTTGCTGCCTTCATCAGGAATTGTGACGGGGTTTGCAGCTTTCAGAATCAGATCCTATCCTCTGGGTACCAGAATGAGATGTTTTATCTTGAGCATCTTGGTTCATTACCATTAGCAGAGCAGCGGCTGCTCAGCTGCCAGGTATCTGGAGACAACGGCACTGACAAAATCCCGAAGTAAATGCTGCTTAAGCAGAATCATATCTTCTTTTCATACTCTGATTACTATACGTATCTGAAGATGCTTTTACAGTAGCACAAATCTTGACAAGTTACGTGGCACAAAAATTGTTTCGCAGTGGGGTATCGTTTGGGGTTTACTTCTAGAAGTGGAATAGGACCCCTAAGTGAAAATAGGGTCAACATCATAGCTCTCTTATCATGTCTGAATTATGACAGCATTCCAGTGGAAAGTTCTCTCCATTTCTCTCTCTTTGTTTTTTCCTCTCTTCTTCCCCATCCCATGAGTCAACAGAATCAGACATCCCGAAAGATGCAGCAAGTCAGATCACAGGCTACCTATGAGACAGTGTTACTGGAACCTCACATTCCACAATAAATAGAAACCACGTTTCCTTTCATTGATTCTCATTTTGCTTTCTATGTAAACCAAAAGTTACCCTTGTGACAATTAGATGCAATCTATGTGATTGAAGTACCGGTAATGGGAACGCCCTCCTCTCTATGTACAGTGCAGCATGTGACATTGGCACAACATGTATACGGCTGTACGTCCTTAAGTCCAGTTTGTGCAAATCTTTTTGAATGAACTCGTATGCATGAATGGGTGAGCGTATTCACATATATGCCTTTATAGAGAGAGATCCACATCACATGCTCCTTCATACATGCAGTAGGTGGAATTACCTCTGAATTCACAATGCATAGTGGATCCCTGGGCTCACGCAGTGGTATCTTATCTTTCAGTAACATTCTTCCTCCTTCAAGTATAGTCCTTGTGTCATTGAACACAGCGCTGCTGTGCCACTGAAAACATGGCAGGCGAGGACAGACCTCATTCACTCCTGGCAGGCTTAAGGTGCAACTGCATGCAGACCAAGCTAAATTAGCACTGGCATCACCTTGGCAAAGTTGTCGCTGTGAAGGTGAGGCAGATGAGAGGGCACGTTGGCTGGGTCAGGCCCTGTTTGTTGCACGCACATTTTCTTATCTAGGGTTGCTGTTCATCAGGTCAGGTTCCACTCCAGAAGTTATGCCCTCCAGTTTAAAGCAGGGATGGGGAATCTGTGGCTTTCCAGACATTTTTGGGTTACAACTCCCATCACCTCCGACCCCTGGCCATGCTGATGGGAGGTGGAACCCAACAGGATATGGAAAGCCACAGGAATCTTGAAGGGTTCTCTGGTGAAACTGTGTTGCTATGTAGCTTGTACATGCTAATCCTCAATCTGGCTATCTCTTGGCTGTGAAATGAAAATTCTGCGGGTCTAAACACTTCTCTTTTCTCCCGTTACTGCTGATAATATAAACCCTTGATTAGTGTCAGATGGATCTTGCATTAAAACTAATTGTACATTCTGCTTTATAGGATACTCTGATGTGTAAGGAATTTACATAATTAAACATCTTGACTACATTAATGGGAAATCGCTGCAGAAGTACCTCACAAGCAAGAAGAAGGAGAAGCAGAAAAGAAACCCACAGAATCCACACAGCTCAGGAATTAAAGGAATTTCTATGTCAGAGCAACTTATTCTCGGTGCCGATCAGATAGAAATCTCAGCCGCTATTTTTAGTCACCTTTTTTCCTCCCCAAAGGCTAACTTACACGAAACACAAATACTCCATTTCAGCCATTGCTTGTTTAGTACAGGTTTTCTGAGAAGAGCTCAGCGCTTGGGGATTTTCTCTTACCTCCGGTAGGGTTAATCTGCTGGGTGCTGTCGACAATGTTCTGCTGTTTGCTGAATAATGTTGCTGCTACATACAGAGTGCGTTGCAAAGTTGTTTGGGCTTTGAAAATAATGCATCTTGAAACCTGCATTTCTAATCTTATCTCTGGGACCATCAGAGTCCTAGCATCACAGGCATCATTTACATCATTCCAAAATTCACAGTTGGGCAATGCCTTTATTGGGGCTAACCAACATGTCACGAAGGTGTGGCAAGCAGTGGAGGCCTCCATCTCTCCTTACCTCACCTGCCTGCCTACTTGCTTAGAACAGTTCCGGGGGGGAGGGGGGGGCTGTTCCTTTACCTTGGCTTCAGAGTTTACACTGTACAACTCAGCAGTAAGGAGAATGGGGTCAAATCTAGAATCAGTTGGCTCTGGGTTCACCTATAATTAGGTGCTGCTCTACCTACTGTTGGTCTCCATGCATTCTGTTCCACCTGTCTTTCAGAATTCTTCTTTGGGAAGAGTGTAACAGAAATCAGAGGTGAGGGGGATAATGAAGAAAAATGAAGAACCAGGCAGAGGGCCTTCTGGGTAGTGGTGCCCGCCCTGTGGACCACCCTCCCATCAGATGTCAAGGAAATAAACAACTATCTGACTTTTAGAAGACATCTGAAGGCAGCCCTGTTTAGGGAAGCTTTTAATGTTTGGTGTTTTATTGTGTTTTTAATATTCTGTTGTGAGTCGCCCAGAGTGGCTGGGAAAACCCAGCCAGATGGGCAAGATATAATTTATGTTATTATTATTATTATTATTAGTAGTAGTAGTAGTAGTAGTAGTATTTTATTAAACTTTTAAAATCCTAAACGTGTACAAAAAGTAGACTGGATGTTGTAATTATGAAGTCAACTTGCAGACTCTGTTCTAAGATGGAGATTGCAGGCTAAGTCCCTTGCAGATGATGCTGATGATATACCAGGATGCATACCTAGAATTCCAGGTTCATGAAGTAATGAATGCTACCCATCTCTGAGGAATTAGAGCCTGGCTTGTAACCCAGCTCTGTCCCTAAACTTAAATGACACACACAGATTTCTGGGGCAGGCAGAGAGCAGCGCTCAGAGTGTCCATCAGTTGAAATTCAACTGAGTGCATGACCTACAGTTTAATTTGAGACAGAAGCTTGAAAAGATATAGAAAGGAAATGTACTGTGATGCAACAGATTTTAGCCTCACTTCTATATGGACATTGAAACTGCTTTTCTGAAGTAAATTGTTTTGTCATACTGTGAACCAAGAGTTGCTAGCTGCAGTTACATGCAATCAACCCAAACCAGCCCAAACCCAGGGCCGGTGCCGCCCCTCCCCCCCCCCCGAGCGTCTGCCTCCATTCTCAGAGATAACTTTTTGGACAGTGGTAGAGACAGCAGCACCAGAGGCAATGGAGCTGAGCAGTTTGTGAACCCCTACAAACCCCTACAAACCCCTTGCAAGTGCCTCAGCCATTTGGAGTGCCGGTGTATCCCTCCTTTCCTATGAAGCAAAATTTAAAAGTGAATCTTGCAGTTTATGCACCTGAGAAATCTCTGGGGAATTTCAGAGTAAGCCAAAAGCATTTCAAAAAGGCCAGTGACATTACTGCAACAGCCTAGCTACTAAGGTGACCTGCATGTGGGTTGCCAAAGCATCACCGGGTAATTCAGATCTGCATCCAAGACCTAGAGTCGAGAGCAGAGTTCAGTAAATGCTCTTGAGATAGCCATTAGATGGAAAAAGCTGCCTTCAAATATTGACCTAATGTATTTAGTTGCTTTGATCTTCAGTATTAGATGGAGCCAAGGCTTCATATATTCATGGGTTAACGCTTTAATTAGTTCACAGTTTGACCTTTCGTGACCGCAAAGCCAGAGAAGTAACTGGCTTAAGTTGCAGGTGTGAAAGAAACCATTGCAAACCATTCTATTTGATCTACAGGAAACCAATCATTCTTTGGGAGAAGGTCATTAGCTGTTAGAAATAAGCAAAAGCAGCTCACATTTTGCTTTCTTCTCTGAAATAAAATGCCTATCTCACATACTATTGATTTTCATTAGGTATGAGAAGGTGGCAGCTATGCATATTTTACCATGGTGAAAAAGACCAAGAGTAGTAAAAAAAAAAACCCCACTGGCATTTATAATCTTGACAGATTCTAAATAACTCAGACAAATAACTCACACCACAGACAGAATTTTGTTTTGGGTATGAATTTGGCCACAACTTTATTAAAATACAAAAGATGTGAATGGTTGCGTAGGCATTGGTTCTACCAACTGTCCCCTAAGGACAGAACTGACATCTAAGTCAGTCAGAGGAAAACCCTCTGGGGTGAGACAGGGGGTCGGATGTGTCTGACCCTCCCCTCTCTCCTCAGGCTCCCAGGGGCTCTTGCGAGGCCCTGGCCCCGACCGGGGGATACGGACAAAAGCATGTCAAGCCCCTGGATTCCTTACCAATTGGAGGGGTAGCCACAGTCAACAATACCCCTCCATTACCAACAAACTAACCAATACCTAACCGCCAACCTTACAAGTTGTGACAATTTGCTATGCAGCAGGCAAAAACCAGATGGCAACAGCCAATCAGCCAAATGGAAAAATTCCTACTGGGCCCCCGCATCAATGTGACGACCCCATGACAGGCACAGCAAGGTCAACACAGGAGCCTAAAAATAGGGAGGGAGGGATGGAGGGAGGGAGGGAGGGAGATCCGAAGTATGCAGACAAAGAGGGGGATCTGAACATGTGCTTGCCTATTTATACCCCAGGGCTGTCAATCAAATAATGGCAACATGCCTTTTACCCCAGCAACAACCTGTGGTCCAATCACCACAGCGTTAATCCAAACAATCCCGCCCCAGCAGCAAAGGGGGTAGTTTGTTGGCCCACACCACAACACGTGCTCTCCAGGGAGGAGAACCCACATTGTGCTTTGATTGGGCCTAGAAGTCTGGAGTCAACTCAGTGATGAGGAATGGACAGTCCAAGGAATGTTCAGTCAGTATGAGTCGCCAAAGCATATTTATGGATTCAGAGCCTCATTCTGTCACTTGATCCCTGCTGAGTCAGCTGCAATAACACTCCTTGGCTATCTTCACTGGTGTCTCCACAGCCCAGCAGAATGGGCTGCCTCCTTTCTCTTCAGAAGTTTTTCTATGGTGCCATTGCAAGTAATCCCTGCTCTAGAATCCCTGCTTATTACCACCCATTCTAGCCGTATGCAGTCACAAAACCTTTGTTTCACAAACCATTACTTCTTTTCACTATTATACAGAAGAAGAATATCTAGGTATTTGTATGAAGTGAAGGCTAGATGTAATTTATAATGAAGTGTGTGATTCATTCATCTTTTGGGGGGGGGGCGATGCGACCACCTTCATTATCTAAGAAGCCCATCATTTCTGACCATTGTTCATTCTTCTTCCCCTGCCAAGATTAGGATTGATGGAACCGTCTGTTTTTATAGTTCCCTCATTTTCACATGTTTCCCATATTAAATTAAGCTCTCCACTTTTCTGCAGCAATCTGTGAATTTAGTTTCTTCAAAAATCTTCACAGGTATTTTTTTTTTTTATCATTTTAGTGACAATTTTCAGCATTTCTCCTAATGAAACATTTCTGTACGTAATCTTCTCTAGCATACACATATTTGCAGTTCCCCCTAATTTAATGCATTTCTGTATGTTATTTTCACTAGCATTTGTATTCTTATGCACACTACTAGCATTTGCACTTTTGTACATCTTACTTGGCTGGGAACTGCACTGCAAAATTGAGAAAAGTGGAGATTTCAAACAATGGCGGTGTTTTAGTTTGCATATTGTTACTGAAAGTGTGAATGCAAACGGACTCCCTCATCCCTGGGGATCACATTTGCCAGTGGCAAGCCTGGCCATAGAACTCTCAAATCACTGTTCCAATTAAAACATGTTATTGTTTCCTACAACGATAACAAAATACAACATATCAAGCTTAAAGAAGGAATAATGCACCTTGATTATTATGTGGAAAGCATGTTGTGCCTTAATTGTGTTGGGAACTGGCAGCTGTAGTCCATTCTTTCAGCCACAAGTGGAAGTGATAGGGTACAAGATCTATCAACAAAAGCACAAATAGCCCCTGGGTGATTGGATACCCACAGTAACAACAAGTATGCCATTATTATACAACATTAGCATCACAGACGAGGAAAAAAAGCAAGACGAGAAAACAAAAACCCTGAGACCAGAGGACCTGTATCCTAAGAATAACCCTTGGACTAAATTTATTTCTTTACTTGCAATGCCTTCCTAACCCCCATTTACCCAGGAGCAAGCCCCATTGAATTGAATTGGACTTACTTCTGAGTAAGCATGGGTAGGAGTAGGTTGTCACTCACTTATATACTTCAACAATTTTTATTTCACTTTCATCCAAAGATTTCCGGATGGCTGATATACAAACAAATTGAGCACTCTCATCCAAACATATACAGGTCAAAGGTCTAGCACAGGCATCCCCAAACTCACCCCCCCAGATGTTTTTGGACTACAGTTCACATCATCCCTGACCACTGGTCCTGTTAGCTAGGGGTGATGGGAGTTGTAGTCCCAGAACATCTGGAGGGCCAAGTTTGGGGGTGCCTGATCTAGCACCAACAGAATCTTCATGTGTGTGTGGAAATGTTGAAAAGGCAGGGTGCTCTGATGCAACACTCCCCCTCCATACCATGAATCTTATCAAAACGCTTTGACCTTTCCTTAGAGTTCCTCAGATATTTTGCCTGTGCAGAATCCTTCAATTTCACCCTGGATTTGGGGGCAGGGGGCAGGTTCTAAATCACATTGGGACCCTACCCACCTAGAGCAGGCTCTCTGCTACCGATCTTCCCCTGTACAAAATGTGGAGGGTGGCAGGGCCAGGCGATGGGGAATGAGAAAGGACTTGAGGAAGACAGTGGGTCCAGTGTGCACAAGCCCTCGCCCCCCTCATGTGATGAGGATGAATGCCCTAGATCCCCACTTGCCGAGTGGATTCTTCATAACAGCAGCAAAGACATGCTTAATGTTCACCATCCCAAAGAAATTCATACAGTTCATTTTGTGTTGCTTTTGGGATGCATGGACCTGACCTTACTCATGCATTTCAGCAAAACAGCTCTTAAATGTGGTTGCTAAATAGTGGGTTTAAAAGATGCATTATTGAGCGTATATTAACTCAGAAATACCTTTTGCTGAAAATAAGACCTCTGTAGCACCATGAACAGTGTTCAAAAGTAGCTGCTGAAATCTCCTCCTCCTCCTCCTCCTCCTCCTCCTCCTCCTCCTCCTCCTCCTCCACTTCTTCTTCTTCTTCTTCTTCTTCTTCTTCTTCTTCTTCTTCTTCTTCTTCTTCTTCTTCTTCTTCTTCTTCACCACATTTTTTGAGCTGCCTATCTGTCTTCATGCAGTCTGTTGTCTTTTGTTGTTGTTGTTGTTTAGTCGTTTAGTCATGTCCGACTCTTCGTGACCCCAGAGCACACCAGGCACTCCTGTCTTCCACTGCCTCCCGCAATTTGGCCAAACTCATGTTAATAGCTTCGAGAACACTGTCCAACCATCTCTCCTGTTGTCTAGCATCATATTAATGGCATGTCAGCCAGCATATTTTTTTAAAAAATAGTCTGTTCAAAACAAGGCTGTATAGAAACCTGTTCCTTAAGACACATAACACTTCTAACCTTTGTCGGTAACCTATTTCTTCTTCTTCTTCTTCTTCTTCTTCTTCTTCTTCTTCTTCTTCTTCTTCTTCTTCTTCTTCTTCTTCTTGTTTCCTGTCTTTAAATCATAGTGCTTTCTCCGTGCACTACCGAATGCTTGGGGCAAATGAATGCTTTGTATTTTAGTGAATTCCAAAAAAATCTACAACCAGCACTATAGCTGAATAAGGAGATGCCGCTGGAATCACAGGAGGCACCAAGGACGACACTAGGAAATCTGCACAATCCTTGTGTCTTTCCCCTTTCAATACAAATACACAATCAAGCACAGAACCTTTCTTCAAGTGTTTGGGTTTTTTTGAGGGGGGAGGACCCTTAACAATTAGAATAGCATCCCCCCATTGCCATCATTCTTCCAATGACCCAATTGTGTCATGGCCCAAGCGCATAAAACAGAGAGTTGAGCATTTGTTCATCTAAGGAGCAATTTTCTCCTAAGCTCTAAAATAAAGATGATGTTAAGCAGTTTTTAGAAGTGTCTGTCACAGCAAATCCAACCCATACAGTAATTAAAGGAGAAACAGAAGATACAGCTCTCATGCAAAATAGGGCACTTTTAATCTGTCACTATTTCCGGCTGGGATACCAGCAAATACAGGTTGCACAATTGCAGTTTATTTGGCCATCTTGCACAACAGTCCATTCTCTCCACATCTTGTCTACCCCTTAAATTGGAATTTTTGTGATAAGTAAAGTGATGGCAAAATGCACCGGAAAGTGTGGCTTTGCCACAATGTCGTCTAACCTTCCTGCAAACAGTCCAGCGTGAACCAGGCAGAGGGCCTTCTCGGTAGTGGCACCCGCCCTGTGGAACTCCCTTGCATCAGATGTTAAGGAAATAAAAAACTACCTGAGTTTTAGAAGACACCTGAAGGCAGCCCTGTTTAGGGAAGTTTTTTAATGTTTGATGTTTTACTGTGTTTTTAATATTCTGTTGGGAGCCATCCAGAGTGGCTGGGGAAACCCAGTCAGATGGGCGGGGTATAAATAATAAATTATTATTATTATTATTATTATTATTATTATTATTATTATTATTATTCATTAAATAGCTGGTGCCATCTAATCTCAATAAATAGATCATTTCAAAGCACACATGGTCTCTTTGAGAGTGAAAAGCAAACTTACTTCGTGTTACACTAGGAAATTTAGGAAGGGGTAGGTCATTCTAAGGTTATTGAAATTGATTTCTTTTTTTAATGGTCTTTTACCAAACAAGATATAATCAGTGCCAACATTCTCAAATCAGTTTCAATACAACATTCTCCACTCTGTTCCCCCCCCCCTGAATTAAAACTTCATCTACTTTAGTGAATAGGCTTACAGCCACCTTTTTGCCTACAGTAAATTGTTTTGTCCCAAAACAATGCTGAGCCATGGAAATGTAATGAGAATATTGGATTTCACTTGCTTTGTTATGGCTATTTGCCTGGGAATAATATCCTCTTCCCTTCAATAGCTCTAACTCCTTGCAAACGAGACAAAGATGATTTGCAAGGTTCCCTGGCTTCTTTGAATGGCAGCACCTCAAGGCATGAAACATTCTTTCTAGGATGGAGTTTTTAAGTGAACACACAATTATGAAAGCATTGTGAAAGTACACTCATATATAATGGAAATGTTTCTAAAAGCCAGAGCCCTCTGGGGGGTGAATGATTTTTCTCTGAAAATGCAGAATTTCAAGTCGCTTTCTACTTAGTCACACCCTGGTCAATCTCTTTCAGTTTTCTGAAATTTCAGACAGGGAACTTTTCTCTCTTACTGGGAGAAGCTGAGAACTGAACCTGGGGCCTTGTGCACCCAACACCATTACCCATGGTCCTGAGATATGCGTAGGATCACACCATAGAAGAAGCGGTTCATTCTCTGTCACAACTCCATCTCCATCGCCCTTTCCCAACCAGGTGCCCTTCAGGTATGTAGTGGTACCTCGCTAGACGAATGCCTCACGGCACGAAAAAATCTCAAGACAACAACGTTTTGCAATTTTTTGGCAGACTCACAAGATGAAGTTTTCTATGGCCGTGCCATAGAAAACTTCGCAAAAGGAAGCAGGGTGCCACGAGGAGAAAGTCAGATCGAGAGCCAGCCCGCCTCGTGCTTCCGCTGCCCACCATCGCCCGGAGCCTGCCCGCCTCGCGCTTCCGCCACCCGCCATTGCCTGGCTTCCGCAGCAGCCGGATCCCCCTCACTCACCTTAAGCCTGCCTACCTGTGCGCGAACGGGCTGTCTGTCTGGTTGGGCGCGAGGGTCCGGCTGCTGGGGAAGGAGGGAGGGAGCCTCTCCCTGGCCCTCCTCCTGCTTCCCCCTGAAAAACATCCGGCCGTGGCGGGTGAGTCGGTGCCTTTTTTTGCGCTCCCCCCCAATAGGAACGCATGAATTAAATTTCAATGCATTCCTATGGGAAACCGTGCTTCGCAAGACGAAATTATCATGACACGAAATGACTTGTGGAACGAATTATTTTCTGTATTCCCCCCCCCCCCCCAGTCCCAGTCAGAGCATCATTTTACAGCCCCAGCAGATCTCTCTATTTTTCTTTTCTTTAAACATTTAAAAAGGATTTTCAGGTACCACAGCCCCTATTGTTTTTAAGACACCAAATATTAATGGTTTGAGGAACCAGAATTAAGCCAGTTCATTTACAAAAAAATGCATTTTATCACTCGGGTGAGGCAAAAGCAGAAAAGCAGGTCTTGATATTGATTTGTAACTGCAGCAGCAAAATCTCACACACTCTATCTGCAAAGGCAAATAAAGCATTGCTCCAGCAACAATTGAAACCCAGCCAATGTACCATGGATGTGTAACCAGTGCTTGAAAATAAATTGGTCTTGAAACTGCCCTAACATATTTTTGTGTGTGTGCTAGCTTTCTGACTGTGTTGTAAACCTACTTTTATTGGAATATTTTAAAAGGATATGTTTTTATGTTTCAAACAGAATATTAGCACAGTAAATTTTGGAGCTTTATATATTATTAAATAAAAGCCACTTGTGCTGGATTCTGCTTTTAATTTATTTTTTTTGGAACCTTGTTTAACCTCTTCCTCCTACAACCGTTTCAATGGATGTGGCACAGGAAAATCCTTTTCAAATACCAACATTGCAGCAATGTTAGATACATTCATGTTCATGGAAGGTTTACAGGCAGGGGCGTAGCCAGGATGAAAATCAGGGGGGCAAGGGGTGGGGCCAAGGGGCGGGGGAGGGGCCACAGCGGGGCAAGGAAAGCTCCCTTCTCCCTTGCCAGCTTTCCCTCCTCCTGTCCCGGCGATCGCGGAGGGGGAGGAGGGGATCGGAGCAGCCAAATTTCGGGATGCTCCGACTCCCTCCCCCCCCCCGCGATCGGCAGGGGCCAGGGGGAGCCAGGATCAGCCCGAAATCGGGCTGCTCCGACTCCCTCCTCCCCCTCCGCGATCAGCAGGGGCCAGGGGGAGCCCGAAATCGGGCTGCTCCGATCCCCTCCTCCCCCTCTGCAATCGCCGGGGCAGGTGGAGGGAAAGCCCCAGAGCCGCGCAAAGCGGTTGCCTGGCTTTTCCTCCGCCCGCCCCACAGCCAGCCAGGGAGAAGGGAGACGGCACCGGGCGGGCAGCGGGGCAGGCTGGCCAGCGGCCCTGCTTCTCGGGGGGGCAATTGCCCCCTCCTGCCCCCCTGCCTACGCCCATGTTTACAGGTAGAAAAAGTGTTGTGCCCATTGAAGCAAATGTAATGGTCTGTGCTAGAAGCTGCATGGTTTTTCATTGTATGTTTATGGTTGACCACATAAATGAAGCTGTGGACCACACTTTGGGAACTCCTACTCTACTCATCTTCTTCCTCCTCATCCCCCTTTGCCACAGTCCACTCATTCCTTGACACTTGGGAGACGTGTTGTTCAGAATTTCGGAGGAAGATGAGATACAAACATCACTTTCCACTTGCCCCTTTCTTGGGTTTTTCTCTAGATCCAACTCACTGAATCTAAGCCTTTTGTTAGTGTGTCAAAGATTCCATTACGGTGTTTGTTCTAGAAGTGATGGATAGCTATGATCCAATCTGCAAATGAGTCTGGGTGGTGTGGATCAGGTCAGCTGTTGTTGGAATTTGCAACAAACTTCCTCAACCATCCCTTACTCATTAGAATTCCAAAGATTACCGTATTTTTCCATGTATAAGACGCCTCCATGTATAAGACGGCCCCTATTTTTGTGGACTAAATTTAAAGAAAATGAGGGGAGATGGCCCAAAGATATTGAGCTTTTTAAAGGGGGAATTGCACGTGTGCCATCACTCCAGCAGGGCCATTGCTGGGGGCTGGCAAAGTGGCCAGCTGCTCCCCCCATGCCACTGCGGGCAGGAAGCTCCCTAGAGCATGGGCCTCCTGCAGCGGGATGGGGGGGGAGTTGCACACCCACCAACCAACCAGCTGGCTGGCAGCACATAGCTCCCCCCCACGCCACTATCCGTGTATAGGACAACCCCAGTTTTTTTACATGATTTTTGAGTCAAAAAACCTCGTCTGATACACAGAAAAATACGGTATATGGCTATGCTTGTTCTAAATGAGATAATACTTTGAAGAGTGTCTGTGTTCTTTGATGACAGAGAACAGACTATGCTTTGTACTATTTAAAATGACCCCACTGGACTTGACATCTCCATTGATTTAGCAACTGAAGAGAAATCTTACTGACCTTCAGGGAAAGGAGTTTTTAGAGAGTTCTTCAGATCTTAGTAAGTACATTTCACAGCATCCATTGAAAATGGTATACTAGAAGTCTCCTATGCACTCCTCATAAAATGTATCTGATATAACCCTACCCATTTAAAAACTAATCTCAGAATGGCCGATTCAAGCAAATACATAAAGAAAGTTGGGTTTCAAATTTACCGAAGTCTGTGTCAGTTCTCAAGAGTTGAAGCATTTTTTAAAAAAAAATTTTTTTGCTTCTTTAATCTTCTTGATATTTTTCAATGAGGGTTTTTATAGAAATAACAAGCTTCACTGTGAGTGTGATAAATGCAATAGGTCATATTGCATTTGCTAAGGAACAAGTTGGTGCAATTAAGACAACCCATTTTGGACTCTGTCTAGTTGAGATGTGCCACATTTTTCTCAGATTTAATCTTCTGCTGAGCCCAACTCAACCTGCTGTTCACTACTATATTTAACAGTTATGTGTACACCTCCTTTCCCAATTTGTATTTTTTATTAGACCTCGTAGTGGTAGCACTCATAGCTGCCAAGTTTTCCCTTTTCTCGCGAGGAAGCCTATTCAACATAAGGGAAAATGAAGTCAATGTTGGGAGCTTTACAATGAAGTCAATGTTGGGAGCTTTACAAGTGAAGATGAATTGTTTGTAGCATTTGTTTCACCTGCGAGTAGTTGATGGCCCATAACAGGGGACCCTGCACTACCTTACCTGCTGGGCCCCCAAATCTGGCCCAGAATTGGTCAATCCCATTGCTATCAGAGGGCCTTGCTTCTGAGTAAACATATTCAGGTTTGCACTGCATATCTAACTAGTTGGATTTACAGGGTTGTCATCTTATTGCCTTCAGCTGGGTTGGAATCGGTTTAAATCCAAGCATTTCTGCTTAATTCTTTTTTTCTTTTACAAGATTTGTTTGAAAGTTATGAAATACCCTCAAATTGGAGCTCAGCTTCAGCTAGTGCATCGCTGGTGCCATCCTTTGTACAGTCTAACCTGGTCATGATCCTACACGTATTAGTTACATCTTGATTGAATGACTGATACTCTATGTATATGGGACTGCCCTTGGAAACCATTCAGAAACATCAGTTGGTACAGAATGTTTCCAGTAAAATCTTGACTGGGGAAAAGTGCTGGGATCATGTGACCTACTTTTTATATCAGCTGAACTGGCTTCTGTCCATTTTTGTGTGCAATTCAAGGGGCTGGTTGTTACCTATAAATCATCTTGAGACCAAGGCTGTTTATACACTCCCATTTACTCTGCATTCAGTTCACTCCCACCGCTGGTTTGGGAATATGCTGTACACAGCATATGAGCCACCATCCATATCTACCCTGTATCTATCCTGTCGTTTCTTATGAAATACTGCATTTTCATGTGTTTCTCTCCAGATCAGTGTCAGTCCACACTGAGAAAAAGAACGATCCCTCTGCGTTTTAAACCAGTTTAACTTTTCTTTCTAATGTGAATTTGCCTGTCATTAAGATCAACCAAGCATACCATTGCCTTCCGAAGCAAGGGTGGCGACAACACATGACATGACTTTTTCTACAGTGGCGTCCCGTATGTAGAACACATCCATACCCTCAAAGGTCAGGTCAGGTCATCTTGCTTTGTATTTGAGGTCTGTCAGCAATCGAAAACATTCTTTTCTAAACAAGCTTTTGGTTCTGTTGCTGCTGAATGTATCGATTGCAAGTGCTGCTCTTCGTGTGCATGTGGGGTTTCTGTGTGTGACTGTTCTTCAGTTTGACACGTTGTGTTTTAATGGTTGGATCACTCTTGTTGTTATGTTTGCTTCCAAATTTCCAAGCAGCACATTTGTAGAGGGGGAGAGTTGGACACACACACCTGATACTGCATTGCACATATTACATGAACTAACACATTCATACCTGGCCTAGAATTTAGGTTCCTTGGCCTTCATTTGTTTCCTGGAAATTTTTACATTGATTCTACATGGCTGGGCTGAGCAGTCAATTATGTCATCATGATAGACATCAGAACTTTGTTAGACTTCCTTGCACTCTATTACAGGGGTCGGCAACCTGCGGCCCATGGGCCACAAGCAGCCCATGGGGATCGTTTAAACGGCCCATGAGCCACCCCTGAACCAAATCGCCCGCTCGGCGAGTCTCCACGCGCTTCGCTAAACCGGTGCAGCACAGAGCAGGTACCATAAATTCCAGCGTATAAGACGGCGAGTATATCCCCAACTCTATATTTTGACTGGAAAAGTAGGGGTTGTCTTATATGCCCCAGTTGCCTTATACGCCGGCATATACGGTACTCGCTTCCACTGCGCTGGAAATTGCATCTGCGCAGACGCGATCTGGCCCACGAAGCGATCACCATGGGAGTGAACTGGCCCAGGAGAGGTAAACCTTGCCGACCCCTGCTCTATTACATACTCCTCGCTATCCCCCCCCCATTGTCCTATTAGTACTTATCCGCACCTAAACCAGGGGGTGTCCTACTAAGGCAGATCAAAATAATGTGAGGAAATCAGATTCTGTCCTGTGTCACAATCAGGGCATGCGGTGAAATTTTCCGCAAGGGAACAGTTAGGACCAGAGGAGCCACTTATGAGATGATTGTCGGGGAGGGGGGGAGGAGTTGTGCTTGTGACATCACAATATCAGCATAGCACCTCCCTCCCTAAGCTGGGCAGAAGCTTCCTGGGCTTTGGGAAGGAGGCGCCCGGGGAACATTTAGGGGACCAGCCTAGTCCCCCTAGTCTACTGCACACCACTAGTTGCAATGAATCTATGTTATTACTGTTTTGGTTTTTAAAAAATATGATCTAGCATTGTTTTTATTTTGAATTACATAGGTGGAGCACCATAAACTTTTCAGTGCTTTGGGCCTCTAAGAGTCCTGATTTTCTAGAGAGAGATGGGGCCAGGTGTGCCTGAGCAGGGTGGGGCTTCCACATGCAATGAGGCCACTTCTTGGGTCCTGACAGCATGTACTTCATCCTGCATAGGGAGGATAACATCTGTTGAGCTTTGAGTATACACCACATATCTCCCCCCCCCCCTGCATGGCTCCTGCATCAAATGTTAATGACAAGTGCCATCATAAGCTGGCTACAGAAGTGATCACATTCTGGGCTGTGCTCATTAGAAATAGTATTTGCAATCCCTCTGCAATGCAAACAGTTTAGAAGCTACTCCAATGTATTTTCTACAAGCAGGGCCAAAAAGAGAGAAAAAATGTTTATATTCAAAGGCTCTTTCTGTCCCAGCACAGATGTGATTAATTTTGATACTACGTACGCTGTGAAATAGATTGACATCTAAGGAACTGGTTTAGGAACCAACACTATGTCAATTGTAAAAATGTATTCCTTCCTATGAACACCGAAGTCGCTAAAGCAACTGTGGATGGTTAGCACTGCACAAACAAACATAAATGATCGGAAAGGCTGCCAGGTTGTTAAGTGTCTGCGGTAACTGGAGGCCTGGTGCTTCAGCAATGATTTCCGTTGTCTCCGAATGTAACTGTAATCTGGCTGAAGCTATATCTTTCTGAATATATTTCACAGCAGCAGTAGAGCAGTCCTCTTAAAATCAAGGATATGGGACTGCATATGGTACTAAACAGGAACGGGGGAAATATAGGGGGGAAATAGCTCTCTGTTTCTTCATTCTTAGACACACCAGGAATTTCAAATAAAGTCTAAAAATGGAAGAAGAAAAGACACACAAAATGCTATTATATATGACCTTGCCCACCCGCCTTTTCAAATGAACAAGTCCTCCCCTCAGATATGAGGGTCACTAATGGGTCGCTGCAGTAGTAAAGGTGTATTAAACAGAACTAGGTTATAAGAACACAAAAATGGTTTGATAATATTTCCTTTATTCTTTTACCCTTTTTCTGAGTTCTCTTTGTTCTAAGTGGATGAATCAGATATTCGAGTGAATAATGGGCATGTATAGAATGAGCAGTTCACAGAAGAGACCGAGGATGCAAGGAGAAATTACTGATAGATTATCCTTTGCACTTTCCTTTAGAAAAGTTATACATTTAAAAAAAGGGATTCAGCTGACCTCTTACAGCCTATGACTTTATTTTATTATTATTTATATAGGGCTTACAGTATTTGAAGTGCTCAGTGCTCAGTCACATTGCCTCAGAGGGAGGCTGTGTTCCCCTCTTTTTTACATAGTGCAAAGTGGACGCTGGGAAAGAATTGTACTTTAAAAAATAGTTGAAAGAAGATCAGTTTGTACTGAAACAAACTGGAGCACCTTGAAAAGAAAAAGGTTACAGGCCCTTGCTTTTTGCCACCCATAGCCCACTGAAGAAAGGACATTCAGAAAACACAGCCACTGAGCTCAGCAGTCCACCCGCCTCAGGGCAGTTTCGTGCCCCCTTCAGCATGGCACCCCAGTGGGCTAGCTTGCCCACCCTCAGGCTAGCCCCTGGTAGAGGTAAAGGTAAAAAGGAAAAGGCAGTGGGGGGTTTTCCTAAAAAAAAATGTTTAGGGGTACTCTCATTTTCCTACACATATTGAAATACTGCCCCTCAGTGAGGCCAAACTTAGATTCATAACATTTTTAGGGGTATGCATACCCCTGCGTACCCCCCACCAAAAAGCACTGGATAAAGGACCCTTGGATGGATAAGTCCAGTCAAAGGCGACTACGGGGCTGCGGCGCTCATCTGACTTTCAGGCCAAGGAAGCCAATGCAACAGACAGCTTTCCAGGTCATGTGGCCAGCATGACGAAACCGCTTCTGGCGCAAAGGAACACCGTGACGGAAACCAGTTTACCTTCCTGCCGCACTGGCGTGCTTTCGAACTGCTAGGTGGGCAGGAGCTGGGACAGAGGAAAGGGAGCTCACCCCGTCGTGGGGGTTCAAACCGCTGACCTTCTGATTGGCAAGCCCAAGAGGCTCAGTGGTTTAGACCACATCACCCCTGTATAGGGGGTCCAAATAACCACCCCTCCAAACAAAGCATTTCACTCTTTCTTATCTAGTCTTCAAGTTGTATTTTCCCAGCCAACAACATGCTTATTCTTCACTGTTTATTTTTTTATGGGGGGGGGAGCTTGTTCCTTAGGAGTGTGTGTGTGTGTGTGTGTGTGTGTGTGTGTAAACCTCAAGTTCCCCCCAAAAAATATGTAGATACCTCGCTCTTGTTTCTCAATGGTCTGTTTTGAACCCATTTCTGTTGGCACTCACCAGCTGAACTCATTATCAGAAGGATTGATTACTGAAATTAAAAAGGAAACAGGATTGGGCTAATTCTGTCCTGTTTGGGTCTCACAAGGATGCATTCATGAGTGTGTTCCATCATGCTGTATGTCTCTGCATCCTGTTCTGTCCCATTGTACGTAAGTCTGTCCTTTTATGAGAAATGTGTATTTCATGCACAGTTTTTGTGCATCAAAATGTTTTGCAAAAGAATCCAGTTGGAAGGCACATTCCAATCCACAAGCAGAGACTGTCATATTGGGGTGGACACCTGTGAAAAGTAAATCGATTCCATAATATAACAGAGTTTTAAAAGGACTAATAATGAAGAAGCAATCCCCATATTTGCCAAAAAGGAGGTCCCATAGATTTCAGGTGTGAGGATTCCAGTCCAAGCATGTCAAAGTCACATCAGCTACAGAATATTAAGTGGTGGCTTAGACATGTTATTAGCAAGTTATAGACTTTTTCACTCAAAGCTGTTAAGACACATCGTTTGTTGGAGATGCACAATTTCTTTTGCACTTGAGAAGAGCACATTGAGCTCGTTCTAATCAATCAACTTCAAAACATGACACCCTACCACCAACCCCTTCTGAAAGGGTTACAAACTGTTAGGGGTTCTGTGCTCAGTATGTGCGCCTGCTATTCATCATATCATCTAAAAAGTATACTCGCGGGTCAACCAATTAGGTGACGTTTCTGATCTACTGTAGTATATTCCTGAGCGGAAAATGAGGATCTAAATGTGAGTTGTTTTTGCTTTGTTTCACTTATACGTTACTACTTTGCCCTTTGCATTTACTCATTTTCAGTTTTATCCATGGAAAAGAAGTGTTGTGGATGAGGAAAAATGAATAGCTTGGGAAGAAAATTGCACTGATTATGAAGAACAGAATTACATGCAGAGTAAATATATCCTGATGAATACCGTTAGCCTTGGGCTTTAAGACCTTGGCACTGAATCAAAATAACTGATCCAAACATACACAGACACACTCTGAATGTCTGTGATGGAATAAAAGGAATTCTGGTATTAACACTTCCCTGCCATAACCAGCAATAGTATTCCCGCTCCATTTAAGGGCTCTAGATTATGATCATGAGGATCATGACATTTCCCCTTCCAAGTAAGTCAACCCTCCAATTGTTCATCTGGTAGCAGTACGCATGGTGAGACCTTCCTGTGTGAATGTGACTTTGTCCCCACTCTACTGGTGTGATGTGGAGAAAGGGTGAGCCTTAGTCATATGTTGTAGAAATGTGCCAGAATAAACCAATTTTGTGTCTGTGTCAGGCATGGAGAGTTCTCCACTCCCTTCGGTAACTTCACAGATAAGAATTAACGAGCAGTTGATATATTCATAGTCCTTTTATTACAGCGCCATGTTGCAAACATGAATACACAGCTCTCCACAAGGGGAGCAGTTGGCTACTCTAAATCCTCCTTCTCACTTCTGCAGCATTTTAGGCACCAACAGGAAGTTCCTTCCTCCCTTTGAGTCCTTTGCTCTCTGATACATTCAGACCTCCGAGTCCGTGGAGGTGGTGGGGGTCCCACACACTCTCAAGTGATGTCTCAACCATTTGCCCCTCCCTTTTGGTTCCCTTGTCATTACAGTGGTACCTCTGGTTACGAATGTAATTCATTCCAGAGGTCTGTTCTTAACCTGAAACCGTTCTTAACCTGAGGTACCACTTTAGCTAATGGGGCCTCCCACTGCCACCGCCATGCGATTTCTGTTCTCATCCTGAGGTAAAGTTCTTAACCTGGGGTACTACTTCCGGGTTAGCAGAGTCTGTAACCAGAAGTGTTTGTAACCCAAGGTGTTTGTAACCCGAGGTACCACTGTATCTCAAAACTGGGTAACTCATCCCTAAGCTGTTCAGCTTCCGTCTCTCTCTATACTTCTGAACACACTGTGGACAAGTGGGGTTAATCTCTTCCTCCTCCAGATCTCCATTGGAGATAAGCTGGTCCACCATATAATGTATTCCCCAGTTCGCATCATCAGACCATTCCCTGACAGTCTGGGTGTTCAATTAACTTTCCAGTATAATTAGCCATTGTTTGGTCCCAGACTTTGCCAAGTGAAACAGAACAGAATCCCTTGGCGTGCCATAAAGTATGAGTGCCATTGTTGTTGTCAGTGGCCCAAATGGAAGTGGTTCGATGGTGGAAGGTAGCAGGAGAACCCATGAAGGACAGGTAGGAGGTCAAAGTGTGGGAAGTAACTCTCTTGGGGCATCATAAGAGAGTAATGAAAGGCGTAGCTAAACATGACATGGTTTGACACAGTATGTTTATTGCTTATTAGCTTTATTAACTGAAATAGCACTTTTTATCAGTTCCTGATGACCCATGTAGGGGATATTTGCTGGTCAGCTAATTCTAGTACTGTTTTTAGAATCATAGACTTGGAAGAGACCAGTCCAACCCCCTGCCAAGCAGGAAACACCACCAAAGCATTCTTGACATATGCCTGTCAAGCCTCTGCTTAAAGACCTCCAAAGAAGGATTTGCTACCACACTCCTTGGTAGCAAATTCCACTGCCGAACAGTTCTTCCTAATGTTTAGGTGGAATCTTCTTTCTTGTAGCTTGAATCCATTGTTCCATGTCCACTTCTCTGGAGCAGCAGAAAACAACCTTTCTCCCTCCTCTATATGACATCCTTTTATATATTTGAACATGGCTATCATACCACCCCTTAACCTTCTCTTCTCCAGGCTAAACATACCCAGCTCCCTAAGCCGTTCCTCATAAGGCATCGTTTCCAGGCCTTTGACCATTTTGGTTGCCCTCCTCTGGACATGTTCCAGCTTGTCAGTATCCTTCTTGAACTCTGGTGCCCATAACTGGACACAGTACTCCAGGTGAGGTCTGACCAGAGCAGAATACAGTGGTACTATTACTTCCCTTGATCTAGATGCTATACTCCTATTGATGCAGCCCAGAATTGCATTGGCTTTTTTAGCTGCTGCATCACAATGTTGACTCATGTCAAGTTTGTAGTCTACCAAAACTCCTAGATCCTTTTCACATGTACTGCTCTCAAGCCAGGTGTCTCCCATCCTGTATTTGTGCCTTTGGTTTTTTTGCCCAATCAACTACTCTGGATTCACCATTTTGTGTCAAAGCTGGTCAGGACAAGTTGGCCCTAGCTGTGAGTTGCTATCAGAGATAGCGTGTTTTCATTGTTTGCATTCTTAATGCTTTTTTTTCTATATTAAAAAAATCCAATAAAACATTTTAAATAATATGAACATTGTGTTGTTATTCTTGCCTTCGTTTCCCCCCTAAATGAAACAAATCTCTAAAAGAAAAGCACAAGCTATTTTCCTTCACAATATCACCATCAAAATGTCATAATACAAATGATATATCCAATGTCTTAATAGTGTACAACAATGAAATAACATAGAACTCCGCAAAGAATAGTAACATGTCATTTTCATTTTTTCAGCCAGCACACACACAACTGTCTTCATTTATCAATATAAATTAATTAGTTATGTTATGTAATATTTTCTTATATAACAGAAGGAAGAGGCATGTCATGAGTGTATGATTTAAATCAGAGTTTTTTTGGTCTGTGCTTAGTATGGTTTTGGGGAGCTGAGTGGGTGTATATGTGTTGACGGTCATTTATTTAGAGGAGAGATTTTGAGCATCTTCAATTTTTCTGTGCAATGGGTATTTTGTGATGCTCACAAAATGGTAACTTAGATTTCCAAATGTGCTCCCAAGCCCCTTAACCTGGAGTCCATAAAAAAACAACAACTCCGTGACAAACTATATTCATTGCATTGATACGTTAGGGCTTAACTATGGACCCTGAGGTGCAACCAAATGTTCACTTAACCACAATGCAAAGTGGACAGCAAGAGTGACAGAAATCTCAGTTAAATTATTTTTTATTCATTTAATGCTATTGCAAATAACTGTCCATTACCCCACATAGAGGGTTTGACAGTGGTTACAGCTGCATTTGGAGTTGTGGCAGGTGGCAAATTTCTAAAGTCATCCATCACTTCTCATCTCTCTTCCACAACAGAATGTGATATGAGAGCAGAAAAGCAAAAAAAAAAAAAAAAAAAAAAACACAAAAAAACAAGTGTGTGTACACACACACAGAGAGAGAGAGTGAGTGATCTGGAAAAAGAAGAAAAATAACAGAAACCAGAAATAGAGCAAAATCTCGTGGCTGCCAAAAATAGCACCCTTGTGACGTTATAATAATATTTTGTTAGGGAGGAAAGTAGAAATAAATATTTCCTCTACCTATTAACAATGAGATTGAGATTGATAAAACCCCTTGTGCTGATATCAACTGGAACATTTCCATTGACTGGATCAGTGGAAGATGTCAACGGAGTATCATAGCTGCCAAGTTTTCCCTTTTCTCACGAGGAAGCCTATTCAGCATAAGGGAAAATCCCTTTAAAAGGGGGATAACTTGGCAGCTATGGGAGTATAGAAGACATGCCACCAAGAAGCTTTTGAATCATATGAAGGAACTTTACTGGCTGTATAAAAATGCAAAGCAATTCCTTCCGAACAGAAATTTCCCATTGATCAGTAGATGGCAAACTTGCTGCATCTAACTTTACCTCTGTTTCTATCTTGCTAGCATTTACAGTAGAGGCATTATGCTCTATTATAATTTAAGATACCTTTAAATTCATCCTATTTAGTTTATTGCAGAACTGATTTGTGCACAAAGCACTCCATATAGCAGATATATGCTATGGTCTTTAACATGCTGCTGTAAAGAAATATATTTGTCTTAATTAATATATGTGCAAACTTCCCACAGCTATTTTTCTCTCCTGTAACTTAAATTATTACCTGCTTGTTTCTGGAGCTTTGTTTTTATTTGGAGCTTGCTTGCTTTATTAATGTAATTTTCCCCATAAGGCTTTGCAGAGCCACTGTACTTCAGCAGTTCATCCCATAATACAAAGCTTTGTAAATGGTTCCGTATAAGAGGCATGAAGCTAATAATTAGGCTCATTTAATATGTGGACGTTCCTGCAAGTCAGTGATGAGAAAATGTTTGATTTATAATGTATCCCCAATTATTCTTGGGAAATGATGCCCATGTAAGCCATTAGAAGAACATTCATATGTTTATATTCAGAGGAGACGTGGAGGATATATTGCTGAAAGCAGGTTGGTAAAAACAAAAACAGATTTTAATATATGATAACATGCAAGCAGAATTAAATTATTAAAACAATGAGCAAACAGCATTAAAGAGCAACACAGGTTGCCTGAGAAATTACATTTTAATTGCTTGAAGGGAAAACAAGAAATGGTTTCATTTCTGTGCTGTCTAGAATGTTCTAGAACATTACCGTTATGGCTCTGTTGATTATAAACAGCAAGACATGTTTTTTTTAATGGTTGCTAAACAGTAAGCATGGAAAATGCACATTAAATAATTCGCCACCTGTCCTTTCTTGACCTTGGCACTGCCTAATGCTGTGTTAGGGGGAAATCATTAATTCCCCCCCCCCCGTCATGAAGGGCAATTTTATTTGTGCTTCACATTTCTGTTTTCAAGTGTTCATAAACAATGGACTGTGGTAATTATAAATTGCCTGTCCAAATATTCATCTCTGGTGTCAATGAAGGTTAAAGGGTTATAGGACATACGTACAAACCAAAGGGACAAAGGGAGACTGTATGTGCGGCCTCTAAATGCTTGGCTCGGCTCAGCAAGGCAGCAGTGGCAGTAGAAACTGAGACTCAAAATGTTTCCCCCAAGAATTCAGGGTGCAATATCTCAACATATTTCTCTCTTGTCCATCATGCTGCAGTTCTAAACCTGGAATAAGAAATTTGAACTTGTCATGTCATTCAGTCTTACTGAAACGCAACATACAGAAAAAGACTCTTCTGTGGTAGACCAGCATAAGGATGGAGGAAAGTGCTAGTCGGTGACCTACTTTCATCTTCTTACCCATCCTGTTGAGTACTGATATAAGCCACAAACAGGCATGAGCCAAGTACAAGAAGATTCCTTTAGCAATACAGCAAGGGGACCTGGACAATGTGGGTCATATTTTCTGGTCCCAGACACTCCCATCCTCCCCGACCTCCCCATCTGGATTTGAACCTGGAAGTTGAAGGAAAAGCTTAAATGCACAGAAAGGAAGTTGTTGTGGGATAAGCAGCCTCGTAAAACCTCCATGCTTAAGTCTAATTAATGCACGAAAGGGTTAATGCCATAGAGTAAGCTGTCCTGACAGGCTTAGCTATAGTAAGTCACTCCACTCACCTTGGGAGGAAAGTAATCAAGGACTTTGTTCACCTTCAGTCTACCTTAGAAGCTAATTGTGTGAGGAGCTCTGAGCTGGTTTCTCCAACCTCAGACCACAAGAATCTTACAAGCCATTCTTTTGTTCCTGTACCAATAATTTAGCAAAATTAACCACAGTAACTAATCCAAATGTTATTGCTCGTGCAATGTTTTCTGAATGTTGTATGGAAAAGCACATGACTCTGGCCTTTAGAGAGTTTGTAAGTAAACAATTATTTACTTACCAAACATGTGGTCTTTTTCTACACTTAGGGAAGAGGGAACTATTTTTGATTTCACAAGGACATATTTTTAAAGGTCTAACAGCCTATATTTCTATTCTTTGCTGCATGTTTTGTGATTTTAAATCTCTGCTGGGGTTCTGTCACCAAAGAGTACTTGCTCCAAACCTGATTCTTGGCATCCAGGAACCCTTCTTCCTATATATCTATTTTTTTCCCCTTGCCAACAAACAGTTGTAAGCAAACACAATTGGCGACATTGTGCACTATCTTACTGATCACAGGCACATGTCTTAGCTTCCGATTTCCTGGCTTTGAAATAGCAAGAGAGATCCTTAACTGTCATCTTAAATCAGCAGGGTTTTTAAAACAATAACAATGATAAACACCACCATCATCATTGTGAATAATTTTGCAGTCTGTCAGTATCACTACTCTCACTTTGTTAACTGTACACTGTGTTCCAGACAATCGATCTAACACAAGACAGTGCCTACCATTCAAAGGAACTGAAAACAAATGGAAAAACAAATGGGATTTCCTTTACTCTCCTCCCTAATTCATTTGCTTTAGTTAAAAGAAATGACATTAATGTGACTTGGCAATTTAATCCCCCACTTTTTTAAATGAATGTACCTACTCCACAAAGCCTGAACTTAGAAGTAAGAGAATTCAGCAGGCAATGTCCAAGAATTCCAGTTTATGCTTGCTGGCACTATGCTACGTCAGCTGTGTAGCACTAGCTGTTATCATACTGCCTTGTTATCAGATTGGGTGTTAATAGCAGAGGAAGATTCCAGGCCATTATTTACCAGACACTCAGGCAAGCAAGAAAAATACTCCTATAAGTAAATTTCAGGTCATTATTATTCTTGGGGCTTTGAGACAGGAATGTAGTGATTGATAAATTAATAGTGAGGTCTATCTTTAGCCATTCTGCAAAATCCACTTTCTCTGCCAGCCCAGCAATCTCCAGCCAGATAGCACTGCACATGTTAATGCTGCTCATTTCTCATAATTACACATACATACATTTTCTTCTTTCATGGTTTAAAGTGCCACGGCAAAGAGGATTAATGACAAACTGGCTTGGGAGTGGAGGGAGGCTTTGGCAGTAAGTAATTATACAAATGCAGTTGTGAAGCTTTTAAAGGCAATCATTGTGTAATATTGGCTTGTATGTTGCATGAGAAAAAAGCAAGAATTATTGTCACCGTATTAACTTCAATCCCTCTGGCCGTGTAACCTAGATGGCGAGGCTATATATTGATCATTTGCAGAGCAGGTAATTGTCTACTCGTCCAACTAATTTCTCGTTCTCACAAAACACTGATGTGCGAGGGGGAGGGGGGAGAGAAAGAGAAAAGAGCGGGGAGGTAATGCTGTGAATATTGGTTTCTTTGCTTAGTTTCACTGTGGCTGAATCTCTAGTCTAGTGGGGCTAGTCTGAATAGGGCAGTTGAACGCCTGATCTCCATGTACTTCGGCACTTCATTGAACTGAATACCAAGCTATTAGAATGAGTCTTGAGTTCAGACAACATTAATTGACAAGAATGTAAGTCTTTCAAAGTGTTCTTGATTAAAATACAATACATGACCCAGGTAGTTCATAATGCTGTGTGTTCACTTCATCAGCAATGCCATGGCCTGTTAAAAAACGTAAGGCTGCATACAAACTAACCTGTTTGTAGCAGGAAAATGTAGTTTTCTCTTAATCTGGAATCGTTCATCCTCATCCTCAACGTACTGCTTTCAATCTAGAATTAGTCTAGATTCTGTCATCCACAAGGGTGGGTGTGGTTACTTGATATACATTTGAAAACCATCTCCTCGATTGGGTTTTCTGTGCCTTTCCCTCCATGTCTATGCCCCAGGTGAATGAAGAAGGAAGTGGTGATTTCGATATTGGTATACACAGAATGTCATTGGTCAGGTGTGAATATAGTGTTTCCCTCCTCCCCGCCCCAATTTCTGGGACCAACTACATTTGTTCTCAAATGAGCACACTGTAGAGTAATGCGGAATCCATTTGGACAGCAACTGGTGCCAGGAGCAGGTCAGAAATAACTCACACAGCTTCAGTGAAGTTAACTCTTTATTCAAATAAAAAAGGCAACTCAGGAGACCAGACCTAGAGAGTACAGCCACTCTTTCTGGTAGAACTTGACCCTGTTGCAAGGACTGAGGATGAGAAGAGCTTTAAGCTTGTCAGAGTGAAAGCCTCATCAGGTGTTTGTGATAGAGACACCCAGGACCCCCAGGATAGGTTGTGGGGAAAATAAACCCTGCACACTGGACATCAGTCTTTCGACACCACCAACACCCCCACCCTTCTAAAAAAAGTAGCTTACCTTGTATTTCAAATAATATTTGTGCTAATAGGCTGACTTTGCAAAGATCAGAATACATTGCATTGTATGTGCTTTTTGTAATCGGTTTAGAAGATATTTAATCTGCTACTTGGACTAGAAGAATGGTTCTTGACAAACTAATCTGGTTTTTCCTTCTATGACCTAAATTGGACACATTGCTAGGAAACTGTGTAAGAGTAAAAGAAACCCTATTTACATTCATTTTGCATAAGCACAGCTTGCTTAGAGGATCGTGTTGTGCTAGAGAACAGTGACATGAAGGCATATGGAGAAATGATTAAAAAGGTCACACAGGCTATTTTTCTATTTCTATGGCTTCTCTTCTGTAGACAATTTCCCAGTGACATGATGATTGTTGCACAGCTCTGTGGCTTTGGCTATAGCACTCGGAACCGACAGCTTAGTTTTGCACCAAAAGGAACGCTTATTATTTTATTTTATTTTTTCCAAATTAACATTTCGCAATTCACCAGAGATAGTTCTCAGAGAAGCCTTTCCTTTAATTAGTAAGAAACAGATCACCTAGGAGGCGTTTTAATGCCCATCTTGGGAATGAAGTGACAGATTTTGAACACATTTTTGAGGTTTCATACTGCTTCCCACCTTCTCTCTTACTTTCTTTAACTTTACCAAGTGATACAATGTGCAACATGAACCGCACTGTGTAAAACAGGGGAGCCTTGTGTTGGACTCGTCCTCCCATCATGTGCAGCAGGCATGGCCAAAGGTCGAGTCTGAAAACACCTGGAGGTCCATATACGTTCCTTCCCTGATCACTGGAAGAATCTTAAAGTTGTTATGTGAACAGCATTTCGTGTTGGAAGTGTTGGGAAACAATTCAGCTTGTATTAAGGTTGGTGGGTTTGCACAGGGAGAGAGTAGACAGAAAGGAGAACATCTAAGCTTCTTAAACTGTCTCCCTGTCCTTTGACTGTGCAGACCTTCATTCTGATGTATGACATGCTATAAGACTTGCTGACCTAAATTTATGCCTTCCCCTCTTCACACCTTTACTACAGAGAAGATAGGAGACACCTCTCTTTTGTCTTCCTCTCCTGCAGAGATCAAAAAGAGAGCAAGCATAGCTCATTTGGGCCTCCATGCCTAGTTAGGTAGAATACTTCCTATAAGAAAACTTGGCTTTATAATTTTCATATTCAAAGTTGTGGTCATTGTTGTTTGCAACCTCACAATTGCTAAGCAAGTTAAACAACTTGGGGAAAAAATTATAGTGAAATTTGTACATGTTTCCCTTAAGAAAGGTGAAGCTTTTCAGCAAGACATTCCATGTACTCAAAAGAAGAGGGCTTGATTTATGGAACTAAGAGCAATCAGTGAATGTTAACAATGTAAATCATATCATAGTTGCAGCTACTGTTTCAGAAATTCCTGTATTTATTGATTGCTGTGGAATAGCATATAGTGTACCACTGGGGATCAGAGTTCTATTGTTCCGAGACAAGCACATTCTGCCTGGACTAGGGTAATTCCTACAGAGCTTTTGTTCTATGAAAAGTATTATGCAGATTGCAAAATTTGTACTACTTTGAAATGGAAAGAAGGCAATTACAGTCTCTTTAATATTCTTGTACTCGAGAATTGGGAGCTCTTATTCAACACCTTAGCCAACAACCAACACTTGGGGGGATTTAAGTTGCAACTCTTCCTCTTCAGTAGCTGAAGAATAAGACCTTTCATTTCTTCTTGCTTGACTTGTTAGGTTTCTTCATCATTGCTTTTTGTATTATGAATATTGTATTTGCCTTTCAGAAAAATCTTTCTGGATTTGTCAAAATTCTTGTTGATTATATTTCTACCCTTTGAAAAAAGAGGGATGTAATGTATGGGTAGATAATAAGCTTGCTTGTTGAGTTCTCTCTCACACAGATACACATACGTTCACTCTGCAGGCCATGGTTCTTATGAATTCGGAATTAGGCATTATCTCTAATGTTATAAAGATAAGCTTATATTAACAACATCCCCTAGATACTGATGTTGGTGTCTCTGCATGTACACATAAAACAGCCTCAACTTCCTGAAGCCCTGGCTAACTGCAACAAAGCTACTAGACACAATGTTGTGTGCACCCCCTGAATATAGCAACCTTCTTTATATTCATGTTATTTTTATAGCTGAGAGTTTCATTGTTGACATTTTACTGGTTTAAGTCATGTAAGCACGACACATGGTCATGCTTTCGTTTGCTACAATAATTTGAAAACATGCATAAATAAATGATGGCACGCAGTCAACTAAAAAGAGTAATCTGTTGCCCTTTAATTGCCAGAGTGATGTGTGGAACTGCATGCCAACATGACTTTGCCATTCTCCAGTTTTCCTTCCTGCTATGGCCATGTACACAAAGTTGTGACAGAAAATAAAATATTACAGGTTTATTGTCATGCTCTTGCTCCAGGCTCAAGCTATACTCTATGGTAATTCTTAAGCCATAATGCTGAAATATGTGCCCTCGATACACCTGGGCCACTTCAGCCTTTCAGTAAAAGCTGGAATAATGTTGAAGAGAGAAAGAAAAAATGGTGCAAACATTTTTCCTCTTATCCACCGTATTTGGGTGCTGATAGCTTCACAAAGCATTCTGTTGTAGGAATCACTTCCCACCAAATAAAAAGAATGTTCTCATCCTACTTGCAATTGTACATATTTGTGCTTATTAAAATGGAATATACAGATGCAAATTTTATCCTTCCCAGTTGGCAGGACAACATGCATAATGCATTATCAGTTCAACACCCAATTAATGCCATCATTTATAACTCATTGGAAAGAGACAATGCTAACAGGTTATTAAGCTTTGAACCAACAATAAATTGCCTAAGGTATAACTGAAAATGAAATAAATGCATCAAAAATACTAACTAGCTATCTGTAAATAAGCATTGTATCAAATACAATGGCTTTGAAATGGAAAAGAGTCTGCCTGGCCAAGCATGGCACAGTCTGGAAGAAAACAACTGCCTCACCGGTAAAGATTGCTTGTGCCTGGAGACCAAAACGCTAAGCTTAGTTCCAGTAATTTGTTAACGAAACTACATTTGGATTAAAAGTACAGTACCTGCTGAAAACAGATCCTGGTTTTGTCCAATGCAAAGTGGCTCAAAGTTCCTGCTAGCATCAATACGCTCATTCTGCGTAGCAAGGTATGCTTCCACACCTTTGAGCAGTTGACACAATAACAGCTATGTGCAAGGTGCTGATTGGCTGCTAAAGATGCTTGGCACTTCCAGTGTGGCTGGAAAGAGTGCAAAGTTTCAGAACCACAGCAAGCAGGCAACATAGTTATTAGGCATCCACAGGAGCAATATTGCAGATGCCATATGACAACTCAGACGGCACCATCTAGGTCCATGTCTAGACAATTGTCGGACTAATGGGCACGATGTTTTCATGACGCTTTACTTTGAATATGGGCATGATGCATTTGAGGTACTATTCAAAAACTCACTGCATATCAAACACATGTAGACAGATGGTGCTGAACATCCTTCTTAGCCAAATGTGCCATACTTTCCCCTTTCCTGTTGCTCCAGAATAAATGGCTGGTCTTTGCTATCTAACTTGTGTCTGGCTGCACAGGATTTTGAGAGGTCCCTCTTGCCGGTTGGAGTCCCGTATAAACATCGGCACACATCCGAAAGACATGTGCACGCTATAAGTCATTAGCAGAGTCAGCAAAAAGCAGAGTTGTGTAGGAATTGTGGCATCAAGTATTTTATTATTTGCAACTAAAGAAACAAATAAAGCATGGCATTCTGTGCGAGCTGCTTCTCACATACATACACTCTAGCTGGACAGAGAAGAACAAAGAGCGGAAGTTTATCGGCCTGACTTCCGCTTACACACACCTTCTGCAATAGTTGCAGTGCAAGCACTGACACAGAAGGTGGGGACAAATGGCTTTTCAAGACACCTGTTCTTATAATCTAGATTTGCAAGCTTCTTGGTGAGGGCTTGTGCCGAAGTTGAAAAAGTCTTTGTCTTCAATGCAGCCACTGGCATTTGCTGAAAGATTACAGTGTTAACTCTTATCTTTTCAGCTAAGTGACCCAATCTATTTTCCCTTTTTTAAATATTTTACTGTGACTACTACCATTTTATCAGTTAAACTTTTTCATATGTAAACAGCATTGTGGCATGCATTGTGTTCTTTTTCGTAACCAACCCTGTGTGGTGGGATTGTTGCCATTTAATAGCTGAGTAGCTGAGGCTGTGAGAGGCTGGTTCAGTGATAGGATTGCTTGAAGATTTCACTTGGTCTGCAACTGGCGTGTTTTGTGCTTCCTAGACTAAGGTGTGGATCGGAATTCAGGTTTTGGCCTTTCCCTGAATTTTGTAATCCAGCTCTCGGCTAAAGAAAGGATACCAGAATGCTATTAAAAACCTGCATTTGCGGTTAAAATGTTTCCATTCCATTTATAAAGGATAAAACACCTTGTTTAGAGTCAAAGGCATGCAAAACAGTATTTTGTGATGAAAAATGTACAAAAATAATGCCAATTTTCATTCAGCTTTAAAAATCCACAGGCTGATGCAGAAACAGGGGGGTGTGGGTGAACAGGATGAATGAACATCTGTGAAACTGACATGAATTAGGGATAGATTTATTTGTCCATCCATCCTCAGTGAAGGCCACTTAACAGTCTAATGCAGAGGTAGAACTGATGTTAGATCTCTTAGATCCAAGTTCAGCTCTGTACCTATTGAAGTACACCAAGTTTCATTTTGTGTCCCTCCCACCATTTCTTTTCCTGAATAAATTTGCATTCCGTGTGGGATACAACTGAAAGCCGCAGTGCAACATTTCCAAAGAATTTGCATGAATATGCAATCCAAAAGGCCAGGTGTTCTTTTAATTGCCTCATTATTCTTGTAATATGGAAGTCTCTTTTAAAACTTAATTTGATACACACTAAGCCAATGGATGTGCAAAAATCTGGCCTGTAGTTGGCTGCAGTTTAACAGCTGGGTTCAAATGTCCAATCAGTGTTTGTGTAACACATTCGACTCTGTTACAGTCTCTGAGCTGATAAACCTGTAATCATTTTGATCTTCTCTGCATTCAGGGAGAGTTTTCCAATCTCTTTAGATCTACTCGGTGCTTAAGAATGAGTTTCCCTGAGACCATCTGTTTCCTTGTTTGCCAAAGCATTCCAAATTCCTTGGCAAAATCCCTGGAATAACAACTGTTAATATGCTTCTGTCGTGGTCCCAACAACATAAATGTGGCCCAAATCTAATTTTCATCCTTAATCTGATTACGATAGGTCCATCCACTGAGTTATAATTTTTAATGTCAAAAAAGGGGGGTAGCAACAGTTAGGGGTAGGTGAGAAGTTTAATTGAGAGCACATTTAAAGGTGAACTTTCCTAATCTTCAAACCAAAACACAGCCTTCCTTTGAAATTCCCACCCCCAACAATTTTGCAGTGTAGTTCTAAGCCATGTAATATGTACAAAGATGCATATCCTTGGGTGAAGTGTGCATATATTAGAGAAAACAATGTACAAAAGAACAACAACAGCAGCAACAAAAACCAACAATTTATTACTTATACCTCGCCCATCTAGCTGGGCTACCCCAACCACTCTGGGTGGCTTCCAACAGGATATTAAAAATACAATAAAACACCATACGTTAAGAACTTCCCTAAACAGGGCTGCCTTCAGATGCCTTCTAAAAGTCAGATAGTTGTTTATTTCCTTGGCATCTGGTGGGAGGGCGTTCCACTACCAAGAAGGCCCTTTGTATATGGGGGAAATTGCTTTGCAACGATGTGTATTACAGAAAAAATTGCATACAAAATATATATATTTGGGGAAATTCTCAATAACATGCTGGTGAAATTTCACAAGAACTTTATTCCCCCCTCCAAAGTCCAAACACATGTGGAAATATGTAGAACTCAATTCAAGGTCTGAGAAATGGGAACCAGTAGACTCACCCATCCCTAGCAAGAACAGGTGAATCCAATTAACAAAGAAAAAGAAAAAACCTAAACACAGCTTTCCACTTTCCAAACTGTGGGAAGGAATCTCCAGAGCCTTAGCCATTAAATGGTCATGCTGAGCCAGCTCATCAACCAGCCATCACTTTCCTCTAACATGCTATCAAGGATGCAAAAGATGGTCCTTTCTTCACTTGACCCAACACAATAATTGTCCTGTTAGAATTGGCATGCTAAATCAAATAGGAGACCTATGACTACATGCATTGCATTTAGTTGTCATCTAAGGGACTTATGAGTCATCTCCATTAATTCCAATGGGTCTACTCTTGAGTACTAGTAAGTTGGCTACAACCCTATATTTTAAAGCTGTATTCAATGGAATCTTATTTTTATTTTATAGGAGCTTAATGTAAAACAGAGGTGAATGAAGAAAGGGATGCAGGAAGCAAATAGAGGAATAATTATATCTTTGAACGGATGCCTAATGAATTTAGCAGTTGATTTAACTAGATTTTTTTAAAACCCAGTTTGTTAGGAAATGTGTTTCATGTTCAGAATAACTTGGAAAGAGGTAGCTGTGCTTCTCGTTTTTTCAGCAAACAGACTGACAGTTTTGTGACATCTTTAAGAATATTTAGTGTAGTGTAACCTTTTGTAAGCCAGAGCTTCCAATGTCATATAATGAAAAGGTCACAGTGGCTTAATAGATTTATATAACCCATAAATGCAGAGTGTGTTTGTGTGAGTGTTTACAAAGTGAGGCCAAAGGACCAAGCAATATGAGAAAGCATTCTGTAGAACAAAAGTGAAAAGAAGATCCACACAAAGAAGTCGAAAATCCAGTTAGTGTTGATGCAACCAGTTCCCAACAGGTAATGATGACTTAACAAAACAAGATGCATAGTGTACGATAAAACCTATAGAGGGAGAGTTTCTAAAATGGAGCATTCTAAAATGAACTACCCATTCATTGTTCCTGTTTAATGTGGAATTGCAATTTAGCATCTTCATGCAAAAGACTATCTTTTCATTGAACTATGGAAAGTTTTCTATTACAGAATGCTTGTTGGTTTATGATGCCTCGTTTTCCACTATTTTGTACAAACACGGGAACTAGCCTCTGCAACAAACCCAGTGCCAACTCTCATTTCTACTCAATCAATGCTATCATGGGACACCGCAAATAAGTTGTACTAATGAGAGCTTGTTTGCTGGCTCTTCTTCCATGATGTGTCTGCAGTGCCATTCTGCCATTTACATCGGCCAGACTTCATCTTGATGAATAGTTGCTGGACTTCATCTGCAATCATGCCTCATTTAGATCTGTGCAATTTGTGATTCACCAACCAGTTATTATTATTTATTATTACTGACAACCCTTGCTTTTGCAATGCTAGAATCTCTCTCTCTCTCTCTCTCTCTCTCTCTCTCTCTCTCTCTCTCTCTCTCTCTCTCTCTCTCTCTCTCTCTCTCCTTTCTCCCCCTTCCCCCCAAGGTGGACCAAGGTTCACCTACCACAGTATTCTTTGATAGAGTCCCAGCAATAAGAGGATATTAACTAAGTATGCCACCAAAATAGATTAGTGATCTATCACAATCTACTTTCTGCCCAAAAATATGTACAGTGAGGTAAAAGGGGCTCTAGACCTGTACAAATGTAACAGTCCTCTTAGCAGAGGTCTAGCAGAACCTGTTCCCATTACAGTGGTACCTCGGTTTATGAACACAATTGGTTCTGGAAGTCTGTTCATAAACTGAAGCGTTCATAAACTGAAGCGAACTTTCCCATTGAAAGTAATGGAAAGTGGATTAATCCGTTCCAGATGGTCCGCGGAGTAACCGTTCATAAACTGAAGCGAACTCTCCCATTGAAAGTAATGGAAAGTGGATTAATCCGTTCCAGACGGGTCCGCGGAGTACTTAAACTGAAGCGTTCATAAACTGAAACATGGGTGTAATTGGTTCCAGAAGTCTGTTCATAAACTGAAGCGTTCATAAACTGAAGCGAACTTTCCCATTAAAAGTAATGGAAAGTGAATTAATCCGTTCCAGATGGGTCTGCGGCGTTCATAAACCGAAAATTCATAAACCGAGGTGTTCATAAACCGAGGTTCCACTGTACACTACAACACAAATAATTCTACTCTTAAAATCCAAATGATTCAATATGCTACTTATACAGGTTTGGAGGCTACCATTGGAGTGGGTTTGTAAAAGCAAAAGCAAAAAACCCGAACTCCAAGCCAATGTTAGCTTCTTCTACTTTTTGAAACCATCAATAGCACCAATTATTTTTTAGTGACTGCAAATCCTTGCCTCCAGTGCTAAAACAGCATTAGGAAGAACATACGTACCCACACAATTCTTGTTAAAATATGCTGGGAAAGGAAGATAAAAGTTATGCACAGACAAGTTATGTTTTGGCATGAAGCATTAAGAAAAATCATTGTTATACAATATCTTGTTAGTTTCATTTTTATTTGAGCAGCCATCAATAGATTTGACAAAAGAGGACCAAAAAATAAATAAATTGTAGCTGAATTTGTTAAAGGAATTGACAAAACCACTGTAAGCAAACTTTTTAAAAAATATATACACAGCATTGAACGTTTTACAAAGCTGTCTATATAGACTACTTTTTGCTTTGTTCAGAAACAGACTGCTAGAACTTAAAAAGTTTGCCTACAGTGGTTTTGTTAATTCTAATGCTCTTTCTCTTTCTTTCTCTCTCTCTCTTCCACAAATCATTAATGGCATACTACTTCAGTTAGTTGGAAACGAGATGAATTGCATACTCTATGAAACAACTCACCCACCTACTGTTACCTTAAAATTCATTTAGACCCCTAAGAATCACTTGTATTGGGCTAATTGGTTTACCGGTATATAGTACTGTGCTATGAGGAAGAAAACATTTCTTAAGTAGTAGAACATACTGGCCTCTAAGGCAACGTGCCAAGCGCCATATGCATTTCCTTAGGGAACATGGATTCAGTAAACGGTGCTTTCATAAAAGGCCTATAAGAAGGTACAAACCGTCTGAACCAGGCAAAGACCATCTGTGCCATCACTTCTGCCACCACTGGTTTATCTCATCTGTTTACAAGATTCACTTCACACAATTTAGATACAAGTGTAGCTCTTCATTTCACTCATGATTTGTTTGTGAACAGTTATCCATTTAGGATTCTCTGATTTAAAAGGCGAGTGTCCAAATTATGCTTCTTAAGGTCCTCCAAGTCCCAAGTTCTCTATCCCTGTCAGAGACCACCTTCACCAAGTTGGCCTCAGGTATTCTTCTCATTACAGGACCTGTAAACTAGCCTATTTTCTGTAGTGTAACTCTTACTACCAGTGCTGGATTACCAAATAGGCAGAGTAGGCATTGGTACAAAATAATATTGATTTGATCTTCAAAGAAAATTACAATCAAGCTTTCTTAGTTCAGTATGAGGGGGTGGGGGCCCTGAGATTTAGACTGCCTAGGGGGTCTACACGGGGTTTAACCCAGCACTGCTTACTACCTGCAGACCCTAACATTTTCTTTCGCATGGTGGATCCCTTTCTTCACCCGTCTACTTCTCCCTTTCTCTCTCCTGGGCTTACTTTTCTATCCATATCAAACAACACTGTGGGTGAGCCCTATATGTAAAGAGTATATTAGATGTATATGTTAAATTCTACCCAGAGTTTGGCAATGCAGCTACAGTTGTGTTGCAGCTTAGTTCTTTTCTCATATATGTCTCATATATGTTCTTGTGCAATGTCGATACATAATTTGACCCTGTGAGCCCATATATTCTAGTTTTATTTAAAAATTATGTAATTGAGGAATTTAGTTCACACACACCTGTTGTTATTACAGCTGAAATGACATGAACATGGCTTCTGTGGTATACCCACTGAAAGAAATGTGGCATAACCTTTTCACTTGGAGAAGAAATCTCTCTCTAACATGTCTTAATAGATGGGGAGTGTGATTCTCATCCTGTTTACTTAGACATAAATTCCACTCAGTTCACTGGAACTTTTACTATTGTTGTGCAGCTCTGCCATAATATTTTTCTTTTTGATTATCTGTTAACAGGAGAGAGAAGGAAATTGAAGAAAATGCCTCCTACTTTTAAACGGGGGGGGGGGATCATTCCTCCTGGAGAATAATGATGACATGATGCTTCTGTCTACAAAATATTTGTTCTTCCTTGTAGTCTTTATATATATATATTTTAAAAAAACTTGTCATAGAAATGGGGAGATAAAATGTTATAGACTGATAACCTCTAAATATATCCGACAATCCAGTTAGGATTCTTTTGATAGATGACAAGGTCCTTGAATTCAGCATCAGTCTATTAGTCTGTAATATATTGGCTTTTTCCTAGTTGGTTCTTTCCCAATTGGGTGGGGTAAGGGAATCAATATTTATCATCTGCCACTTGAAATCTAATGTAGAACAGGATTGGATACAATACTTCTTTTTAGACTCTATATACTTCTTAATAAGTGGAAACTCCAGTGAGAATGAAAGTAGTCTCCAGGGACTAAAGGAAGCAGAATAAGTCACTTCAAGCAACTGAGCCCAGTCTGTGAGTTTATTATCCTTAGTGCTTTGGGATCCAGCAATTCCTCGTTCCACAGGTTCATGCAAATATTTGCATCGATTGTCATTCCTATACATCCAGTGTTTGGTTGAATGCAATTCACTGAATTAGTTAAAAAAAAATCTCTAAACTACTCTTGAAAATAGTTTTTCCAAACTGCCAGGTGAACTGAACATGAATTAATTTCATCTCAGTGTAAAATGTCTAACAATTTCTCATTCATCTTCAACTTCATTTTCTCTCTCTGCCTTGGGACTTTCAGCTTAAAGACCATAATGTATGAGGAAAATAAACCAAACCATTCACATTCCACTGTGTGTGTGGTTTGATAAATATCTCAAAGAATCGTGGCGTTGGAAGGGACCCCCCCCCCGAGTCTTATGTATATTTTATACTTCAGCTTGTCACATTCTGAATGCCCTGCCTTGCTGCTGGTTACAGTATCAAGAAGGAGGAGAAAGGAGTGAGGCTCAGTATGGCGTGGGCACAGCAACAGGAATACTGGATTGGCTCCACTGCTGCACCCACACTGTGAAGAATTCCCAGCAGCCTCGCTCTCTCCTCCTTCACCAGCAGTGGCGCTCAACATCAAAAAGCCAGCTAAGCAATGCCACCCTGCCGGTAACACACTGCTGCCATCTACCAATATCCCCACAGTCCCTCCTCAGGTCCAGGATCTGGTCTCAGTCAGGAGAAGAAAAGAGGCCATGGGGGAAGACTCCAGGAATGCAAGCTGCAAGTAGGAAGATATGCTCAGCCCTGCCATCTTAGAATCATAGAATCATAGAGTTGGAAGAGACCACAAGGGCCATCCAGTCCAACCCCCTGCCAAGCAGGAAACACCATCAAAGCATTCCTGACAGATGGCTGTCAAGCCTCTGCTTAAAGACCTCCAAAGAAGGAGACTCCACCACACTCCTTGGCAGCAAATTCCACTGCCGAACAGCTCTTACTGTCAGGAAGTTCTTCCTAATGTTTAGGTGGAATTTTCTTTCTTGTAGTTTGAATCCGTTGCTCCGTGTCCGCTTCTCTGGAGCAGCAGAAAACAACCTTTCTCCCTCCTCTATATGACATCCTTTTATATATTTGAACATGGTTATCATATCACCCCTTAACCTTCTCTTCTCCAGGCTAAACATACCCAGCTCCCTAAGCCGTTCCTCATAAGGCATCGTTTCCAGGCCTTTGACCATTTTGGTTGCCCTCTTCTGGACACGTTCCAGCTTATCAGTATCCTTCTTGAACTGTGGTGCCCAGAACTGGACACAGTACTCCAGGTGAGGTCTGACCAGAGCAGAATACAGTGGTACTATTACTTCCCTTGATCTAGATGCTATACTCCTATTGATGCAGCCCAGAATTGCATTGGCTTTTTTAGCTGCTGCATCACACTGCTGACTCATGTCAAGTTTGTGGTCTACCAAGACTCCTAGATCCTTTTCACATGTACTGCTCTCAAGCCAGGTGTCTCCCATCCTGTATTTGTGCCTTTCATTTTTTTTGCCCAAGTGTAGTACTTTACATTTCTCCTTGTTAAAATTCATCTTGTTTGCTTTGGCCCAGTTGTCTAATCTGTTAAGGTCATTCTGAAGTGTGATCCTGTCCTCTGGGGTGTTAGCCACCCCTCCCAATTTGGTGTCATCTGCAAACTTGCTCAGGATGCCCTCAAGCCCATCATCCAAGTCATTGATAAAGATGTTGAACAAGACTGGGCCCAAGACAGAACCCTGTGGCACCCCACTAGTCACTACTCTCCAGGATGAGGAGGAGCCATTGATGAGCACGTAGAGCATTAGACTCAAATCCTCCACTCCCTGCTTTATATGTGATGGGGGGAGCCCTTCATTGAATGCAGTGGGTCTGGCACCATCATTTATCTCATTTAATCCCAATGCTCACAGAAAGTTTTTGTGAATGCAGGTTCCACAAACTTTGGTGGGGTTTTATCATCCATAGCCAGGGTTGTGGTTTCAGCTTCTCTTTGCCTAATCCAACCCAACCAATGGAAATCATGTCACCAGACAGAAAACGGGGGGTGGGGGGGTGGAATGAACCACCCCCTTCTGAATATGTGTAAACAGAGATGTTTGCACACCCTTCCCTAAACATGGAGCACTTATATATAACTTCCTGTCCATTGCTCAAGATTGTTTTAGGCATCTTTGCTGCTTTTGCTTTGTCTGTTATTGCTCTGAGGGAAATGACTGCTGTTGCCTCATAATTAATTCCTAGGAGTCAACTAAAATTACATTGGTCTGAGGTAGCCAACTGCCCTCTCTTTATCATTGGAATGGAGGACTGAATAAGGACCCCAGAGGGAAATTTCTATTATCTTTATTATCTCAGGGAAACATCATTCACAGTTAATAAGTCTGTAAGTGATTCCAGGTGGGTTATTTACTGTTTAATAAATGCTTTCATTAGGGACATTCTATAAACCTTGCTTATTAGTACAGAATAATCCTTTGAAGAAAGGCTGGAAATCATTGCTGCTTCAAGTGAGAGAGAGGGAGGAGAAAACCCAATAAAAATCCATTCTAGGCAAACTGAAGGCAAGGGCATCCCAGAATACTTCTCACTGTGACATGAGGGAAACACAGACAACGGTGTTTTCAAGGGATGACTGCATTTTCTTTCCCCTGTCCCATAGTTTTGCTCTCTCCCTTGTTGGACCTTGCCAGCTCTCAGTGCCAGATTACCAAATAGGCAAGATAGGCCCCACAACAATAGATCAAAATAATATTGATTTGATCTTGCAAGAATATTACATTACGGCTTTCTTAGTTCAATGTGAGCCCCCCCCCCCCCAGAGATTTAAACTGCCTACATGCCTCCACAGGGTTTAATCTGCCACTGCCTGGTATGATGTGGTAAGTCTGAAGATTTTCACATGGATGCCAGTTCAGACAAGCAAATACCCCACATGTGATTTTACCATCTCTGAAATAAACTATGAATGGTTCTTGAGAAGGAAGCCCAAGCTACACATGTGGGGAAGATGTGTGGGTACTTTTGACCTGCAACTTCCTGGTAAACGTAGCAGTAAAATAAAGACCCCCAAGATAACACGTCATTATTGAGGCCTCAGCCTATCAATTTACCAGATCTTTATGAAAACTAATAGCTAAATCATGCCTTCACTGTCATTTGCGTGTGAAGACCCCTAAACCCCCTCCAAAATAAATCACACAGGACACAGAATATTTGTTTAAGATTTTTTTGGCATTAATTTGGTGACAACTTTATTGATTACAGCATGTGAATGGTTGCTTAGGCATTGGTTCGGACTACTTGAACCTGCACCGGCAGGAACAGGACTGGCAACTGGAACCTCCAGAGGTCAATAAGGGAAAATATACTGGGGGAGCACAGAGGCGGATTTCCGCCTCTTAGTTCACCCTAGATGCTCGCAGGAACTCTGGCATGGCCCTACCCCTGAGAGGGGATCAGACAGAGCAAATCGAACCCCTGGATTCCTTTAACGCAATTCCCTAGCAGAAGCAACAAAAATGAGGGGCAGGCACAGCCAATTCATAAAGTCCCTTCTGCCGTAGGAGGAGGGGAGATTGTGGGCACCACGAAGCCTACATGTGATGGGGGAATGGTTGCCATCCCCCCCCCCGCCCATTGGCCAATACCTCTCTACACCCATAATCAATAAAGTTGTGGCCTTCTACGCCCATTAACCTTATGCAATGTGTCCTGTGTCTTTATTCTGGGGAGGGTTTGGGGTATCGCCACACAATCCCCTCCACCAAAGAATGAACCAATGCCCTAACCACCAACCTTACAAAGTTGTGACGATTTGCTACACGGTAGGCAAAAACCAAATGGCACCAGCCAATCAGCCAAGTGGCAAAATTCCACTTGAATTGAATCCTGACAAGACAGAAGTACTGTTTGTGGGGGACAGGAGACGGGTGGGTGTGGAGGACTCCCTGGTCCTGAATGGGGTAACTATGCCCCTGAAGGACCAGGTGCGCAGCCTGGGAGTCATTTTGGACTCACAGCTGTCCATGGAGGCACAGGTCAATTCTGTGTCCAGGGCAGCTGTCTATCAGCTCCATCTGGTACGCAGGCTGAGACCCTACCTGCCCACAGACTGTCTCACCAGAGTGGTGCATGCTCTAGTTATCTCTCGCTTGGACTACTGCAATGCACGCTACGTGGGGCTACCTTTGAAGGTGACCCGGAAACTACAACTAATCCAGAATGCGGCAGCAAGACTGGTGACTGGGAGCGGCCGCCGAGACCATAATACACTGGTCCTGAAAGACCTACATTGGCTCTCAGTACGTTTCCGAGCACAATTCAAAGTGTTGGTGTTGACCTTTAAAGCCCTAAACGGCCTCAGTCCAGTATACCTGAAGGAGCGTCTCCACCCCCATCGTTCTGCCCGGACACTGAGGTCCAGCACCAACGGTCTTCTGGTGGTTCCCTCGCTACGAGAAGCCAAGTTACAGGGAACCAGGCAGAGGGCCTTCTCGGTAGTGGCACCCACCCTATGGAATGCCCTCCCACCAGAGGTCAAAGAAAACAACAATTACCAGACCTTTAGAAGGCATCTCAAGGCAGCCCTGTTTAGGGAAGCTTTTAATGTTTGATGGATTTCTGTATTTTAATGTTTTGTTGGAAGCCGCCCAGAATGGCTGGGGGAACCCGGCCAGATGGGCGGGGTATAAATAATAAATTATTATTATATTATTATTATTATTCCTACCGGGCCCCTGCTCTAAAAACAGACGACCCCTAGACAGGCATAGGTAGGTCAAAAACACAACCTTAAATTACAGGGAGGGAGGGAGATCCGCTGCATGATGCGAAAGAGAAGATACTTTGCCTTGTGCAGCCCCTTAAATAGCTCCTTATTGCCAATCGAACCCCAACTAACAGGAAATTTTCCCCAGCAACAAAGGGGCAACCAATGAGGTGAGGAGGTCATCCAAACGGGCCCACCCCGGCAACACGAAGGCAGTTTGGTGATCTCACTGCAACAAGTGGCTCTCCATGATTTGGAGGACACGGTTTGTTGCACAACATACCCCATCTCCCACAATAGTTAATTTGGCTTCTTCTTCTCTCTCTCTCTCTCTCTCTCTCTCTCTCTCTCTCTCTCTCTCTCTCTCTCTCTCCATTTCTGAAGGGATCTTAAGATGCTGAGACAACACCTGAAGTCCTATGGATGAGAGAATTCATCTTCAACATCCCTATAGTCAGTCTTCTGGCAATCAACAAAGCTAGTTATCAATTAAAAATCACAGAGTGCCTGTCTTGAAATGAGACTGCAAATTTGATTGAGAATATGACTGGTTCCTGAACTCACCCAAGGAATTAAAGGAAATAAATTCACTCTTAAAAAATTGTAACTCTTATTAATACTTCGGCTGTGCTGTCTGTCTGCATCAACTCCCCGTGAATTCAATAAGATCTGCAAAAGCGAGTTCCCTCCCACTCTCTCAATCAGACCTAGGGGTGATATAGCTGTGCTGACAAGGGCCATTTTCTTTAAGCAGAGTAAACAAGCAACACATAAATCTGAAAATTATATTTGCTGTGGGAGGTATTGGGAGTACACCTACTCAGACCTTTAAGCGCTGGTTTATAAAATATAAATGCTGTGTATTAATAGCAGGGACTGCTTTGAAATGTTAAACATCGAGAAACAGTAAGTTTGACAAATGGCGCTGGCTTGTTAAGATGGGGGTTCATTATTAATCTGACCACGGTTTTATGAGTGTGTGGGATTTTGTATCATTTGTACAAATTCTTAAAGGGTTATGATTTTCTAACATCATACAAAGATAAAATGAAAATAAAGGGAAAGTATTAAATGCTTACTTTTATGTCTAAAAAATCTCTCTGGTGATTAAAATGAAACCATGCAGTATGATAAATCTTCTCTATTTCATTTATGTTTCATTTTATGTCGCACGGCTTATCAGCAATATTTAAACAGCTAGATGCCTAGTAACACAGTTCACTTTGGTTATTAGTTATTGGCATCAAAACCAAGCAATATTTAATGTCTGCTTTCAGATCGAAAAAATGAGACACTGACCTCTGCAGAGCAGGGCAACTACAGAGGTTGCTGGACTCCAACTCCCATCATTCCTGTCAGTGGGTATGCTTGCCGGGGCTTATGGGAATTGCAGTCTAAGAACATCAGCAAAGCCAGAGGTTCGCCACCTCCGCTGTAGAGCCACCAAGCTAGCTCTGATGTCTCAGATTGATTCATATTAACATAGCCTCACCAACAACAGCTATTAAAAGAGGACCATGATCAGTTATTGTCCCGTTCTAAAGCCACTTGCTGAAGCCTATCAGGGACAGAAGGTTGTACATCCTACTCCCCCCCCACCAACTACCACAACATTGTCTTGTTCACAGGTTGTGATGGTTCTTGTGGGAGCAGGGCTACAAACGGGGGCAACACATGGTGTGAGCTTTCCAATGTTGGTAATCATTCTTCAGCTTCAATATGTTTCCCAACATGCTGCAGTGCAACTGCATTGCCCCTACTCAGATTTCCCCCCCCCCAAGACTATGCCCAAGGAGTGTGATTGGTGCTGCTGCCAGGACCACAAAACCAGTAGCAAATAAAGGAGATTGGTTCGGACGGGGGTGGGGTGGGGAGACACCCCTTTCCAAAGCTGCTACTTTCAAGCTGAAAAAGTACTGAAGACAAGGACTGGGTATATCATAGCTGAAAAGCCTGTGTGTTTTCGGAGATGGTTACCCTTTCACTAACCCCTGGTTCACTATTGCTTACCAGGAGCGAGAATGGCGAGACTGCCAGGAGGTTGGGACAGTGCAAACACAGTGGCAGGAATGCTGGATTGGCTCTGCTGCTGCGTTTGCACTGTATCAATCACCCTGCCTCCTCACCACTCCCACCGCCTCAGTAAGCAACTGCAACCCACCTGTTGAAAAGCTAACACTGCAGCTGTACCAAACCTGGAAAACCATTTCTGCCCCCGTTATTTCTGCCTCTTAAGAAATAATAATAATAATTGTGCTACTTCTACAGAAGGTAGGCAGCATTGTGTTTCTGAGCCACTGTAATGGTCTTGTTTTTGTATGTAATGTTAGTTTGCTTGTGGTGACAGCCCAACACTGTAAATCATTTATTATTGTGCTTTTATCCCATCTTTCCTACAGGGGTCACAAAGTGGCAGCCACAGTTCTCCACCCCCTGCACCATTGTATCCTTGCAGCAACACAGGCTGAGAGAGAATGACTGGCCCAAAGTCGCCCTTGAACCCTTGTTCCCCCATGTCCCAGTCTGGCACTCTAACCACTCTGGTTCATGATTTTGTACAGATGTCAAAACCTACACACCTATTTGTCAGCACAATTGCACAAAATCAGAGGTCTCGGCCTTCAGATGAGCCTGTAACCCTCTGCCTGCAATTGCAAGCAGAGAGTAATTCATCTAGGGAGGCCGACCCCACATATACAAAATAACATGCAAATAGATTGGCTTCCACCATTGGAATAATTGAAAAAGATATTTCACATAGGGGAGCTTTGTGTGCCATGAAAACTCTGCTTTAATGGACAACACACTGCACGTTGTTCAATTGTTTGTTGCTTGCATTTTCAGCTATCTTTTAAAACAAGAATTTTAAGTCACAAAAATAGATTGATAGATCACTGCAGTCCTTGCTTATTTCATGATTCTCAACATCGCTGAGGTAGGAACCCTCTCATCCTATATCCTACTAAAGTCTCTGAGACCTACACAGTTTCCTCTAATAGTGAGAACCAGCACTGGTTGCCAGGCTACGACATTGCACAAGTACTGTTTGAGCTGCAGCAGATGAAGCAAATCTTAAAGACAAAACTGGGGAAAGCAAGGAAATATTAAATTGTCTGACTAAATTGTTGCTTTGCTTATACAGAATTGTGAAGGAAACATTTTGGTGAATAATGAATCCCTTGCTTTCTGTATTTGACAGGTGAATCTGTTCTACAGCTAAGAAGATGCATCTCTGTCAAAAGCAAAGAATTTGAAACTAATACTACATACATCTCAATTTTTTATTTGAACAACTGAATATATGAATGTTTTAGTTTACCACTTTTATGACCTTGCTGGAAATGTCAAGCAGGAGGTCTCTTTTCTATGAGCTACAATTCTCATGTGTTTTCTGGAAGCAGAAATAACTGAATCACATACACACTACTGTAAACATACAGTAAACAAACAGTCATGGTGGGTGCTATTGTTGTGTAGCTATCTGCAAAACACTTCCTCCCATATAATTTTATTGATCAGCGGTGATATCAGTAGCTACAGCATTCAAATTCACATTTTACTTCTTCTTATACCAGCAGTGCTTGTGTATGCCTCCAAGAGAAAGACAAAAAATTAGGGGCATGTAAAAAATAGACATACTGATGCAATGATGTGTTGCAGGCATAGATGCAATGAGGCATGCAGGCATACACCGTCTTGTGCAGAATAGTTTGCCTGTTAAGATCCCAAGACCTCCCCCAATAAATAAAGACAAAATTGACACAAAGTTTAGTTTGTTATTAGCATAATTTTGGCCACAACTTTATTGATTACCGATCATGAGTGGTTTGTTTAGGCATTGGTTCCCGACTAGCTGCACCTGACCTCAGCAGGGCAGCACTGACGCCTGGATTCCGGCAGACGTCAGTAAGGGAAAACATCCTGGGGGAGCATTGGACCAGGTTCAGACTCAAGCTCACCCCAAATGCTCCCAGGGGCTCTGGCGTGGCCCTAAGCCCTGGAAGAGGACCAGACATAAGCATGGCGAGCCCCTGGATTCCTTTAACAGAATACCCTTTCATGCAGGGAGGGGCAGGTGTGACAACCTCCCCTCCCCTACACATTGAACCAATGACTAACCACCAAACCTTACAAAGTTGTGACGATTTGCTATGTGGCAGGCAAAACCTAAGTGGCACCAGCCAATCAGCCAAATGGAAAAATTCTGACCGGGACCCTGTCCCAAGAACAGACAACCCTCGACAGCAGAGCAAGGTCATGCTAAACCCTAAATATAGGGAGGGTGGGTGAGTGAGTGATCCGGTGAACGAGGCAAAAAAAGAGGAAGCTCAACGCAATGTGCAGCAGTATATATAGGTCTCTCGGTTAATGCATGAAACGATCCCATTGGCCGGATTTACCCCAGCAACTGAGGGACCACCAATCAGGTTGTTGTGGCTATCCAAACGCTCCCACCCACAACAGCAGGGAGGTCAGTCTTGATGATCTCACCACAACAAATGCTCTCTGGGAGGAGGACACGATTGAAGGATCTTAATTCCATGGTTGTTTTCCGTTCCGAATGCCCATGGATGGTTTGGAAGGAGGACCTCTTGCATATCTAGTGGGGCAGCAGCGTATCTGCACTAAAGTCTTAAAACTGGATTGATGCTCATTCCCTTTCCATTCTGAGGTTCTACAAGGCACTAAAAACCTCCAGCAGAGATTTCACATAAAATATAATCAAACTACAATTTTGAAGATTGGTTGAGAAAAGTGACAATTAAAGTTGCTCTCAAAGTACATAGATAGATGATAAATAGATAGATGATAGATAGATAGATGATAGATAGAAGATAGATAGATAGATAGATAGATAGATAGATAGATAGATAGATAGATAGATAGATAGATAGATGATAGACACCCTCCAACATTTATCCAATGGAAATAGAGATATGCTATTCTATTATTATTATTATTATTATTATTATTATTATTATTATTATTACCTAGCCCATCTGACTGTGTTGTCCAGTCACTCTGGGCGGCTTCCAACATATATAAAAACATAATAAAACATTAAACGATTTTTTTATAAAAAAAACACTTCCCTATATAAGGCTCTCAGCTCCATTGTGCTTCCAATGAAAACCATTAAGAAGATGATGGGACAGTAGCAATGTGGACCCAGTTTGAATCAATCTAAAATGAACTACTTTGAGACAAGCCTATTATGCCCCCAAAGCAGTGTTGATATCATATTTATTTATTTTTTGAAAAATATATATCTCACAATGTCACGCACCCAGCAGCTTGTCAGCACTGAGAATTCCCCTTACCGCTGAGAGATTTACCTACAACGGAGAAAGGCTTATCAATATTCATCAATTCCCCTTTCAAGAACTCTAGAATGTGGAAGAATGGCGGTTACAGTGTTTGCCAAGGAGTTTATTATCAGGAGTGAAATAAAGGTTGCTGCAAGCCCAGGTCTCCCAGATGTGAATAATATACGGCTGCTATCACTTATAAGGAGACGTTGCCAACTATCTCAGTGATGTGAACTGAAGGCTAGTGGTATCACCATGTAATGCATACTGCTGAATATGATCAATGTACCAAGGCAATTCACTAGATTAATTAAGTAAGTGGATGTGTATTTTGTGACAAATACGTAACATTTGTACCGGTGCTGCTGAGAATGCTGGTACAGTATTCCTATCTCAAAGTTGCAGGCTTAAGCCTTAAACAGGTAAGTGATTCTGATACGGAGCGGTCAGAGAGTTGGGCTAGGACCTAGGAGACCAGGGTTCAAATTCCTGGTGACGGAGGAACTTGCATGCTTACTGCTGCTGCCATATGGGTTTGATGATACAACTATCTGATGATTCATATGCATGTGAGTTCTCACTTTGCATGGTGTAATCATTCTTAACTAAGGTTCCGTGTGTCCCCCACCTCACCGCCCTCTTCTCAAATTAATTATCCCAATTACTTTTGGTTCAAGTCTATGCAACTTGACTTTTGCAGAGGATTTGATTGAGAACTGTGGTTCAACAGGTGAACAGATAATTTGCAGGCTGTCTCACAGAGTTACAGAATTTCTTTTCACAAAATTTGGCAAAGGCAACAAAGATTAAAATAAAATAAACTACGCTACAAAATAGCACTGATGTGTGCATTTAAAATAATTTTCAAGAGGAGGAATTGGAAATGTGTAATGTGTTTACTTTGAGGAAAGGCAGGAAGCATTTTCCATTTCATTTTCCTTTCCTGGCCAAATTGTGTGGTTATTGTAGTTTCATTCAAGCTCCTATTTTCATTCAACACACCTTATTCAAGAGTCAACTTAAGACTGAATTTGCTCCTTTACAAAATACCTCAACCTCTATGCACTTCAGCAACAGTCAAACCTTACAAATCATTCTGAAATTTGGAGCTGGCTTCTTATTACAGGAGTTATGTGGTGTGTTCTGAATATGCGAGTTGATGGTGGAGGTGGATATCGTAAGAGTTTTATATGAACAGAATGAAAATTGCAGGCTATATACCTAACAGAAAGTTGCACTTGGTTTTCTGACTTTAATAAATGAAATCTTGATGGTGTGAAGTTGATTGTTATTCTAGTCACCATTGTCCTTGTTGATTTTAGCTGGGGCTCTCTTCTGCTGTCAAGACCAGTTTATATTCAAGTGTGTCATAAGATCTAGTGACAAGTGCAAGCAGCATTTGAGATATCAGCAGCATAATACAGTTTAAGCAAGCAGTGACCTTGATTGAAGATTTGTCACCCTCCCTATTTATTAATTTCCTTACCTATTATCTCCCAAAGTTTAAAGTAAACTGGGAACAACTGAAAAGGCAGTGTTTCAAGAGATTAAAAGAAGAAGAAAAGGCAGAACAAAGCATAACTAGTGTATGGAATTGCAGGATTTAGGTTAAACCAATGAAGTATTAGTCAGGGCTAAGGGTGCCAGCTATGTCCTGTTGATTTTAATTGAGCCAGAATGCAGCTTGAATGCATATAACTCAGAAACAAATATTCACCCAGGTCCTTCCTGGCCTTCCACTTTTTCACAAGGTGCTTTATGCGACCAGGAAAAAGGCCACACATAACTGCGAAAGCAATCCAGCGAAATCAATACAATCTCATAACAGGAAAGGTCAACCAGAGCTTTAGCTTCTCAGCACTGCTGATTGGTTATGTTTCATCACTGCAACAGAGGAGTTTGCCTATATCTTGCAGGATAATCTTTGAGCCCCATGCCTCCCCACTGTTCGGAGTGACTGCAGAAATATCCTAAGTGCTTAAATAGCAATCTGTTCATAACAAGCTCGTATCACATTTAGTCTCTGTGGGATAGGACTGCAACTCCAAATTCAAAGGGAACACAATGGATATCCGGTCTGAATTTCATGGATTGAGGAGTAGCCTTACTGCAGGCAGAAGTACCCTTCTTATGAACATGTAGCTTTGCTGCTGTTCTGTTTGGCTGATTTCCTTTTTTAAAAGATTAGGCCAAGGGTGTGTGCTGCAGCCCATGAGAAGGAAAGGTCTCAACTGCAAATATGGCATTCATACGGGAGCAGAAAGTGACAGCCTTAGGACAAAAGGTGGACAAACTAGTTGCCCCTTCCAGAACAACTTGCTGAGAGGTAGTCACAGCTCATCAGTGATGTATGTTAGGCTAGAAAAAAATATCTGCTTTTGCATACCTTTATCTACAGAAACACAGACCCTCCAAGTGTTCCTATTTCCAGGGATAGTCCCCAGATTTACAAAAGCTGTCCCAGTTTCTGATTTGATACTGGAATGTCCTGCTTTTCCTTAGGATGTCCCTATTTTCATCGGAGAAATGATGGAGGGTATGGAAGTGTGTGTGTGTGCATGTGTGTGTAGAACCTAGAAGGCCACAACACATGGAGAATGGCCTGGCTTTGGTTTGGTAGGTCTAGAGCAGGCATGTCAAACTTGCGGCCCTCCAGATGTTTTGGACTACAATTCCCATCTTCCCCAACCACTGGTCCTGCTAGCTAGGGATCATGGGAGTTGTAGGCCAAAACATCTGGAGGGCCGCAGGTTTGACATGCCTGGTCTAGAGGTTTCTAAGCCAACACTCTCTGCAGGTATTATTTTGCTTGCTCCATTAGGCCTGGTCTCTGATCCTGTAAGGAAGAAGGTGTGTTTGATCAGTGATACTTGAGTAAGTTACTTGTCCTTGTAGCTTCCAGTGCAACACTGGATTTGGGATTCCTCGTGAGTGTTTGCATCTGTTGTCCTGCAGCAGGATACTCTCAAGGTTTTTAAGAAGGCAAGCATGGCTAGGTAAACAAAAGAATCCTGTGTTATTCTCCCACTTAAAAAGAAAAAATCCACACACATAATATTTAATTTTGCAAAGTTCCATTAATGTATAAAATTCATCTCTAATTTGTACTGTCTGGTGTGATATCCATTGAACTATATATCTGTAGTCAATGCCCATACTTCAAAGAGCTATTCTAGGCATGCATAAGAGCTTAGCTTATGTGCAGAAAGACTTTCAAGTTACTTTCCCTACCTACCATTCAATGTTAACCCTTCCTGCCACATCACAGATTGCTTTGAAAGCTCCCTGGTCTTTGATCAGGGTCAGGGCCGGTGCTAGGGCTTTTTGCGCCCTAGGCAAAATCACCTTCTGGTCCCCCCCCCAGCACATGCGCCATGACGCATGTGTCGCGCGTCACGGCACACGCGTCATGACGCATGCACAACACCGCTGGCGTCCCTGCGCCCCATCCATAGGCGGCAGGAGCGCAAGCCAAAAGGAGAGCTCAGCGCCCTCCCGCCTATGGAGGGCATGCTGTGAGCTCCTCAGCGGCGGCTGCAGCGAGCAAGCGAGTGGCGGCGGCGGCAGCAGTAGCAGCGTCCACAGCTGAAGGCTTCAGCTACGGGCGCTGCCGCCGCCGCCACCGCTCACTCGTTGCAGCCGCTGAGGAGCTCACAGTGCCCCCTCCATAGGCGGGAGGGCGCTGAGCTCTCCTTTTGGCTCGCACTCCATAGGACCTCCATAGGTGGAAGGAGCGCGAGCACGCGCCGTGGGAGGGCGGTGGTGGCGCAGGGGTTTTGCGCCCCCTCCATTTATGCGCTCTAGGCAACTGCCTAGTTCACCTAAATGGACGCACCGGCCCTGATCAGGGTCACTTTTCACCACATTGTGCCCATAACTTTTTGGCAGGGGTGTATCCAGCAGCCTGTCCTCCCCCATCTCTTATGATTTTTAGAAGGGGGTATATAGAATATGGTGTGTTTTCTTCTTCTTTTCTTGACCATATGATTTCCTGCTAGGCCAGTTTCCCCCAACCTGTTGCCTTTTAGTTGTTGTTAGGCTCATGTGTTGTTTGTGTTTGGTAATTGTTATAGGGTTTTTTTTGTTTGGTAGTCCAAGGACATATGGAGGGTACTAGATTGAAAACAATAGTCCCCAACAGGCAAAGAGTTGCTGTTAAGTCCTCAGGCTAAGTTCAAACCCAACTCCATTCTGTTCTGGCAGAAAAGTTTGTTCAGTCACTCATTGTGCTTCTTCCTACTGTTATCAATGGATTTCAGTGAGTGCATTTTTTCTTTTTCATCCATTCATTTTCACACTATTATGAGTATTTTGGGCTGGCTAAAATATGTTACTATGGGGGGGGGACACATTGATGACAGTCATCTAAAATAAGAATAACATTGCTCCTGTTATTGTATTTATATTCTTGGGGTTTTTTTAACGCATTTTGAAACCATTTGGGAAATGAATGTTATGTTTAGGACCATTTAACGGCTGATTTTCTTTTATTGTGTTATCTGTAGTAATAGGAATGAAGGGGGGGGGTTCACTTTCTTAGATGCCTCAGAGAGTTTTTGGAGCCTGCAGGCAGCTTTCCAAATGCAGCCTCACAGTTTTGCTTTTATTTCTTCACACACACAATACAACGAATATGTATTGTTTTTTTAATGAGTGCCGTGACAGTCCCGTAGAGGAAAACTTCATTCCTGAGCTATGCAAGGTTCACTAAGATGATGACACCATGTAATCTCTTCGCTGTGTAGATTTTTTTAAATTAATTTATTTTATTTTTTTAAAAAACACACAATCTTGCCTGAAATGAATTGTAGGAAGGGAAACAGTGGCTTCAACTAACCAACCAACTAACTAACTAACCAAGAGCTTTATCATAAGATGGATTCAAATACAACTACAGTGGAACCTCGGTTTATGAACACCTCGGTTTACGAATTTTCAGTTTACGAACGCCACGGACCCATCTGGAACGGATTAATTCACTTCCCATTACTTTCAATGGGAATGTTCGCTTCAGTTTATGAACGCTTCACTTTATGAACAGACTTCCGGAACCAATTACACCCATGCTTCGGGTTAAGTACGCTTCAGGTTGAGTACTCCGCGGACCCGTCTGGAACGGATCAATCCACTTTCCATTACTTTCAATGGGAAAGTTCGCTTCAGTTTATGAACGCTTCAGTTTACGAACGCCGCAGACCCATCTGGAACAGATTAATCCACTTTCCATTACTTTCAATGGGAAAGTTCGCTTCAGTTTATGAACGCTTCAGTTTATGAACAGACTTCCAGAACCAATTGTGTTCATAAACCGAGGTACCACTGTACTGGTATGACAACAAAACTGTCTATACCTAATGGTGGTATTCTACTCATGGATATGTGAAAACAAACAAAGAGCCCTGCTGCAGAGATGGATTCAGGCAGGGCTTTTTTTTCAGCACCTCTTTTTCTAGAAAAATAATACCGTATTAAGGGGAGTGCAAGTGGTTCTGTCGCACTGGGTGCTGAGCCGAGAGGGTGCCACAATTTTGTTGCAGAAAGAAGGCAAGAGGTGGGGGACCACCGAATTTTGGTGTTGCACAGGGCACCGCTGAAATTTGAGGCCCCAAGAACCACAACTTCCTGCTGGTCAGGCCAAAGGCCTGTCTAATCCACCAGCCAACAGGCCAACAGTAGTCAGCGCTAGAAGATGCCTGTGGGAAGCCCACAAGCAGAACAAAAGCAAAATAGCAATCTCCTCCTTCAGATCCCCAGAAACTGTTTTCCAGAGGCATACTGCTGCTAAACCTGGAGGTACCGTAGTAGATATAAAGCCATCAATGACTAACACTGATCATCCTCCATGAATTTGTCCAATCATCTTGTGATGGGAAATTCCATAATTTAACTATGTGCTATGTTCTTCCTTTAGCTTGCCCCAGATCTCTTGGTATTCATTGGATGGCTCCAGGTTCTAGTATTATGAGAGAGAGAGAAGAAGAAAAAACCACCTCTTTCTCTACTTCCTTCACATCGTGCATTGTAAGTCATATCTTGGTCGTGTTCCTGATCTCTCCCATTTTCCCCAAACTAAAAAACCCCAAGCATTGTCTGTAATGGCCAGGGTTTGAGAATGGGAAGCAGTGGCATAGCATGGGGGCTCATGAGGTGGTTAGCCCCGGCACAAAATTGTTAGGGGCACATAATCTCAACAGCCGGTGCTGCTTCAATACAGCTGACCACTTTCATTGCTGGGCTCTGTTGAAAATTCCTTCTCCATGTGAACTGGGAAGTGACCTCTCCAGACAACTGGATGTCTCTTCTTATCTCTGAAATAAGTGTGCAAAAGCTCATACCTCTGACAAACTGAGTTGGTCTCTAAGGTGCTACTGGAATGAATTTTTCTATTTTCATTTCATTTTTATTTTGTTTCTTCTTATCTCTGTGGCTGCAATCACCTGGGTCATGCAGATGCCATTAGGCAGTTGAATGTGCATGTGTATTCCATCTGTTTCCCACCCACCCACCTGCCCTTGGTCACTGGCAACCCACACTACGCTACTGCAGTGGTGTAGCAAGGGGGGCGATGGGGCGGCTGACACTTGACACTCCCCACTGGAGAACTTTTTAAAAAATTTCTGTTGCATGAGATTTTTCAACTTTTCTTATATGTTCTTTCAATGCTGATTTCATATCTGAAGTCAGTTTTGTTCTGTAAGCTCTAGTTTTTTTGCAATTCATATTTTTCACTTTTCACCAGAGCCAGAGCTGCGTGTGTGTGTGGGGGGGGGGTGACCAAAAAAATCCACACCGGGTACCACCTGGGCTTGCTACGCCTCTGCACTACTGCTGGGAAGTGTAACAAATCCAACTGCAATATATAAAATACACAAGTACTTTCCCCCATTGTTTCTGATATCATTTCCTCAGTGGAACCTTGGTTTATGAACACCTCGGTTTACAAATTTTTGGTTTACGAACGCCGCGGACCCATCTGGAATGGATTAATTCACTTTCCATTACTTTCAATGGGAAAGTTCGCTTCAGTTTATGAACGCTTCAGTTTATGAACAGACTTCCGGAACCAATTACACCCATGCTTCGGGGTTAAGAACGCTTCAGGTTGAGTACTCTGCGGACCTGTCTGGAACGGATTAATCCACTTTCCATTACTTTCAATGGGAAAGTTCATTTCAGTTTATGAACGTTTCAGTTTATGAACAGACTTCCGGAACCAATTGTGTTCATAAACCGAGGTACCACTGTATGTCAATTTTTAAATTGTAAACTCCTTGAAGCAGGGACCTGACCTCTTGTATTCTGCAAAGCATCACACATGCCGATAGTGTTATATAGATAAAGAAATATAACAATAGCAACAATGCTAGCAAATTACCCATACTGTAATCTTCAAATAAAATCTCTCCTTTTTGTGGTGCAAATGATTTGTTTTTATCTCTTGAATAACCTCCAAAGCTTTGTTTGCATTTAAGCCTATGAGCCATAATGTGATTTGAATAAATGCTCCATAAACAACATGAGGAATAATTGCTAGTATTATTCCTTTTTGTTTAATTGTAAATGGTTGGAAAATAGAATCCTTTGCAGAAGGCCAAAAAGCCAAGATACTCTCTTTTCCCCCCACAAAACTGATTGCTTTTTGCAAATAAAGCAAAACAATTATTTCTGCAAGTGTCCCGTTATGTTTCCTTTATATGAATTGTCTATTATTATTCAGAAAAAAGTTTAAGTAACTATCTAGAAATCTGATACAAAGAACTTTACCTCATAAACAATTCAACGTGGATATGGAGTTATTTTCCTTAGAACACTTCTTCAAATGCTGAAGATACTCCTCTTCTTCCTGGCTTTTGACACTTTAAGTAAATATTTTTAGGACTTACCTTATTTCTGTGATTATAAATTGTTTAAAGCTGGTTGTTTTGTTTTTGTTTTTTATTTAAAAATAGTGCTTTAATTGTTGTAACCTGCCTTGGGAGCTTAGGATGAGGCAGGCGCCGCAACTCGGGGGGGGGGCGGCAAAGGGCCCCTTGGCCGCTTCAATATTTGTCTTCAGGCGGCCCAAGATACAGATGGCAACAATACTACTTTAAACAGTCATGCATTCCCTCAGAGATTTCTGGGAACTGCTGTTTGTGGTGGATGCTAAGTGTTGCTAGGAGATCCCTCTTCCCGTCACAGAGGTACAACCTCCAGTTTAACAAGCAACCCCTCATCCCAGAGAACTCCGTAAACTGTAGCTCCGTGAGGGGAATAAGGGTCTCCTACCAACTCACAGCAGGCTTTGCTGCCCATTCTTTGGGGGATGTCCAGCTGCGGCCTTTATTTATTTCTTTGCTGAAATGTCCATTAAATGTCCATCTTGTGTGGAAGAGCTGATAGCTCAATGGCAGGACCAAATGTTTCCTCACCTGAGGCAGCAAACTGTTTGGGGGCAGAAGCAAAAGTACCAAAGCAAACATCTTATTCATCCATTAGAAGTGTTTTGCTGTGATTGTATCATGCTCAGAGCGTTTCGTTTCTTTTCCTTTTTTGACAGATAAGAGTATTTTCAGGCAAATTACTGAAAGAAAGCAGGCAAATTGTTTACATTGATCCAAAATCAACAAGAAAAACCCACTCACTGCATGACAGTGTGTCAGAAAGTCAAGTGAGGCGAAAATCTACTTTGTGTCATTCCATGGCTTCAGACCCCCTAACCCACAAATGCAACATTAACTTTCAGAGAAGCACAAAAATGGGGCAGGTTGCATGAAATGGAAGACATTTTATGGAATGCTCCAAATACACAAGCTGGGACATAGAAGCAGATAACCGTATATTCGAGTTGAGAGGAGAAAAAAGTTCTCCAGGGTTGCTCATGAATTCCCTTGGTTTCTGGCGACACTTATAGAATGCAGTCAAGCTTATAGGCATTCAGTGCTCAGAGTGGAACAGTGGGAGACAACCTTGATTTCTATTCCTTATTTAACTTGAAGCAGGAGCTGACAGTAACCTTTTTACATATATCTTTGTGTGAGGCAAGCACTGAAGCCTAAAGTTCTTTTAGCTTCCAGTGACAGCTCTTTGGGACGTCTTCACAATACCACTCATGCTACGTTAACACTTGGCTTGACAGAAAGCCTACAGTTTAATTATGTTGTCCTGGGAGTTACTTGTCCATTTTTCTGATTTTCTGCTTGCCCCCGCCCTTCCCATCCTGCTCTTTGGAAGCTGTTGTGTGCTGTTTCCAACTCTGCACATTCAATGGTGATTCCAGACACTCCCAGTCTTTCTTTCTTTCGTTCTTTGTTTTCTGATTTTATCTTCATAGGGAGAAATGTTTCAGCATGACATAGTCCATAAAGGAATTGCTGCATTTTGGATTTTATTCTGGACAACCTTGTAACTATAAATTATAAAAGTATCTGTTTCTGCATATTTTTAGCTCACCCTAGATCCAAAGATCTTCCAGGATCTGTTATGTGACTCTGCTGTTGTTCAATCCAGTCAATATTTCCTGCATTTATTGAAGTTTAGAAACTGTATTTAAAGGCAACCTGATCTAGAGCCCAATGCATAGCCTTGGTATGTTAGAATGACTAGGGGGGAAAGCCCTCTTCAGGAATTCCATTAGTTTGCTGATAGGGGAGTGAGCAGTAGCCAGGTATTGGTCAACAGAGCTGTGTGTCCTCTGTGGCAAAACTTAGACTGTCCTGTGTCAGAGGCTATCAACAACACACAAATACAATCACCGTTGGGACCCAGAGATTGCACACACATGGAGGTGGTAGATGGTTGGTGAACTGCCTTCGAGGAAGGACAGTGTGTTTTCCTTTCTCGTTCTCTGTGTTTTTGTTTCTATTTAGATTGGTTTCTTTTGATTTCTTGTATTGTAAAAAAGCTTTCATAATATCTTATTGGAGAAGGTGGTGGAAGGAAATGGAATTTTACAGAAGGCAGTACGCATCACACACTGTTACAAAAACTATTCCACATTCAGCACAGATAGCACGCCATGCTGCAGTTGCCCCAAGTAGCTGATTCTTTTGCTTTTCACCGTTGCTGTGATTAAGATAGAAGAGCACATAACTGCATGCCTACAAAACAATTGCTTTCAGCTCTCCTCTCAGTGGCCTTCACCACATGTAAAGTTTGCTTCCCTCGCTCAGATCTTCTTTAGAATTCTGTCTTCCTGTTCACCCCCATTGCTTAACCGGCCTTCTATTATTTTTTTCTCGGAGCTGAAATTCCTCAAGCTTCCTCTTCCTTTGCACATCAGTTTTTTTGGCTCCAACTGCCACAGCTGATCCCCCCCCCCCCGCATCCCGCCCTGGTATGTCATTAAATTTAGAATCACAGTATGAGATCGTTCTATCATCCAGTCTGGTTGTCTCTGCCAGCTTGAGTCAGTGTACTAAGAATATATTACGGCAAACCCAGCAATTGGGGGTTCAATTGCTCCTTAGCATCCATTGGCACTAGCAAGCCAAATTACTTTTGTTGATTCTCGATAGCCGAGTTTGAGATATTTCAAAAGCCTGTGCCCCGCGAGATGGGAATCAACAGTTGATATGGGACACAAAGCAGATATCAAGTAATAAAATTTTACTTGACAGCTGTTCAGAAGCTATCAAGAAAATTTATGTCCCAGGATGAAGAAGTAATTTTTGAAGCAGAAACATGACAAGTAAATGAAATGCAGGCAGGTTGTGTAAAGCTCTAAGGCCAATGTGTCTCCAGTGTCAATACAGATGAGCTTAAAGAATGACAGTATGAGCAGATCCTTTCTAACTTGCACCTTGAAGATAGGGGTTTGGGGCCTGCTCGTGTTGAGGTTAGTGGCTAGTAAAATTAACATGAAAAGTATTTTGAATAGTCCTTCTGCTCACATTGAATAAGAACATTGGTCCATAAAAAAGAGCCTTGCCCATCTTGTCCATCATCCCATTCCCTATGGTGGCCAACCATTCATTCATTCATTGATTTCATTTATATACCACCTTTAGCCTCCCAGGATCTCTTGATGGTGCACATGGTTTTCCTCCTCCCCATTTCCTCCTTACAGCAACCCTGTGAGATAGGTTAGGCTAAGAGATGGTGACTGGCCCAAGGTCACCCAGTGAGCTTCATGGCTGAGTGGCGATTTGAACCCTGCTGTCCCAGGTCCTAGTCCAACAATCGAACCATTGTACCACACTGGCTCTCAGATGCCTCTAGGAAGCCCATAATCAGGATATGAAGGCACCCTTTTAAAGCTGTCTGGCCAATGGGGATCACTGCAACTTGTGGTGATGGCTCCCATTGGCTAGTGACACACCAAAACCTTTCTTTTATCCATCCTGAATGTCCCACCATTATGAGAGATGGAAGAAAAAACACTCCTCTCGATTCATTTTCTGCGAATACCTAGTTCTATAAACTTCCGTCAAAAGCACACACCGGCTCCCAGAGTTTGGTGACCTCCACTGTCACAGTAAAAAGAGTAGTCATCTCCCCCCCAAAAAAACTAAAAAGCCCTAAAGTGTTGTAACAAAAAGAAAAAACCCAGAAAAAACCCACTTACTTGTGAGTGAAATTCATCCTCCAAAGACAAAATGGCCAGGCTATTCAATTGACATTTGCTACAGATAAACTGTGGAGAAGAAAATGCTATTACTAGGTGCTTTGAACTGAAGGGCAAAGAAACAAGCCTCTCTTATCAGCTTGACATGATTGCCTCCCAGGGGTGCCATTTCACCAAAGCAAAGAGCTGTTGGGGTGATGGTGATGGAGGGGCAAAAGTCACAGGAACCTCCGAAGGCCAGCTCTTGGTTATAAGTCCATTTTAATTGTTACAAAAAAAGAGCTTGGGTTATGAGTCTTCGTAATGGTTGCTTTGTTACACCTCATACTGAACAGGAATAGAGGTGCTTCTCCTGAGAAAGCATGGCATAGCATCTGAAGCATAATGGGTTAATTATTACACCATCACTAGCCGTGACAACAGCCAGGCCAATACTACCATGGCTACAATAAAAAAGGCTACAGTGGGAAACTCTCCAATTGAGACCCATTGAGAGACCCATTGAGACCAGGACTTCTCACACTTACTACAGAATTTGTAAAAATGATGGCCAAAGTCTCCCTGAGATATTTGGCTAGTCTAAGATTGCAGCTTCCATCAAAACAGTATGGGGAACCTGTAATAATAATAATAATAATAATAATAATAATAATAATAATAATAATTTTTATTTATATCCCCGCCCTCCCCAGTCAAAACCGGGCTCAGGGCGGCTAACACCAATAAAATTACAATAAAACATAAAAAGCAAATTTATTAAAGTACAGATTAAAATACAATATTTAAATTTAAAATGCAGCCTCATTTTAAGTAGTCCATAAATCCAATCCATGAGGGAGGAAAACACAGGGGTCAGACTAAGTCCAGCCCAAAGGCCAGGCGGAACAGCTCTGTCTTGCAGGCCCTGCGGAAAGATGACAAATCCCACAGGGCCCTGGTCTCCTGTAAAAGAGTGTTCCACCAAGTTGGGGCCAATGCTGAAAAGGCCCTGGCCCTAGTAGAGGCCAATCTAGCCACCTTATGGCTCGGGATCTCCAGAGTATTGTTGTTTGTGGACCTTAAGGTCCTCCGCAGGGCATACCAAGAGGGTCCCAAGCCGCATAGGGCTTTAAAGATGTTGCTGAACTACAAATCCCGTTAACTCTGGCCATTGGCCATGGTTGTTGGGCCTGATGGGAGTTGTAGGTTCAGCAACACCTGGGGAACCACAGGTCCCCTCACCCCAGCATTAAAGTATCTCAGAGGTTTTTGCCTGAAAGGTACTCAAGTACGAGTGTGTGTGCATCTACGGTTGCCATATTTCAAACAGTGAAAATCTGAACAGAAAATTTGGCGAAGTTGTTGTGCTTTTCAAAGTTTTGACCAAAGTTGTTGAACAAAAAAGATTGCCGACAAAAACAGCGCTGCCAGCATGGGCTGCCGCATACATCCAGATTTCCCCAGACATTTAACGATTTCCGCTCAGAGACTTCTGCTGAATGAAGTGTTCCGGATATGTCCGGGCAATCCTACCCCTGTCTGTGTTTGCAGGAGGAGGGGAATCAGGATTTAATAATCTGGGGCTAAAAGGAAAAGAGGGAGGCAGGAGGCGACTTTGTTGGTGAGAGGCAGAAAGAGCATCAGCTAAAGCAATATCCACACCCAGGATAAAATCGTAACTGTTATGTACTGAGCTGAATCATAGAACAATAGGATCCAGAATCAGCAGTCTGATTGGTCCGCAGGAGCCACCCAATCCAACTCCAGGTGGAAGTGAATCCGCAACCTGATTGGCCTGCAGGAGCAGCCAATCAGGCTGCTGGCAGAAGTCAATCCACAAACTGATTGGCCCACAGGTGTAGCCCTGAAGTAGCCAATCACGCAAAGCCCATTGTGTAAATAATGTATATAAGCAGATGGTTTTGGGAAAAGGGCATTCTTCTTCTCTTCTTCTCCTCGATGACTAAGAGCTGAATAAAGAGCATGAAATTCACTCTCGACTCCGAGTATATTTCAGTAACAATAGCAGCTTCTTTATGATGTGATCCTATACCTGTTTACTTCAAAGTAAGACCTACTGAGCTCAGTTGGACTTCTATGTGTCGGATTTTAGCCATAGTCTTTTTATCTTTATTTTTCCACCAACCTGTTTTCCTAATTCTCATCTCGAGCAACTGCAAATTTGATAAATGTCTGTATTTATCGTCCTCCAGCAACAGCAATAAGGCTGGTTACATGGATTATTGATTTCATTTTCATTAAATAGAAATGCAGCGTACACACCAAAGCACTGGTGTAGTTGTGTGATCTAGATTCAAACCAATCTTCAAATATAAATGCCATCTTCAAAAGGGCTGCGTATGGTATGTTTCCATGTACAAAAGTGGTCTTTGGGGAAGGACCATAGCAGTAGAGTGCATGACTTGCATGCAATATGCCCCAGAAGCTGCAATCTCTAGCATCTTTGGTTAAGTGGGAAAAGACTGCTATATGATATCCCTGAGAGCTCCTGCTGGTTAGCGTACAAACCATACTCAGCTGTCAGACCCTCCAAGTGTCCCTATTTTCCAGGGATGTCCCTGATTTAGAGAAGCTGTCCTGGTTTCCGATTTGATCATAGAATATCCCACTTTTCCTTAGGATGTCCCTCTTTTCATTGGAGAAATGTTGGATGGGATGGAGTCATTCAACCCCTGAGCCATCAGAAGGCAATCCTGTATAGGGAAGGGTTGTTGTTGTTGTTTTTTAAAAAAATAATGTTTCATTATGTTTTTCTATATGTTGGAAGCTGCCCAGAGTGGCTGGGGCAACCCATTGAGGTGTGTGGGGTATAAATAGTAAAATTATCATTATGGAACGGGATGTCCCTATTTGCATCAGAGAAATGTCAGAGGGTATGAGGTGGATGTAAACTCCAGTAATACCTCCGTGAACCTCCACCCTGTCAACCATCCATTTCGGTGAACGTCCGCGGTGATGATTTTATTGAGTCAAAATGAGTGATCATTAGGTCCAGTCGTGACCGACTCTGGGGTTGCGGCGCTCATCTTGTGTTATTGGCCGAGGGAGCCGGCGTACAGCTTCCAGGTCATGTGGCCAGCATGACTAAGCCGCTTCTGGCGAACCCCTAAACATTTTTAAAGAAAAATAAAGCCCTGTTGTTGTTGTTTAGTCGTTTAGTCGTGTCCGACTCTTCGTGACCCCATGGACCATAGCACGCCAGGCACTCCTGTCTTGCACTGCCTCCCGCAGTTTGGTCAAACTCATGTTCGTAGCTTCGAGAACACTGTCCAACCATCTTGTCCTCTGTCGTCCCCTTCTCCTAGTGCCCTCAATCTTTCCCAACATCAGGGTCTTTTCCAAGGATTCTTCTCTTCTCATGAGGTGGCCAAAGTATTGGAGCCTCAGCTTCACGATCCGTCCTTCCAGGGAGCACTCAGGGCTGATTTCCTTAAGAATGGATAGGTTTGATCTTCTTGCAGTCCATGGGACTCTCAAGAGTCTCCTCCAGCACCATAATTCAAAAGCATCAATTCTTCGGCGATCAGCCTTCTTTATGGTCCAACTCTCACTTCCATACATCACTACTGGGAAAACCATAGCTTTAACTATACGGACCTTTGTCGGCAAGGTGATGTCTCTGCTTTTTAAGATGCTGTCTAGGTTTGTCATTGCTTTTCTCCCAAGAAGCAGGCGTCTTTTAATTTCGTGACTGCTGTCACCATCTGCAGTGATCAAGGAGCCCAAGAAAGTAAAATCTCTCACTGCCTCCATTTCTTCCCCTTCTATTTGCCAGGAGGTGATGGGACCAGTGGCCATGATCTTGGTTTTTTTGATGTTGAGCTTCAGACCATATTTTGCGCTCTCCTCTTTCACCCTCATTAAAAGGTTCTTTAATTCCTCCTCACTTTCTGCCATCAAGGTTGTGTCATCTGCATATCTGAGGTTGTTGATATTTCTTCCGGCAATCTTAATTCCGGCTTGGGATTCATCTAGTCCAGCCTTTCGCATGATGAATTCTGCATATAAGTTAAATAAGCAGGGAGACAATATACAACCTTGTCGTACTCCTTTCCCAATTTTGAACCAATCAGTTGTTCCATATCCAGTTCTAACTGTAGCTTCTTGTCCCACATAGAGATTTCTCAGGAGACAGATGAGGTGATCAGGCACTCCCATTTCTTTAAGAACTTGCCATAGTTTGCTGTGGTCGACACAGTCAAAGGCTTTTGCATAGTCAATGAAGCAGAAGTAGACGTTTTTCTGGAACTCTCTAGCTTTCTCCATAATCCAGCGCATGTTTGCTATTTGGTCTCTGGTTCCTCTGCCCTTTCGAAATCCAGCTTGCACTTCTGGGAGTTCTCGGTCCACATACTGCCTAAGCCTGCCTTGTAGAATTTTAAGCATAACCTTGCTAGCGTGTGAAATGAGCGCAATTGTGCGGTAGTTGGAGCATTCTTTGGCACTGCCCTTCTTTGGAATTGGGATGTAGACTGATCTTCTCCAATCCTCTGGCCATTGCTGAGTTTTCCAAACTTGCTGGCATATTGGGTGTAGCACCTTAACAGCATCATCTTTTAAAATTTTAAACAGTTCAGCTGGAATATCATCACTTCCACTGGCCTTGTTATTAGCAATGCTTTCTAAGGCCCATTTGACTTCACTCTCCAAGATGTCTGGCTCAAGGTCAGCAACCACACTACCTGAGGTGTACGAGACCTCCATATCTTTCTGGTATAATTCCTCTGTGTATTCTTGCCACCTCTTCTTGATGTCTTCTGCTTCTGTTAGGTCCTTACCACTTTTGTCCTTAATTATGGTAATCTTTGTACGAAATGTTCCTTTCATATCTCCAATTTTCTTGAACAGATCTCTGGTTTTCCCCATTCTATTGTTTTCCTCTATTTCTTTGCATTGCTCATTTAAGAAGACCCTCTTGTCTCTCCTTGCTGTTTTTTGGAAATCTGCATTCAGTTTCCTGTATCTTTCCCTATCTCCCTTGCATTTTGCTTGCCTCCTCTCCTCCGCTATTTGTAAGGCCTCGTTGGACAGCCATTTTGCTTTCTTGCATTTCCTTTTCCTTGGGATGGTTTTCATTGCTGCCTCCTGTATAATGTTACGAGCCTCCATCCATAGTTCTTCAGGCACTCTGTCCACCAAATCTAAATCCTTAAACCTGTTCCTCACTTCCACTGTGTATTCATAAGGGATTTGATTCAGATTGTATCTTACTGGCCCAGTGGTTTTTCCTACTTTCTTCAGTTTAAGCTGGAATTTTGCTATAAGAAGCTGATGATCTGAGTTACAGTCAGCTCCAGGTCTTGTTTTTGCTGACTGTATGGAGCTTCTCCATCTTTGGCTGCAGAGAATATAATCAATCTGATTTCGATGCTGTCCATTTGGTGATATCCATGTGTAGAGTCGTCTCTTGTGTTGTTGGAATAGAGTGTTTGTGATGACCAGCTTGTTCTCTTGACAGAACTCTATTAGCCTTTGCCCTGCTTCATTTTGAACTCCAAGGCCAAACTTGCCAGTTGTTCCTTTTATCTCTTGATTCCCTACTTTAGCATTCCAGTCCCCTGTAATGAGAAGAACATCCTTCTTTGGTGTCATTTCTAGAAGGTGTTGTAGGTCTTCATAGAATTGGTCAATTTCACTTTCTTCAGCACCGGTAGTTGGTGCATAAACTTGGATTACTGTGATGTTAAAAGGTCTGCCTTGGATTCGTATCGAGATCATTCTGTCATTTTTGAGATTGCATCCCATTACAGCTTTTGCCACTCTTTTGTTGACTATGAGGGCCACTCCATTTCTGCTACAGGATTCTTGCCCACAGTAGTAGATATGATAGTCATCCGAACTGAATTCGCCCATTCCCTTCCATTTTAGTTCACTGATGCCCAGGATGTCGATATTTATTCTTGTCATCTCATTTTTGACCACATCCAGCTTACCTCCACTCATGGTTCTTACATTCCAGGTTCCTATGCAATATTTTTCTTTACAGCATCGGACTTTCCTTTCGCTTCCGCTTCCAGGCATATCCGCAACTGAGCGTCCTTTCGGCTTTGGCCCAGCCGCTTCATCAGCTCTGAATCTACTTGTACTTGTCCTCCGCTCTTCCTCAGTAGCATGTTGGACGCCTTCCGACCTGAGGGGCTCATCTTCCAGCGTCATAACTTTTATATGCCTGTTGTCTTTGTCCATGGAGTTTTCTTGGCAGGGATACTGGAGTGGCTTGCCAGTTCCTTCTCCAGGTGGATCACGTTTAGTCAAAACTCTCCACTATGACCTGTCCATCTTGGGTGGCCCTGCATGGCATAGCTCATAGCTTCTCTGAGTTATTCAAGCCCCTTCGCCACGACAAGGCATTGATCCATGAAGGGGATAAAGCCATAAAGCCCTGAGCTATACCATAAAATTATATCTCAATGGAAAGATAATTTAATGAAGAATGTAACACAATAACATTGATGAAGTATTCTTTGTTACAACAGCAGTCATAAAGAGGAAACGTGAAACACAGAAAAAAAGAGATATACAGGTTAAACTGCCGTGTTGGCACTTTGCAATAAATAAGTGGGTTTTGGGTTGCAGTTTGGGCACTCGGTCTCTAAAAGATTCGCAATCACTATTCTAGGCCAAAAGTGTTTTCCCTCGGTGACCCCGCCATGTTGAAAAGTGTGTGTGTTTCCAAGGTGTTTCCTGCCCTTTCCAGAAATGCACCGTGCTGGATGAAGCCAGCTCTAGATCTTTTCTAAATAAATTGAATAAAACTAGGTAACCCACTGAAAGATATATTTGAAAAATGAATATTAAGGGGAACAATGCCCATTGTTAAGTAAGGTAGCTAAGGTAATTGTGTCATGTCCTCCATTGTGACACGTCCCCCTGCTGAGTGACTTGGCTGAGAACTTTGGGAAGAGCAACTATCTGAGGATAGTTCAAAGAAAAGAGGTTGTTTGTGTGAAGGCGTTTTCCAAAAAATGAAACTTTCTTCACCTCGGTGTAAGTAGGATCTCTTATTCTTTCTGCAGTCTGCTTCTTTTGCTATCCCTTAAGATTTAGAAATATAGGGAACCATGTCATGGTTAGATTTATTTTTAAATATTGTTTTCAGGGCCACCTTAAGTGCTTTGAGAAAAATGGCTTGCCTTCTCCCTTGTGGGCATCATCATCATCATCATCATCAGAAGGGGGGCATAGCATTACATCTCCCTACAGCACTGGACTCCAAGACATCTCCATGCCTCTGTCCCAGCCTGTCAAGGTGATTCTGATCATTTCAGCCCCCATACAGAGGTCTTCTAATTTCCACTTCCTTTTTCCTATAACACCTTGTCCCAAAACCTCTGTGTTAAAGGATAACTTTTTTCCAGTGTATTTGTATGTACGCATGCAGGCAATCAATATTATCCCCTATTAAATTGCTGCGTTGGCACTTTGTGATAAGTAAGTGGGTTTCGGGTTGCAGTTTAGGCACTCGGTCTCTAAACGGTTCGCCACCAGTGCTCTAGAATAACACCCCAAAAAGGGAAATGGGCAAGTCCTTTGTGTCTGCATGGATGTGTTCTAGCTGCAGCAACATATCTTTCAATCAAGAATAATTTTAAAAATTCAGGGTGTGAGTTTGTGCGTGTGCATCAGTTGGGGCAGTTATAAACCTTAAAAAATGCCACTGGAGTGCCACTCCCAGTTGCCTTCTATAGCAGTTATGAACAATACATTTGCTTTCTTTGCAAATGTATGCTTCACCATGCATTGGTGTTTTGTTTTTTTTAAAGGCAATCTATAGAGTGGTGAGAAGCTCACCTCAGTGGAAGTGAATGTGAAGTGGCCACAAAAGACCAGATCTAATCTCATTTATGCCAGCACAAGTTCCAAGTCATGTAGTAAACTGTTATAGAGTTGGATGACATATTTCAGATTAGAATCTATTCCTCAATTGGCACCGTAGAAGGGAAAAATAAATGAACCTGTAAGGGATGTGTATAATATTTCGACTCTGGGGCTTTGACTTGGAATCTCAAATGAGTGTGTGTGTGAACCTTTCAACTTATTTATTCTCAAAACAGAAGTCCTTTAGAAATGAAGCTTGCCATGTGAAGTTTCCATGACCACGGGTGACTTATGAGATAAATTGCATGGTGTTCTTATCTCAGGAACATTTTTATTCCACTGTGATTCCTAGGAGACTTTTCAGTCTGTAAAGTGAGGTTCAAATACTACTCTATATCACTGACAGAAAGGGGATTACATACCAGGAAGACAAATAGCATTTTAATTTTTAGCAAGTTGAAATTGAAGCTGTCAATTTGCTGCCTTGAAAAATTTACGGACAACTTTTTAGGAACCTGTATTGGTTCCCCCCAAAGCTTCTTTTAAAATAGAAGTGAGATGCCATTATTATTCCTGATGACAGTTAATTAAAATATTCAAGGGAAGGTATGATGGCCTTTAATATCACAAACCTTCCAGTACTGATAAATGGTTTTGTTTGAAATCTTCACTTAGTCCATGTAACTATAATTTCGTGTCATGCCAAAAAAATAGATGGGATATGGCACAAAATCAATGAAATCATTTGTATTTCATTATTTTGACCTCTCCTAACTGCTAACTACTGAAAGAGTGTTTCATGACTAGGTATATAAAAAATTCAGAATAGATTAGTTTTACATGTAATGGCTGGATACTTTTTCATTACGTAGATTTCTAATATTAGTCCAGGGTGGTGCTTGATGTTTCATCCATCAGAACTGATGATAATATGTTTCCATAGCTATCTCTTCTATGTTCATAGATATATCCACCAGAGCTTGGACAAAATCAGCCCCCTTCTAACTCTCTGTTTGAGGGGAAAGATGCAGAACAGGAGAAGAAAGTTTACAGTATTGAACTGACAAAGCAAGAGAGTTGATTGAACCCACCTTCTTCCACATACTCCAAGGTCTCAAAAACATGCCTAAGGTCAAGCACTGGGCTCCCCAGGACTTATTAGATTTTCTGCTGGAAAACTGGGGAAAGAGTCTTGAGGCCCTTTGGAGACAAATAAAAGGGCAATCTCTCATTCCTATCTTAAAACAGTTTACATGTTACACTGCTCGCATGAAAAGACCATGGTTGTACTGTATTTAATGTTTGTAATATTTGATAAAAGCAATAAAAATTGCAAGAAAGGGAGAAAGAGAGAAAGAATTGACCATTCTTCTGAGCAAATACAGTTACAGTGGGCTACGCAGGACCAACCTTACCATTAGGTGGTGTGAAGCAGCTGCCTCAGGCTGCTGGTTTTGGGTGCCATGAAAGGGGAGCAAATGTATTTACTTAATTTATTACTCTTGTATTCTACTACCAGGAATGGGGAAAGGTGTCTGTGGGATATCCTGCCCCAGGTGCCAACATAACTCATCTGCTCTTGGTCACTATGCACCTTGAGTTACATATAATTTTGTTGCTGAGGCGTGTAGTGATTTGCTGCTCCACCTCAAGTGGCAAAATGTGTTGGAGTGGCCCTGGGGCCATGTCCTTATGCTTCTTTAATTATAATGTAACATTACACTTATCCCTTCCCATTACTGGCTAATTCAGGCTTTTTGCTGTGCGGTACAGTTCATTTTCTCACACCTGTTAAGCCACACCACTCCTAAAACCTGAGTGTTTGTTAAAGTGGGAAGCACTAGAATGTTAATGGCACAGCCGTATTCTCAAATGATTCCTAGATCACTTCATTTTAATTCAATGTGGGGCTTCTGATTCACTTGTAAACAGAAGAAAAGATTAAAAGCAATTTTAAAGGCATGATGAAGCTTTAAAAATACTGATTCACTTTATGATCTCATAAACTCAGGGTACTGATGGAATTAAAGTATTTTGCCTCAAGTGTACAGAGATAATCTACATTTATTTCGTTTTCTTGAGAGCATTTATTGACATTCCTAGTAATGTTTCTTTAGCACCAGCCCCAAAGCATTCATAAAGAGATTTTTATTTTATTTTATTTTAGCTGCGAAGGAAGCTAGTGATTTCCAATACTCCTTGTGATAGGCCTCACAAATGAAATATTTTGAATGAGGTACCCTTTGTATCTAATTTAAAGAGCTGCATACACCTACCAGATATTTTCTAATTATTTTCAATTTTCACAAGACAAATCTTTCTATTAAATGAAATAATTGCTCAGTGGCATTGCTTGAAAATACAGGCATTTAGGAAAAACTTATTCCTGCTCAATGGAAAGTTAGGTAAAATCAATGGGCTTATGTGGTCAACCTCCTGTTGGATTTTGGACATTGTAATTACTTCACTAGGTGTCTACAATTTTCAGGTGCCATCAGATGTTCAGAAATGGCCATCATGTTCTAGACTTGCCTGAAGCTTTTAAGAAAATATCATCTTTAGAGCAAAAACCAAATGCATTTTGATATTTAGCACATGCTCAATGGTCAAAATTTTAGATTTTGCACAGTGGATTTCCATATGAAAATTTAAAATAAGAGACGGAAGCGATAATTTATCCTTCCAGATTCACTTCTCCTCCGCTTCATTGGCAAAGAGACCAAATCATAATGCAATGCAATCACCACATCTAAGAACCATGAACCAAGGGCATGTTCGAGAACGTGAGCATGTTTGGAGGGAAAGTCTGTGTCTTTTTACACTCCATAGATATATTCTTATGTATGTCAGCCACACAGATTCAAAAATGAGATATCAGTTCCAAATACTTCGTGATTATTTGCAAATGAATTTTGGGGCCTTGGGCTACTCATCCTACAAAGGGTACGAGCAGATGAAGTTTGCTTTACATGTGTTTAAAAAGCCAGAAGCTTTCTTGTTAGGTATTATAGGGCAAGAATTGCCAAAAGGGCAGAAGAAGTTATTTATGTATGCTACAACAGCAACTAGGCTCTTACTGGCCCCAAAATGGAAGGACGACAAGATACCAACAAAGGAAGAAAGGCAAGTTAAACTTATGGAATACGCAAAAATGGCAAAACTTACAAGAAGACTCAGAGACAATGACAATAGAGACTTTTTAAAAGACTGGGAACCGTTTATGTTGCATATACAGAAATATTGTATAGAAGTGGGCTCACTAGTAGGGTTTAAGTGAACGCTTACAGCTAAGAAAACAGGTGTAAAGATTTAGAAATTACAATATGGAAATTAAGTATGTGTAAGATGTAATGTGAAAGAATTTTGGTATGAAAATGATAAGAATATAAGAGCATTTAGTAAAAAAAAAATCATGAAAAGTAAGATAAAAATTAAGCAGAAGAAGCATACATTTAAAGCACCAGAATGGGAAGTTGAGAGAAGTCATGGGGTGGGGGGAGAGTTGTTCTTTTTTCACTTTGTTTTTGTTTATATGATAATTGTGTTTAATATTAAATTGTAAAACTCAATAAAAATAAAAAATAAAAATGCATGCATTATTTGTGAGCCTCCTAAAAATCCCTAGTGCTGCTTTGACCATCCATTGAACCCAAGTCAAGTGGTGGGTTGGGTCAACAACAGGATAGACAATGGAGCATCATGTGGTTTGACAGGTGTACCCTACAGTCCTTTGCAATGAATGAATGCTGATTAATATTTTAGCAAGTACTGTAGTAACTTCCCCGTGTCTGCTGTCATGGGATTGTTGTTTATCACTTGATGGTGTATGTTTTCATTCCACGGTGGGAAGTCACGAAGACAGGATGTTTGTGTTTCTGTGTTTCCTGAAGTGGGACTATTGTCCTTTGTTCTTTCTCTTTGCTGCCTGATGCTAGAGAGAGAGGGAGCCATGTTGCAGTGCTCCGTGTGTGTTTATATGTAAACAAAAGTAGATTAGCCAAAATGCTGTGCTACTGAGGTCTGTTACGCAACTGCACAAACTCTGCGGATCCCTGAGTGTGCTGATGTTTCTTGGCATCAGTCGCTGTGATGTTCGGGCTGAAGAAAGCTTTTGAAGCTCCCGCACGATCCACCAGGAGGGAGAGAACATGTCAGTCGGTGTGTGTGTGTGTGTGTGTGTGTGTGTGTGTGTGTGTGTGTCTGCCAGGGTCCTACTCGTATGTAGGAGATCCTAACAGTAACTTGATAAAATATCAAAGTGGCAATTTAGCAGACGGGAAAATATAGACAATTATCTTACAAAATGGTGTTGGAAAGTTATCACTCCCTAGTTCCAATCTGATTACTAATCTGACACAGGTATGGCAATTTCCCCCTATTACCACTCGTTTGGGTGTGGTAGATGAGCAGTTTATCTAACTTTTTTTACACACACAATGGTAAGATGCCATTTGATAAGCACATGCCTATATTTGCAGTGTCTCAGTGTCACAAAACACAGCTATCTGATGTATCGCACTAATACTTAGTACAATACTTTAGCAAGAAATATATAATAGAAATAGGTTTTGCATTTCTTACTTTTTATGTTACTAATTTAAAAAGTAACATAAGGAAATGTTCAGAAAACCAAGTAGCCATAATTATTCTTCAATTTAATAAGCCATATAGCTTTGTTACTTTCATGAATTTCTGTGCCTATAGCGTATCTTAAATTTTAATGATGATAAATCTTTTAGCATCTGTCCATGACATCCCTTTTCTCGCAACCAACACCCATTGATCTGGTGGCTTTTATTGGCCACTTCCTATTAAAAGTCACAGGCTCCTGTTGCTATGATTATTATATATTGAACCATCCTCACAGTGGAAGCACATTCTTAAGATCTGCCTGCTGTACAAAGAGATTGGCAATAAAGAACATCTCACGCTCCAAGTGAAAGACAAACATTCAAATGGATTTAGCAGAGGTCACTTTAATAACTTATTAACAAGGCTGATTTTATAATATTTGATTTTGCTTCAGACTACAGCAGACACTTCACAGCTGGTGTCCACTATCCAGCAGTTGCCCAAAACTCTTTATAACCAGAAAAAAGATGCATTTTTAAAAGAAAAATTATATAATACTCCCAACATTGCTGCAGGTCAGGAAGAACTTGAAGAGGTAGTTGCATGCATTGCTCCATCAAACTGAGGAGACCTGCTCCACACCAGGACTTTAAAACACCTGGCCCTAAGCAGTGCCATTCTTCTCCTTTTAAAATTCATTTTTATTAAAGATTTTCTTGTGCTACAAAACAAATAAACATATGGAGGAAAGTGCATCTTTTGCCTGCACTTTCAATTCATAGAGTCTTTTCACTGTTCGTTTATGTGTAGTGAGAGATATGTTTGTCATAGACATCTTGCAATTGGGGGGAAAAGAGAGGAGAGAAAGGGGGAAGGGAGATGGGGTTGTTCTTTCGTTCTGTTGCATAGTGTTCTTGTAGGGGTTTGTCTAAACAGTGCAGTTCTATAGACATCTATTCAGAAGTAAGACCCCCTTCTTACTTTTGCACCCTAATCTTGCTTACCTGAAAACAGTGGGACATCTTTTTAAAGTAAACATGTGTCGGATTACGCTGTTAGATTGAGTTCATTTTTAACCTTTCTTTCTTTCTTTCTTTCTTTCTTTCTTTCTTTCTTTCTTTCTTTCTTTCTTTCTTTTTCTTATTTGGAATATGTGAACTCCACCTTGAGTTTTTAAGCATTTTTAGATGCGTTATAAAATTCACCTTAAGATAGCAGTAAATATAATTGGAGATTTATGAAGTTATTATTAACAAGGCAAGAGGAGAAAGATACATGGCAGATTGAAAGAAAGGCAACTAGATATGTAGAAAATACCTGAACTATAATTCAGGAAATGTACTGAATGCATTTTCTGACAGTGAGTTATTATGTTCCTCCGGGAGCTGAAAGCACTCAACACCTGTAAAAATAATGCTTTGTGTTAGATTTCTAGATGCAATTGAGGATGTCTAAATATAGATGCTCAGAGTTGTGTTCACGGTGCTATAGCTCCTGGTGAATACTTACACTGGCGTCACCCTGAAACCTCTTTTGAAGCACCACTTATGTTTATGTTCTACTCCACAGTGAAAAGCAGTATGCTCCTGAATCAGGGCTGCCAGGAAACTGGGCTGTCAAAATGGTGTCTGGGTGGATTTTTGCCGAATCGGCAAAATGTCCAGTGAAACCCAGACATATGGCAACTAGGGCAATTTTATTAAGAAAATGCTGTAAAAAGAAAAGAAAAGAAAAGCCCAAAGACCTGGTATTTTGGGGAGATGTTCCCAAAACAGGTAGGGAGAGTGCTCTTGCACCCAGGTCCTGCTTGCAAGTTTCCGACTGGCATCTGGTTGGCCAATGTGAGAACAGGATGCTGAACTAGAAGGGCCAGTGACTAAGATGGTGTGTCAATTACCCCATCACTGGCAATGTGAATTTCTCAAACCATCCAAAGTTATATACCAAAATACGAAAGCTCATACCAAAATAAAAACTTAGTTGGTCTTTAAGGTGCTACTGAAGGAATTTTTTTATTTTACTTCGACCCAGACCAACACGGCTACCTACCTGTAACCATCCAAAGTTAGAATCCTTTTAATTTTTTTTAATCTTTTTATTGGTTTTCTGTTCACCCCCCCCCCCATACCCATTACATCATTACACCACTACATATTTACATATTTTACAGTTTAGTATTTTCCCTTCGTTAATGCAAATCTTATTTCATAAATTATATTTCACAGTCAGTCAAGTTACACATTTGTATTATCATATCATTCCTTTATTGTCTTCTATTCTTCCTTTGCTATACATATAATTTTCCAATGTCCACATGTTATACCATTTGTTTCAGCTCTATTGATCTTATCTTTCTGAGTTTCATGTTGATTTCTCAATATAGTCCATAAATTTCTTCCATTACCTGTCATATATTTCATCTCCTTGGTGCCTAATTTTCCCTGTTAATTTAGCTATTCCTGCATATTCTATTAATTGTTGTCGCCAATTTTCTATTGAGGGAATTATTATTATTATTATTATTATTATTTTATACCCCACCCATCTGACTGAGTCTCCCCAGCCACTCTGTGTTGCTTCCAAACCTGGGCTAACAATAGTCTTGCTCCCATTGTGGCATATAAAAAGAGTTTTTGATTGTGTTTTTTGACATCCTCCACCAAAGTTAGAATCCTTCCAACAGTAGGTGATTGATCAACATGCCAGTACAAGCATGATGATGATGATGATGATGGTGAAGAAAATTTAATTTCTATACTGCTTAACGTATTGAAAATATCTCCAAGCGACGTACAAAAAAAGCAACAACAGACCACTTAAACAAAAATATTACAAAAATACACAGCTACATAAAAATGGTTACATTAATACAATGCTAATTTAGCATTGTATATATCAGTTCCTTTTCCTTCTGACACACCCTCCCTCTCAGAGTCCAAAACAAACTCTCAGCTCACTCACAAAATCTCACATGAGAACAGTGGACATCGCCCAAGTCTCTCACACTTGACTTGCTTTCTATGGGCAAACTCAATGTAGATGTAGTTACAGGTGAAATTTTTCAATGTGGATGGTATTCCCTCAGACTGCCCACAGCTGTGTCCCATTCAGTTGCAGTCTTCACAGCCAGTTCTAGGTGCAGCAGGTTTGTTGAGCTTCCCAGGGGGTCCAAAGGATGAGGAAAGGGCACCGTTTCACTTACAACTCTTCCTCCTCCTCCTCCTCCTCCTCCTCCTCCTCCTCCTCCTCCTCCTCCTCCTCCTCCTCCTCTAGAATCAAGGTGGTCTCATATAAGATGAAACTAAACCATAGACCTCTATAGGAATTATTATTATTATTATTATTATTATTATTATTATTATTATTATTTTCTACCCCGCCCATCTGGCTGGGTTTCCCCAACCACTCTGGGCAGCTCCCAACAAAATATTAAAAACATGATTAAACATCAAACATTAAAAACTTCCCTTAACACAGCTGCCTTTAGATGATTTCTAAAGGTCAGGTACTTGTTTATTTCCTTGACATCTGATGGGAGGGCGTTCCACAGGGCGGGCGCTATTACCTATGCATCCTTGCAATAAAGAGACGGTGCTACAAAGGCCATTTCTTTTCAGAGGAGTTACAAGGAAAGCGTTAACAAGTACATACACTGTTCAGAAAGATGGAAGTATATTGGCCTGTGTTGAAGTGACCTGGTATGTTACATGTCTTCTAAAAGTCAGATAGTTGTTCATTTCCTTGACATCTGATGGGAGGGCGTTCCACAGGGCGGGTGCCACTATAAGAAGGCCCTCTGCCTGGTTCCCTGTAACCTCACTTCTTGCAGTGAGGGAACCACCAGAAGGCCCTCGAAGCAGGATCTCAGTGTCCAGGCTGAACGGTGGGGGTGGAGACGCTCCTTCAGGAGAAGTTGATAAAGTCATTTTCATGGATTCCATATGTGAAAAACCAAAGTGTTACAGTGATGCCATAAATCTGCTTTGAGGACTTTTTCTATATATAAAATAAAAGCAGAACTCGAACCAAGAGCTCTAATTTCAGTTTCCATGTGATTTATCACATATAAAGCAATTCTGAAACACCCTGAAAGTAATGAATGAAAATATTCATGGACACAGAAATTTTAAATATGGTTTATCTGAAAAATCATTTCAGTTTAATGAGATTTCTCAAGCTCTAATTGGCAAGTACAATAACTCCCAGTATAGCGTGTTGAATAGAAACTTAACATTCCAGCAGGCTCTGGGTAAGCCCAGCTGAAACCTGCAATAGCATGAACAGGCATCCGAGTATACAAAGCAAAAGAATCCCAACTGACCATCATAGGAGAAAATGGCATTTGCAAGTGTTTATAAAATCCACCAGGGGCTGAAAGGAGAATCTTGAGTTTACAAGGACCCTATTCTCTCTCTCTCTCTTCCTTCCCATGTCAATTGAAGGTATTAGTATAGCAGGCACAGAGGATGCCAACAGTTTTGTAGCAACTTCCAAAAGAGCCTGGGGTCAGGAAGGGGATAATGAGGTGTTGTTAGTTACAGGAACTTCCCTGAAGGATGCTTTCACATTTTAATCCTCATTTTTCCAAGGCAGTTTCCATGAGTTCTGGAGATGTTTTTAAGCCACTGCATCAACTGTCAGACGACATTAGACGGTTTAGTTTACTGTCCCTCTTCCTTGCTCATTGAGAAATAGGGGGGAGGAAATTGATATAGCAAGGAAGAAGACACGCACAACCAAATGAACAGGGGATCCAAACTCTGCAAAAAGCACTGGTCCGGAAAGGAGGTGAGCTGCCACTCAGTATTCTAGCAAGGTGGCGTGAGTGCCAGCTTTCTGGTTGTCTCTATTTCCCCTCTCACCCTTTACCCTTGCATAGTGTCTCCAAACCGCAACCTCTGCTTTGCTTAGGAAGAAGAAGAAGAAGAAGAAGAAGAAGAAGAAGAAGAAGAAGAAGAAGAAGAAGAAGAAGAAGAGTTTGGATTTGATATCCCACTTTATCACTACCTGAAGGAGTCTCAAAGCGGCTAACAATCTCCTTTCCCCTCTTCCCCCACAACAGACACCCTGTGAGGTGTGTGAGGCTGAGAGACTTCAAAGAAGTGTGACTAGCCCAAGGTCACCCAGCAGCTGCATGTGGAGGAGCGGAGACGCGAACCCGGTTCCCCAGATTACGAGTCTACCGCTCTTAACCACTACACCACACTGGCTCTCGCCAGTGTCTGGGATAACTGAAAAGTGCCAGCAGGGAGTGAAGCTGAAAGTGACCGGTTTACACAGGGGTATTGTTATGTACTGAGCTGAATCCTAGAACAATAGGATTCAGAATCAGCAGGAGCTACCCAATCCAACTCCAGGTGGAAGTGAATCCGCAACCTGATTGGCCTGCTGGAGCAGCCAATCAGGCGGCTGGCAGAAGTGAATCTGCTACCTGATTGGCCTGTAGGAGCAGCCAATCAGGCTGCAGGCAGAAGTCAATCCACAATATAATTGGCCCACAGGTGTAGCCCTGAAGTAGCCAATCACGCAAGGCCCATTGTGTAAATAATGTATATAAGCAGATGGTTTTGGGAAAAGAGCCATTCGTCTTCTCTTCTTCTCCTTGATGAATATGAGCTGAATAAAGAGCATGAAATTCACTCTCGACTCCGAGTATATTTCACTGGCGACGAAGGTGGGATCCTGCTGAGCTGACCGCCACCACGCACTGCACCGCAGCACCGCCACCTGCTGCACCGCTGCACCGCACCGTGCATCCAGGCTTCAGCTCCAGGACCCAAGGAACCCAGAATGGCAACCGACAGCAGCTTCTTGCCATTCAAACCAGCATCAGGAGACTGGGAAGGGTACGCCGCCCGTTTCAACTTCCTCCTGCAAGCGAAAGAAGTCACCAACGATGCCATGAAGAGGGCGACATTCTTCAGCGTCTGTGGAGAGGAGACGTTTGAAATCGCCCGGGCTCTCCTTGCACCTAGAGATGTCGCTACCGTCTCTTACAAAACAATAATGGAACGGCTGAAGGAGCACTTTTCACCACAGCCCTCGGTGGTAGCTTGCCGAAATGCCTTCTACGCAAAGCGGCAAGCCCCGGGGGAAACCATAACTGGGTTTGTGACCTCCCTCCGCCAAGCCGCCCGGTTATGCAACTTCTCAGAGTTGGAGAACATGCTTCGTGACCGCCTCGTCGGTGGCCTGAGGGACGAGATGTTGCAACGACGCCTCTACGCCAAAAAAGACCTCACGTTCCAGATTGCTCTAGAGGAAGCCCTGGCAACCGAAGCCGCCGAGAGGTCAACGCAAGAGGCACGACCGGCCCCGCCATCCCAACCGAGGGTCTACCACGAAGACCTCACTGACGAATCCGAATCTGACAGGGAGGAAGTACACCGAGTACAGCGGCGCACTCAAGCAGCACACACACCACAGCAGCCTCGACGAGAAGGAGGGAACTGTGCAAGCTGCGGGGAGAACCACGAGAGGAGGACCTGTCGTTTCCGCAACGCAGAGTGCAGGCAGTGCAGAAAATTGGGACACATCGCCCGGGTGTGTCGGGCTCGACTCACCCGTCGACAAGCATCAGATGACCGACCCAGGAGCCCCAGGTCACACGGCACCATGCACCAAGGCAACTCGACGGAGATCACGGACTACCAGGTATTCCAGTTGCCCCATCCCAGCACAGAGAAAATTTATATAGAGGTACAGATAGAGGGAGCCCCATGCCGCATGGAGCTGGACACGGGTTCAACTCTATCCATAATCTCGGCCCGAACATTAAGGGAACTGTGCCCTAATGGGGGTCCCAAACTAAGGCCGGCCCCATTCACCCTCCGGGACTTCCAGAAACGTAAGGTCCCTACAATGGGGGTGGGGACCTTCAGGGTGCAATATCGAGGGCGAAAGCAACAATTGGACTTGCTGGTAGTTAAGGGCCCCTACGTTAGCTTACTGGGACTGGCATGGTTTGGACCTCTGGGGCTAGCCGTTACCGGGGTGAACCGCACTAGCTTACAAGTGGACGTGGACGCCATATGCAAAGAGTTTCCAGGGGTTTTCGATGGGGCATTGGGACGATATACAGGACCCCCCATTGCCCTACAGCTAGACCCCGCTGTACGACCCATCAGGCACAAGGCTCGCCGGGTCCCGTTCGCCCTGAAACCCCGCATAGACGAGGAATTGGACCGGCTCGTGGAGCAAGGAGTGCTGGAGCCGGTGCCCAACGCCCCCTGGGAAACTCCAATTGTCACACCCGTCAAGCCTAACGGTTCGGTCCGCATCTGTGCAGACTACAAATGCACCATAAACAAGGCTCTCACGGCCCATGCATACCCAGTGCCAATGGTCAGCCATGTCCTCGCCACCCTGGCTGGGTCAAAAATCTTTGGCAAACTGGACTTGGCCCAAGCGTATCAACAGTTGCCTGTGGACGAAGCCACAGCAGAGGCTCAGACGATTGTGACGCACAGAGGGGTCCCAAGGGGACAGCAGGGCAGTGAGGCCTGTAGAGCGAGAGGGGTGGGCAGGGGAAGCAGAAGCAGTAGGCACAGAGGGGCGCCCCGAGGCTGGAAGGACACCGGAACCAGAGTCACAACCCAGTGGTTCAGTGGCGCCAGACCAGACAGCCCCGGCACAGCCAGCAGCCTCGGAACACGAGCCAGAACCAGAACCCCTGACCAAGGAACACCCCAGGCCACAACGCACACGGAGGCGGCCAGCAGACCTTGGGGACTACGAATGCAACTTCCCGGGCAGGACTGGAACTTAGAGGGGAGGGGTGTTATGTACTGAGCTGAATCCTAGAACAATAGGATTCAGAATCAGCAGGAGCTACCCAATCCAACTCCAGGTGGAAGTGAATCCGCAACCTGATTGGCCTGCTGGAGCAGCCAATCAGGCGGCTGGCAGAAGTGAATCTGCTACCTGATTGGCCTGTAGGAGCAGCCAATCAGGCTGCAGGCAGAAGTCAATCCACAATATAATTGGCCCACAGGTGTAGCCCTGAAGTAGCCAATCACGCAAGGCCCATTGTGTAAATAATGTATATAAGCAGATGGTTTTGGGAAAAGAGCCATTCGTCTTCTCTTCTTCTCCTTGATGAATATGAGCTGAATAAAGAGCATGAAATTCACTCTCGACTCCGAGTATATTTCACTGGCGACGAAGGTGGGATCCTGCTGAGCTGACCGCCACCACGCACTGCACCGCAGCACATAACAGGTATAGTAGCAACTAAAGGTAAAGAACACGGGTGGCACTGTGGTCTAAACCACTGAGCCTCTTGGTCTTGCCAATCAGAAGGTCAGCAGTTCGAATCCCCACAGTAGGGTGAGCTCCTGCTGCTCTGTCCCAGCTTCTGCCAACGTAGCAGTTCGAAAGCATACCAGTGTGAGTGGATAAATAGGTACTGCTGTGATTGAAAAGTAAATGGTGTTTCTGTGCACTCTGGTTTCCGTCACAGTGTCCCGTTGCGCCAGAAGTGGTTTAGTCATGCTGGCCACATGACTCAGAAAGCTGTCTGTGGACAAATGCCGGTTCCCTCAGCCTGAAAGCGAGATGAGCGCCACACCACATAGTTGCCTTTGACTGGACTTGACCATCCATGGGTCCTTTACCTTTTTTTACCTAGTAGCAACTGGAATGAGCTCACATATGAACATAAGAAATTTCGACATATTGAGCCCACATGGAGTACACTGGCTCAACTGAGGGCCCAACTGCATATTATTCACATGTTTAGTTGGACTCTGGTGGCCCCTTAACCCTACATTTTTGGAGATTATTTGTAGGAAAGAAACAGTGGCCATGGGGAATGGGTTCAACTCTTTCCTGCCACCTGCTTCTCTGCTCTGATTCTTCACCTTCTAAGGTGTATTTTATTTTATTTACTACTTTGGTATTATGCCTTTCCTCCAAGGAGCTAAGGTGGGATAAATGGTTCTTCCCATCCCAATTTCATCAGCAAAACAATTATGTGAATAATTTAGGCTGAGAAACCAGTTAACTAGTTTTTGTATAATCCTAGATGAGTACTAAAGCATGAGTAAAGCAATGACTTAAATCATTTTCATGAACACTTGCTTTTCTAGCATCGAAACTGATGGATTTCTCTCCTTTAAAACAGCAGATTCCACAAAATCTTAATTCCAAGCATAATTTTTTTTTTAACGATTATTAAAATTGCAGAGGAAAATAATGACCTTTGGCTTGGGTCTTAGTAGAAGGTAGAATGTGGCCAAACTAATGATTAGGGAGGATTTAACATTTTTGAATTGAAGTAAAGCATTGAAAGGATCTCAGACACGATGTATACCAGCTATTTCCTCTTCATCTGACACCTATCATATCAATTAAAATGAGATTATTTCGTTAAAATGGCCAAGAGGCCTTGCTGAAACCACGAATAAAAGTTTTTTTAAAGATCTCCCCCCTCCAAAACTGATGTATTTTTTTCTGCTTTCTTAGCGGATCACTTGTCTTTCAAGTCCTGTTCATGCTTTGTCAATACTGAAGGAGAAGCAGTGAAATCTTGGAAACATTTATCCACCTACTTTCTGGGCTGTGTTCCGTGTGCTGCTAAAGTCATGGAGCAATTTGGATTCTGAACAGAAATGAGTAAGCAAAGCAAAGAAATAAAAGTGTAGGGGGAGAGAGTGATGAAAGAATCATAGTGCTGCTCCAGGATCAGAAGAAAACAATTATGTCTTAATGCTTGGGCCCTAAATAATTAAACTAATGCTCCAGGCAATAACGCATTAGTCTATATAGCAGGAGGGATAGCTTTCTCCATAGCTTGGAGACCATTAATAGCCAGAAGAATTCAAGGGGGGAAAGGAAGTTGAAGCATATTGCATACTATTGTTGTATAACTTGTGAAAATCAAGAAATAGGATAGGACCCCTTGGAGAAGATGGCAAAAACATCCCCCCCCCACTTTATCGCATAACTGTCAAACATGGATTCCTTTCGTGAAAACTGCTCTATGTTAACCTATCAGTTGTTCAGCTTCTCATAGCTTTGTCTAAATCCTTACAGCCGCTAGGCTGTCAGAGCTTGGATGTGGAATCCCGTATTTGAATCCTTTAAAAAGGTAAAGGACCTTTACTCTGGGGTTGCAGCGCTCATCTCGCTTTACAGGTCAAGGGAGCCAGCATTTGTCTACAGACAGTTTTTCTGGGTCATGTGGCCAGCATGACTAAGCCACTTCTGGAGAAACCAGAGCAGCACACAGAAATGTCATATACCTGCCCGCCGGAGTGGTACCTATTTATCTACTTGCACTTTGACGTGCTTTTGAACTACTAGGTTGGCAGGAGCTGGGACCGAGCAATGGGAGCTCACCCTGTCATGGGGATTCGAACCGCCGACCTTCCAATCGGCAAGCCCTAAGCTCAGTGGTTTAGACCACAGCGCCACCCACGTCTCTTTACTCAGCCACAAATTGGGCTAGTTGCTGGCCTTATTTAGGCATTCAAAAGAAGTCATGAGAGTTGTGTAAAGGGGTGTGGGACTAGGTATTTAATTATTTTATTTATTTTTTATTTTTTTATTTATTTATACCCTGCTATATTGGAAAGCCTGATTACACAGGATTCCTGAATGCAGTTTGGATTCTTCACGTTTTCCACTTATAATCTCCCACCCATCCACACTAACCTACATGGTCATAGGCATTATAACCAGTGATTTTGGGGGGTGGGTGGGTGGGTGTTGGCACTCACCATAAACTTGTTACAGTAAATGCCACACTTAACATTTGTAAAAACAAACAAACAACAACAATGGTGCCGGTACTGCGTACCATTGAGTGCCTCCAGAAAAAAAAAACACTGAATAATTAAATGATAATATAACTCTAGAATGCCCTGGTCCTGCCCTTTAGCAGGGGTGGATTCGCCATGCTCCTCTTTCTTGGGCAAAGGCCAGAGTTGGTTTCTTCCATGGCAAGGGGGACTTGGGGATCACATGGGCAATAGGAAGGAAGCAGTCAGGCTGCTATTTAAGTTTGCTTCCCCCCCTCTCTACCTCATTCTCTTTTGCAGCACCCTCCCTCCCTCTCTCTACAGTGTTGGGGTTTTTTGCTAGTTGGCTTTTCTGGGGGCTAAGTAGAATCATAGAATCATAGAATCATAGAGTTGGAAGAGACCACAAGGGCCATCCAGTCCAACCCCCTGCCAAGCAGGAAACACCATCAAAGCATTCTTGACATATGCCTGTCAAGCCTCTGCTTAAAGACCTCCAAAGAAGGAGACTCCACCACACTCCTTGGTAGCAAATTCCACTTCCACAGTAGGAATTTGAGGGGCAGCAATGGATTGACCCCTGAAACTATTCTTTTTTGCCAGCTCCACATGATAGGGCTATTTGATTTGCTTTTGATGTATGTTCTTATTTGGTGCGTTTAGCATTCAGTGTGGGCACAAAAGGAAATTTAAGAATTTAAATGACAAGCACCCTGACACATTATGGGGTTTAAGAGCATGCTTGAGTCACCTTGGGGATGTGTGCACCTTGGTGAACTCTGATGTACGCATCTTGTTGGGTTCACAAACCCAAGGCTCATTTAGTAGGGAGTGAGAAGTTTCTTCCAATATCTGCCAGGAGAGTGCAGGGATGCACCTGTCATATGTGTCAATTCAAACCCATCTGCCCTTACATGCATAATTTGGTTATTGCTTGACAAATCTATTGTTTTATTTGAATAAATATTATGTTTCCACGGTTACCCTGTCTCTTGAGTCTTTTCCCATGTTGTCTTGCCAGAGTGTGTTGGGATCCTGCCTTTGGGCCAAACTAAAGGATATGGAAGGACATGTTGAAGCTAAAAACTCTATTTTGTAAGTGTTGAACCAAATTTTATGAAACAATTAGAAAAGGGGAAGAAAATTTTAAAGTTACTTGGCTGTTACTAATTACTAATCCGACATATATACCAAGGTTTTCATTGTGGGTTTTGTTTTTTGCATTTTTATTCCAGCCTTTTGAAAAGTTTTCAGCATCTCTAAAGAAGCACGTTATGAACATCCAAAAAAGTGATGATGTAATTTTTAATCAAATCACCGGATCCATAAGCAGATAGAATATGCCTTGAAGCATTAAAATAATAATAATAATAACCTGCTTACCAGAAGCTAAAGTAAAGCACATCCATTTTCCATTGTACAGTCTGAATGGATAATTAGTTTTATAACTTGAGTCTCTTGTGAGTAGCTGTCCAGTGAGTGTTGGAAGCATTTAAAGATTCTTGCAATAACACATCTTTAACAAATATACAATCACTTTCCGTCCTGCAATTAATTTGTGAAGAAGCTTTGGAGAAGAACTTGTCTTATGAATTACAGGAAACTTTTGAATCCCATTTTTCTTCCCAGTGGCAAGACAATAAATCTATTCTATAGCCCTGTTAATTCAGGAAGAATTACATTTATTTAAACAAAGCATGCTGGCTCCACTCAGTATGACAGTAGTCTAACTTGGAGGTTACCAGATCATTCATAACCGGGACAAAGCTATATTTGTCCTAGCAAAGACGCAGCTGGCATAAGATGGTAAAAGGCACACAGTGTTACAGAAGCAAGTTATGCTTCCAATCACAAAGATTGATCAAGGAGAACTCCCAAAGCAACATTGTCTAGCATTGGCTGAAAACCACTCCCTTGTGCTATTGAACCACCTGCCCAACAAACCATCTTGTCGGAATTGATTATTTGTGTTCATTAGCTCTCATCCACTCCATAACCTTAGCCAGACACCCATTTGACACTTCCATTGCATCACCTGGATTTGATGAAAAGCTAGGCTTGCCATACATCAGGAAAATTCCTGACATCTCCTGGTTTGGGGGGTGTAAAAATGGCGTTGGCGGGAATTTTGCCAAATTGGAAAAATGTCAGGGAAAACTGGGTGTTTGTCAATGCGATGAAAAAAGCAGTAGAAACAGCTCCAAAACCTCCAAATCATTATCTTTGGGTTAGGTTTCCCAGAAAAAAAAGCTCAACAATGTGGGTTTGTTCCCTAAAAAGCTCAACAACTTCCTGACAACTTCATGACAAGCGGGTGTCAGGAATTTAACTTTTTGGAAAGTGGATTAATCCGTTCCAGATGGGTCCGTGGAGTACTTAAACTGAAAATACTCAAACCGATGCGTACTTAAACCAAGGTATGACTGTATGGCAACCCTATGAAAAGAAGAGCTAGAACTGGTGGTGTCCTTCACATATTGATGAGACCTCATCTTTATTCTTCAGATGCCCTCACTCAGCTGTTTCATGTCAATGTGAAGGGGTAAAAGGAACATTCCCAACACATAACTGGATAGCATAATTCTCTTATTCTCACCCATCTTCACAAGGATATTTTTGCAGTTGTCCCTGAAGAAAGGTTTCTACTCTGGATGTGTTATGCAGAAATAAAGACCAGTTTATTTCAACAAATTATTTATAGCCTCTGTTGAACTTCTCTTTAATCTTCCTTTCTAAACTGGTTGGTAAATCTGTTGGTAAATCTGCTCTGTCATCTTTCCTTTACTGGTTTTTTCCCCCCTGTATTGTTTCATTGTTATTTTTAAAACAGAGAATAACTTTACTTAAGAATAATAATGAGACAGGTCTCCTGGTTTAGAGCCATCAGTTTCACTCCTTCGATGGGGCAGAGAAGCAAATCCAGTCCACAGTGTCATGTCTGCAAAGCCAAATGCTTGACTCCTGTGGTGTTTCCATAGTAACTAGTGCCTTAGAATTCACACCAGTAAGGCAATAAAACCAAGCTAGGGTGCCTCATGTAGAAAACATATGGATTTTGTTTTTATTGTTAACATTAAAAAACTCTCTAAAATATTTAAGGCCATATGAAGTTTTACATCTGTATCTTTAGAAGAGTGTGTCAGCAAAGCCACTGTATTATCTCCACAGAGCAAATGTAGGAAAAAGAAAATGGAAATACCGACTAACATTTACGGGAAACAACTGTCTAATTGAGGACATAATAGAAGGTGAGGAAGGGTTCCCAGAACTAGAGTGAAATACTTGCCATCCTTCCCCAGAGTAAGCAGAGCATAGGAGCCAAGTCCTAGGGTTCAAGGGGTCTTTGGACTTCCCTATAAAATATTTGAGGGGGCCAGGCCCTCCCATAGCTGATGGGCATTGCCATTCAAATGGTGTGTGTGCACCATGTCATGAGATTGATTTGTGCAGGGCAGGGCTTACCTGCCCCCCCCAATATTCTATTCAAGTTGGCACCCCTGACACAGAGGGAGGGGATCAAATTCTGGGAGCTCCTTTCAGTTGTAGAGAATCGTGACTTTCCCTTAACAGAAAGCTCTTTGCTTGCACAAGTTGGTGAACCCATTATTTCCTCCTACTGGAGCCCTCCATGTCATATTGATTGATTCCATCCTCTCATCCTCCTAGCCACTGAATTCTGCACAAGTTGGTGTTTCTGAATACTTCCAGGAAGGCTTTTTTGATCAGTGGTCTATTGGTATGTGGGGGGATTATAAAGAAGCATGTTCATGACTATTCCTATTTTTATTCATGATGAATACATTTGTTCATGATGATTACTGTTATTTTATTGTTCGTTCTTCTTCATGCAAAAAGATTGCTTGCCGTAACTTGACCATGTCTCCAGCAGACCCATCTTACTCATATTAAGATTCTCCGGTGACTCCCATTGGGAGCAATTAAGTTATTTCTTCCTGAAAGTTTACATCCTCTGCAACTGGGTTCAGTAGAGTGGGGCTAAGCTTCTAAACACTCTTGAACATTCTATTGTGGCTTGCTATATATTAGTCTGGTGATTTGCTACACGGGAACTGCAGCATTTTTGCCATGTTGATCCTGGCTGGCATGCACATATTCCCATGTCATTGTTGTCGCGTTGACTATATGACTATCTATTAAACCGGGCCTAGAAGGCAGTATATTAGTATTCTGGTAGCTTAAGCCATCCAGGTGATGAATAGCAAAATACTAATCCTGTGGCTCTGAAAAGGCTTTTGCAGCTGACCCTCAGGACTGCAAGATTTAAAGCACAGCGTGACTTAGCACAGTCAACTCTTGTGTGCAAGTATTGTGCAAATGATGAAAAACCCGGCCTTGGGTGGTGCAGTATCTTTCTTGCAGATAGCTTTTGCTTGTTGTGTTAAATTACTGCCTGCCTTCTATTTAAAAACAACACTGAACAACCTTATAAATTGGGAAAGCATTAACAGTCCCGGGTCTGAAAAATGTCTCCAGTTCAGGATACTGAAATGACTATAGCAACTAGCATACTGTAGTCACACACACACACACACACACACACCAGAGACAGCATTCAGCATGGAGGGGCAGAGATTTGTATCTTCAGAAGACTGATTGTAGAAGTCTCAAGGAAAAGAAAACAAGTGGAGAAATTGGCTGCTTCTGATGCCGATCTTATTATTAATTCAGTACTGAAAAATGCACTTGCTTTTTTTTTAAAAAAAAAACCTACATACCCTCCAACATTCCTCAGAGGAAAATAGGGACGTCCTACCATACCCTCCATCATTTCTCAAATGAAAATAAGGAAGTTCTAAGAAGAAGTGGAACATTCTGAGATAAAATCTGAACCTGTAAATCCAGGACTGTCCCTGGAAGATAGGGCCATTTGGAGGGTCTGCATTAGCAGGGCAGAACACTTGAGAAATTGGCGACAGGCTTTCAGAACAGCTCTGGAGTCTAAGGATTCTGTTGCTGCATAAGAATATGCATAAGATTATCACAGAGCAAGTGAGATGAAATCTTTTCTTTTACTGGTCAGGTGTTGAAAGTAAGCTTTTGAATTGAGGTTTCAAAGAGTAAAAAAAAAAGTTGTACACAAGTTTTACCTAAAACTCTTTAGAATGAAGTAGCAGGAAAGTGTTTTAACTGGATTTCCAACAGGTTGGGTAGAGACCTCAGAGACAGAGTGAAAGCATTGCGTGACCACACGGCAACAGCCCCAGCCCCCAGGGATCATAAGGAAGGAATAATGACTCTGACAACGTTATATGGAATTAAAATTAGGCCACAACTTTATTAAACTTCCAAATGTAGAAAGACTTTGGCTTGGGCCTTGGGTGTGTATCCCTCCCAGCCCCCCATATAGCCAAGCCTATATCCCCACAAGCAGAGTAGTTCACTGACAACCTTTCAGTGTATGGCTAGTGACACCCATATATATAGGTAAAGGTAAAGGGACCCCTGACCATTAGGTCCAGTCGTGACCGACTCTGGGCTTGCGCGCTCATCTCGCAGTATTGGCCGAGGGAGCCGGCGTATAGCTTCCAGGTCATGTGGCCAGCATGACAAAGCCGCTTCTGGCAAACCAGAGCAGCACATGGAAATGCCATTTACCTTCCCGCTGTGGCGGTTCCTATTTATCTACTTGCATTTTGACGTGCTTTCGAACTGCTAGGTTGGCAGGAGCTGGGACCAAGCAACGGGAGCTCACCCCGTCACAGGGATTCGAACCGCCGACCTTCTGATCAGCAAGCCCTAGGCTCAGTGGTTTAACCACAGCACCACCTGGGTCCATATATATATATATATTTATATCCCCTTTAAGAGGGGACCAGGGAATCGCCACCACAGGGGGGTGAATCACCACTTCATGCCCCCTCCCCCCATATAGGGAAGAAAAGACTAAAGGATTCCACCCAAGGCCATAACTGCCAAAGTTGTGACGAATTGCTACGGGGAAGACAAAACCTGCCAATGCAGGAAAATTTATTCCCTGTCTTTCAACAGCAACCAGTCAAAGATGGTAGCAGCGCAAGCTAAACAGGAAGAACCTGCAAACAAGAAACATTAAACAAAGGGAGGGTAGGGAGGGTGAATGTCCAGATCTGACTGACTGCCTATTGCAGGCATCCCCAAACTTCGGCCCTCCAGATGTTTTGGACTACAATTCCCATCTTTCCCAACCACTGGTCCTATTAGTTAGGAATCATGGGAGTTGTAGGCCAAAACATCTGGAGGGCCGCAGTTGGGGGATGCCTGGCCTATTGTCAACTCCACACCCTATTTATAAATGGGACTGGCCCCACCTCCCAGCAAGAAACTTGATTACTGAGGTTGGCGTGAACCTCCAAAAATCAACGCTGAGAGGCAAGCCAGCAGCTGTTTGCCAGTAAGTTCCCAGGGAACTGTAGCACCACGCACGACCCTGCAAAGGGCACCCACAATGTAAAGTGTGGGTGCTCATTATGCAAGTAAATATAAAATAAACCAGGCTGTAAGAGGCACAATGTGGTTCACAGACCCAATTACAAAAGTGTAATTCGGGTAACTATATTATGGACAGATCCAAAGTCTACATTTAAATGACATCTAAGGCACATTTAAAGTATATGACTTCCCCCAAAGAAGCATGGGAACTGTAATTTGTAAAGGGTGCCAGTAATTATAGTAACGGTATGTGAGGGGAAAACTACAGTTCCCATTATTCTTTTGGGAGGCCATGTGCTTTCAATATGCCTTGGATGGCATTTAAATGTATGGTGTAAATGGAATTAAAATAAATATTTTAATTGACACTGCTTCATCACAATTAGTGACTGTCTTCATGGTAACTCTCTTGTATGTGCTAAATATAGTTACACAGCAGTGAAATACAAGCACTATTCACATATTTTCGGTTCTTGTGTTTGTGGTGATATTTCTGCAGGGTCTATGTCATCATATTCTTGCTATTCAAAATCAGTGTTGTATTTTTGTGACTCTGATTCAAAGCTCTTTCTTCAGTTAAAACTCTTATTTAAATTCAAAACCTTTGTGTTTAAATTTTGAATCAGCAGAAGGAAGATCATGTGCAAATGACATAATTATCTTTTCTTATAAATGGGGATTTTTCAGTGAGAATGACATCTGTTCCATTCTAACATTTTTGGACACATCAACTAAGAAATGCAAAAGCCAATAAAAATAAATAATTTGTTGTGCTCGAGGAGAAGAAAAAGCCCTGCATTTAATTCAATTGCATCTATGATAAAACATTAATCATAGCTTTCCCTTCTCAATAGAAAAGGATGACGGTGCACAATATTTTCAATCTGTAAAACGAATATCAGAATACACTGTGTATACACACACACACACACACACAACTGGGGAAAAGTGGGGAAAAGTCTGTGTTTGGTAGTGCCAAAACCAGACATCACAGCAGCTCATTGTACCCCATTTAAGTAAAGAGTGGAATTTCAGGAGGCTTTGGCAAGTCCAGATCAAAATGTTTGAGGGCATTGATGGAGTTCCAAAAATAGTCTCCCCCTCCCAAAGGAACACATGAAATAAGGACCCATAAAATAAGTCTTGTGGTATCTTACACACTAGCCAGTTCCCTATAGCCTAAGCTTTTGTGGACTACTGTACTACTCTGAGGATGTGGAGTTTCACAACTGTCAGCAAAATCCAAATAAAAAACGATTTTGTCAATGAATAGAAATAGAAATACTTTATTGTCACTGTACCACTTGTTTACAGTGAGATTAAATGAGCCCCCCTCCCCCCACCATCTCTCAGTCCTTGTTACACTCTGTGTGCTATCGTGCGACCACCAACCCCAAACGTCAGCTGCAATGTTGCTGTCTTACATTCAGCAGCCTCACGGCCCATGGGTAGAAACTGTTCTTTAACCTGTTGGTGCGGCTTATCATGCTTCTATATCTCCTGCCCGATATCATGTGCTGTCTTCACCACCCTCCGTAGGGGCTTTCAGTCCATGGCTGTCAAACCAGCATACCACACCGTAATGCAGTATGAGAGAACACTTTCTATCGTGGACCGATAGAAGGAAATCATCAGTTGCTGTCCAACCTTGTTCTTTCGCAAGACCCTAAGGAAATGACGTCTCTGTTGGGCCTTCCTAACCACCTGAGCTGTATTGACCTTCTAAGTTAGGTCTTCACTAAGATGGACTCCCAGGCAGGCCCGGCTCTAGGTAGACCCCCGGTGGCGCAGGGCACCATGGCACCGGCCCGCCAGGAGGGCGCCGTGAGCTGCGCCCGCCCGCTGGCCGGCCGGTCCGCCGGTCCGCCGCGCAGCTGCGCCTGTGGGAGCCGCGCTGCGCCCACCCGCCCACCGCGCTGGGAAACGGGGCGAGAAGGCGCCAGAGAGATCACGCTGTGCCTGCCCGCCCGCCCGCCGCTGCGCCCACCCGCCCACCGTGCTGGGAAACGGGGCGGGAGGGCGCCGGAGATATCCGGCGCACCACAGCGGCAGGGGCGCTTAAGACGGCCCTGCTCCCAGGTATTTAAAGGAAGAGACTCTCTCCACACAGCCCCCCTGATATACAACAGGGCTAGCTCCCCTCTCTTCCTCCGAAAGTCCAAAGTCTGAAAGTCATGTGATCAGCATGACTAAACCACTTCTGGTGCAAGGGAACACCATGACAGAAACTAGAGCACATGAAAATGCCATTTACCTTCCCGCTGCAGGGGTACCTATTTATCTACTTGCACTGGCATGCTTTTGAACTGGTGGGTTAGCAGAAGCTGGGACAGAGCAATGGGAGCTCACCCTATCATGCTGATTCGAACCGCCGACCTTCTGATCAGCAAGCCCAAGGGGCTCAGTGGTTTAAACCACAGCACCACCCGCATCCCTTGGGGAAGTGGACCAGGTGAGGGCTGGGTGTGCTCTCAAGTGGGGAAGAAAGGCTGGGCCTGTTCTTATAGTAAGGTGGGCCCTTGTACCCCCCACCAACCCACCCAACTGTATTCACTCAGTCAGCAATCAAACAATATACCACATGACAATCCACAGAAACACCAGAAACCAGCAATAGTGATGGAGACATCAGTCTTTTTCTCCTCAGACAAGTTTACATGTTCATTCATGAATCTGTTCCATTTCCAAATAAATTTCTGGGTTGCTGTTGTTATTGTTTTTTAAAAGCTGTACCAAGATTATGCATTTAAATACATATTTTATCTTGACATCCATATGTCTAGGTGTATTTTACCCTAAAGGACATATTGTTAATGCATTTGGTACCTTAAGCCAGTGTTTCTCAACCTTTTTTGGGCCACGGCACACTTGTTCCATGAAAAAAAACACGAGGCACACCACCATTAAAAAAGTTAAAAAAATTAACTCTGTGCCTATATTGACTATATATAAAGTAATTCTCTTTATATATAGGCCATTTGTTAATGCCATTTGTTGACTTTAAGCCTGGGTGGCTCTTTTTAATTTTTTTCCCCTTGCCACACAGTACAAACATTCTCAGGCGTTAGGGGGGAAATGGGGGGAAGGAGACTCCGGCATTAGGCCCAAAGGCCTCAGGGCCACTTACAGCGCTGCTAAAAGGCAGAATGAAAAGCCCTCGGGTCGAGGGGAGCTTTGCAGGGGGCCCGACTCCGTGACCCAAGCGGGAACGAGGGTGCCACGCGGGGCTCACAGGAGACCCCTCCCCTCGAGAGGAAAGAGGCGCATCCCGGGTGTTTCTCTCCCCCGCCAGACCTCCCTCCCTCCCCTCAGAGGCACCACTTTTCGGGCGCAGCGAAGGCCCGTTCCTCCCTGCGCACCCCAACCACCGCCGGAGGGCCATGGCCAACGCCGCCTCCGCTCCGCGCCCGCTCGGCCTGATCCCGGGCTGCCTCTCCTGCCCGCCTCGCTTACTGCATGGTCCCTTCCAACTCTGGCGGCGGTTGGGGTGCGCAGGGAGGAATGGGCCTGCTCTCCGCCTTCTCGCGCTCTAGCCTGGCCGACCAAGGAGCGCTGTGCTGCGCTCGCCACTCGCGGGACTAGACTGGAAGCGAGTGCGAACGTCGGAGCGCGCCCTCCCTTTCCAGCTTCCTTTCCGGTGGATCAGTGTCAAGGCAGCAAATCGCCCTTCTCGTCGCCGCACGCCGCGGCACACCAGCCCCCGTCTCGCGGCACACTACTGTGCCACGGAACAGCGGTTGAGAAACGCTGCCTTAAGCAAACAACCAAACAAAGAAAAGAATGGGGGAGCGGAAAGAGTACTTCTTCACCCTCATTTCCACCTTGACAGGATCTGTAGAGTGAATATTACAGGATTCACCATGGCATCTTGCCTCACTCCTCAAACTGGAGCCCTGTGACTTGGCTACAAATGGAGACGATTTAAATCACAGCATCAAATTTGACTGTTACATCAGCATCAGGCAGCTGAAGGTCCTTCCAATATTTCCCCAGATTTATATTTGAAATTACTTGTAAATTTTCTAGTTTTGTCCGGGCAATTTCCTTCATAATCAGTGGATTATGGACTAAACAGTTTACATGAGCATGACTAATGTGTGAAAACAAACATATGTCTATGCAATTATCAAATTGCATGGGTAATTAATTTTTTTGTATTTGGGGAATCTTTGTTGTTTCCTGTTGTGCCATTGTCGCAGAAGCGAAATGATCTTTACAGTTGGAACGGCAACCTGGAAGGCGAGGGAGACATTCGAGTTAAAATTAGACAACCCTCTGAAGCTGTACACCAAAGTTGTTTTCAATACTGTGAGGTTGAACACACCAAATGATTTTTAATTCACAGAGTCCCAGAGGTTCCACCTAGATGAACCAGCTCCAGCTGTGATGGCAGTTCATCAAGGATTGTGCAAGTTCATCTGAGGAATGGAGAAGACTGAGAATAGCCAGACTCCTGAAGCGTAGCTGAGGCTTCTCAGAGTCGGCTTGCTTTTAAAGCTGATGCAGAATCATTAGGATACAAACTAGACTCTGGCAGCCATGCCTCCCAAAGGAAATGATGAACGCCCATTTTCTCCTTTAATTTGCACCATTTTTGTTTGAAGAGGTGCTAATTTAAGCTTATCTATTTGCCTAGTGCTCAGGTCGGCGAATAATCCTAAATATGTGCTGTGAAACTGGTGCACAATCCTTCTCGCTGTATGCATAGAGAAAGGTGTAGTCATTGTGTGGGCAGGCGGAGTCCCCCAAACCCCCAAGCGACCCCCTGAGTGGAATAAAGACGCAAGACAATGTGCTATGAGATTCAAATTGGCCACAACTTTATTAAGATTCAGATGTAGGGAGACCTTGGCTCAGGCATTGGGCATTATCCTTCCCAGTCCCCAGCCGGGGTTCTGGGAGGCTTTGGGGTTATCCACATGTATGGGGGTTGGGGCTGGCTCTGGAGAACATATGTTCAAGCAGAGAGAGCCTGCCCCCTGTTTGGCGCCGCTGGAAGGGGGAAGCCATGACGCCTATTGGTATGGTCAACGCTTTCCCCAATACCCCAATCTTGTTGCCGCAAGGGGGTGAGGTCTCCGCCTCACGCCCCTCCCTCTAGGAAAATCGCCAAAGAATTCCGCCCAAGGCCTGACACCGCCAAGTTGTGACGTATTGCTACGGGAAAGGCAAAACCTGCCAATGCAGGGGAAATCCTTTCCGGCCCTTCAACAGTGACCTTGACGTAGCAGCGCCTGTGTACATGGGCGTACCCAGGATCAAAACTAGGGGGGGCAAGGGGCGGGGCCAAGGCACAGAAGGGGAGGGGCCACAAAGTGGGCGGGAACGGCGAACTCGCGCTCCGCTGGGCTGTGCCCCTCCCTAGAAGCAGGGCTGGTGGGCGGAGGTGGAGCCCAGCCCAGCGGAGCGCGAGTTCGGCGTTCCCGCCCACCGCGCCGCACTCCCTGGTTCCCTGCCGCGCTTGGCCTTGCCTGAGGGCGCGCCGGGGAGCTGGAGGGAGGGTGCGGCGCGGTGCGGTGGGAATGGCGAACTCGCACTCCGCCGGGCTGTGCTCCGCCTCTGCCCACCAGCCCTGCTTCTAGAGTAGGGCAGCTGCCCTAACTTGCCCCGTGGTGGGTACGCCCTTGCCTGTGTACCTATGGAAAAAAAGGTTAACCTGCAAAAGAAACTTGAATGAGGGTGTGGAGGGTGGGAGAAGCTCTGGAACCAACTGGTGCTTGGAGGTAGGATTCAAATTCTATTGTGTGAACTAGAAAGTCCCTCCCCTTACCTGGCCACACCCTGGCAACACCTCCCCAGGCAGGATTGGACACTAGGCTGGGGTAGGTGGAGACCCCTGGCATCCTACCCGGGAAGGTGGTGATAGCTCAGAACTACCAGGGAGTCGCCCTATGGGATCAGGGGGCTGCGTGCGACCACGCAAAAGTCGCCCCACGTTTGATGTGTGGAGCGGTCATTCCTCCACTGGAAGACAATTTTGTTCACCCCTCTTCCACAATGCTGCTTATATGTCCAGCCATCGCTGCTTTCCATGGTGCAGCCAGGACATCACATCCCTCTAAGAACATAAGAACCTTTGAGATCATGCCATGGGACCATCTATTCCAGCATCCTGTTCTCACAGCGGCCAATGAGAAGCCGCAAAGCAGGACCCAAGAGCAACTGCACTCTGCGCCCTTGTAATTCCCAGCAACTGGTATTCAGAGGTATACTGCCTCTGAGAGTGAAGGTATTCACACTCAGCGTTGAATCTTTCCATAGACCAGAGGTTCCCAAACTTATTTGGTCTACCACCCCCTTTTCAGAAAATAATAATAATACTGGAAATCTACTTTCTTTAGGCGAAGAAACAGAAAGATGCAGTGACAAATTTGTGTTCTTTGGTGATATCGTATCCTCCCTCAAAAAGGGCACGTGTTGTGGTGCGACCTGGCAACCAAACCCTGTGTTGTGGGTGGGTATGATTAGATAGCCACAACACCCTATTGGTAGCCAAACCGATCAAGGGACCTATATATGCCCATGCACGTAACCCAGAACTTCCTCTTTTGGTCAGTGCATCGGAACACCCGCCCACCTTTCCCTACTTTTAGGGCTTGTGCGCTTGACCTTGCTATGCCGTTGTGTGTTGTCTGTCGTTGGGAGAGGGGCACGGCAGGAATTTCCCCCACTTGGCTGATTGGCTGGTGCCACTTGGGTTTCGCCTGCTGTGTAGCAAATCGTCACAACTTGTAAGGTTGTTGATAGGCTCTGGTTCAGGTGATAGGGATGGGGAAACGCTCTCGCCATCCGTATGTGAAAGGTATTCCGTTAAAGGAATCCAGGGACTCAATGGTTTGGTCAACCCTGTGAGGGGGTTGAGCCCGTGCCTGAGTCCAGGAGGAAATCCGGGTGGCGGACATAGTCTGTTCCCGGCTTTTCGCTTATCCAGGTGTCCACCCTTGGCTGACCTATGCTGGCACCTTGGGTCAGCGCTACCTGCCAAAAACCAAGCCAAATTTGAGTCTTGTCTGAATTTATTTAAAGGGGGAGGTTCAAAAGTCTAAACACGCAACTATATTCCTGCCCTTGTCCTGCTGGTTCAGTCCGATCCACCCCAGGGGTGGGGCGGATCCGGCACCGCAGCCCGCCTGGCATTGGCCAAACAGACAAGCAAACTGCAATCCACTTCCTGGGCCTGAAAAGGGTTCACCAAAGCCCATGGAAACCCCTCGCCTCCAGTATGACTGCTGGATCCAAGGGAGGAATTTGTCATGAAATTCTATTCAATATTGAACCAGAGTAGAATCCCAAAGTATAGTTAGCAGAGTAAAAACTTAAACATGTTGCTGGATACACACACACACACACACACACACCAGAGGCAATTGTATTTCATCCAGCAGAGCTTTACTGCCACTGAAGGCAAATGAGCATAATGGTCACAAATCCAATACATTCAGGATTGGCACTGCCCATAAGAAATCCAGTTGTAGCAGACTTAACTTAAACTTACAATAACTTATAATAAGTCTAAAACCTTAACACTAAGCATACTATGTAGAACACCACACCAGAATTGAAAGTGAAAGTGAAACCCAGGCTCATTCTGGCCCTACTTTTATAGTCAGCATGACCTTGACAGAGGAGATAACAGAACCAGTTTAAGCCAGCTATACTCAGCTTCCCTGAAGGGATAACCCAAACATCATGACCCTTCTGCTTGTTTCTTTCACACAGAGAAGCTCCCAGAACCCTCCTGAATTTATTAGAATACGAAAGATCTATGCACATCAGATCAATACTTTCTGCACTAAGAAATGTAAACTGGCAGTATTGTCATCATGCCGCAACAACACCCGACCTTGAAGTAGGCATCATTCCACAACAGAACATTTTTATTCAATGCCCACCAATTGCATTTGAGGCTACAAGGGGACAGTATTACCCATTTTGGGAAACACTGCTACAGACTATCATTCTTAGGAGCAGGAGTAGCCCTGTAAGGCTTCTAAATGAGGTGGAATGGTAATGTTAGTGTATGATTCACACCACAGGAGGTGGGGTTATGGTGCAGTGGACGTTTCCCCTCACCTTGTTCTTCTGAGCTCTGCCACTGTTGGAGGCCCCTGCTGTGACTATCAGTGGTGCAGAATGTTGACAGGCTACAGCTGGCGATGTCAGGCTCCTAAATGGGATGGAACAGAGTTAGGGACCGGCAGGGCTGGGGCTGGCCAAGGTTCTGCTGCAATCCAGAAGCTTGAGATGGGCCTAATTCAGATTCAAATAGCCCTTAAGTCTGCTCCTCCCACAAACCAACACTTTCCACCTTGGGTGGTGCAAGCAATGTGGCTTTACATCCATAAGTGGCTATGCCACTCCAGTCTGTCTCACTGGCGACCCAGGCTGGGAGTCAGGAGTGTGTTATGTACTAAGCTTGGATCCTAGAACAGTAGGCAAGTAGGATCCTAGAATGCAACAACTGACTGGCTTGCAGGAGAAGACCAATCAGGCTCCAGGAAGAAGTTAATCAGCCTATTAGACTGGTAGGCAAGTAGGATCCTAGAATGCAACAACTGATTGGCCTTCAGGAAAAGACCAATCAGGCTCCAGGAGGGAAGCAGATTCAGCCAATCAGACGGGACTCATTGTGTAAATAATGTATTTAAAAGCCTGAGGTTGGGGGTAGGGCATTTTATTAACTGTTTTACAAGCTGCAATAAAGAGTATGAAGTCACTACAGGACTCTGAGTATATTTCAGAGTGTTTCCTGGATCGTTGTGTAACTTTCACTTCTAACAACAGAGAGTCCCGCAGTGCGTTTGTTGGTTGGGCTCATGGTGAAATAAAATGGCCAGTCTTTTAAGATGCCACAAAAGTCTCTGTTGGTTTCTGCTGCCAACAGACTAACAATGTCTGCTACCCCCCTTGGAGATTTTCACCTTTAAGGGCACTTGTGTAAATACTGTCAAAATCGTCCTTGTTCCTGAAGCTTTAGATCAGAGCTCTCCAAACTGTGTGTTGTGACACGTTAGTGTGTCGGCTGCAGAATGTAGGCGTGTTGCGTAAACGCTACCCAAGTTATCCTCTGAGCTGGAAAACGAGATATGTTGTGTCCCCATACATTTTGTTTTTACAATTTATGTATGTGTCCGTATCTCTTATAAGGGGTTAGTTTAACCTCCAGTTTGCTAGTAAAACTGAATTACTGTGTTGCGAAATGATGCATGTCTAAAAAGTGTGTCACCAACATGAAAAGTTTGAAATCCCGCTACATGAAGCGCATGCCAAGAATTGGGAAAGAGCCCTACACTTTTTATATAGGGGCAGGTAACGATAGGTTGCCAATTAGACTCTAAATCACTGAACTATAAGCAGCTGGTGCTGCATAACCATGATTATGATTTCAGATGGTTATACCATTTCTTCTCCTTTTATTTAGCAGTTTTAAAGGCTAAGGCAATATTTTTATGGCAGAATATTTAGTGAACATGTGGAAATAAAGAGAAAAAAAGTAGGAGAAACAGTGCTGTAATTTCAATTGAGAATGATGGTTATGCCCCAGCAGCTGTTTATGGCTCCCATGATTGAGAGTCTAATTGACAAGGAACAATTACCTCCTTTCTCAACATGGTGAAAGTTTTCCTCTTCTACACTATATAGTAACTACATTGGGGGGAAGAGGGAGGGGAGGAGTTGCAAATGTTTGGTCTAGGGACTTCCAGCTTCAATTTCTTCAATTTAAACATAGGGCCCATATTTTAAAGGGATGCTCCGCTTTGCTCAATGAAAGAAGTCAGATTGCATTTCTCTAGTGCATAGAAAAGTCAGTTCACTTTGTGAGCGTACCTGGGAAGGAATATATGATTATATCACTGCAGTAGACTGATTTTAATTTCTCTTCCATAGCTCAAATCGCAGGCTGAACTCCAGAGCAAAACTTCTACAGCATAATTTCCCAGAGAAGAACAGAGTTCTTTCTATGCTGCCCAGGGACTGATGCATGAGGTGATATAAAAATGCTTTGCTTAAAAAAAAATGCTAGAAAATACGTCCAGGTTTAAATGTGTTAGACAGATGCACCTCAGGCGGAAGCTTTGTAAAAGCCTAGTTTCAACATTATTCTTCCCTCTCCCCAAAAGTAGGTGGGGAGAGTGGCGCATATATAGGCTTCTTCATAGATTGCCTCTGTTACTAGGGTTGCCACGCATCTGGAATTTCCCAGACATGCCCAGAATACTGTACCTGAAAGCAGTGTCCGGTTGGAAATCAGTTAAATGTATGGGGAAATTCGGACGCATGGCAACCAATGTCGGCAGTGTCAGTTTTGCCAATTTCCCTTAAAAAATAGCTTAAAATGCCCAATTTCTTTGTGTGTTTTTTTTGGGGGGGGGGATTGTCAGGAACGAGCCATCTGCAAGTGAAGGCTTGCAGCCAACTGCAGAAAGCAGCCAGGAACAGAGAGGCATAGGTGTTAGGCAGGCAGGGGAGAACCAGCAGCTGCAGACTTTGGCTCTTCCTGACCTTGATGGGCAGCCTAATAAGGCATAGGCCAGGGGTCCCCAAACTACGGCCCCCGGGCCGGATGTGGCCCAATCGGCCTCCCAATCCGGCCCGCGATGACCCCCGTCGCCCGCTGCCGCCGCCCGCTCTTACGGCGCGCGGCGCGGCGACGATCTTAAAAATCGGCAAAAAATCGCCGAAAATCCTTTGTGCGCATGCGGATGGGCCTCTCCCGACCCAGAAGAGGTCATTTCCGATGCACTTCCGGGTCGGGGGAGGCCCATACGCATGCGCACAAGCGATTTTTGGCGATTTTTTCCCGACCGTGTGCGTGTGCGCATGCGCACGGGCGCGCACTCCCCCGCCCTCCGGCCCGCTGCGCGCGCACTCCCCTACCCTCCGGCCTGCCGCACGGTCGGCGCGGCGGGCACCGGCCCGCTGCACGGTAAGTCTGGGGACCCCTGGCATAGGCTGAGAATAGGCCATAACACAGCCAAAGCTCACAGGAAACACAAAAAGGCATGAAAAGTCTCAGAGACAGCCTCTCAGAAAAGGAAGAGGTTGGAACTGATCCACTAAGTCTGAAGAGTCAGCGAATGGGAAGGCTGCTAGATAGGAAGCAAAACAAGAGAAGTAAGGGTCATAAGTTCAATATCTTCTGTCGACACCCAAAAGAGTCTTCAGAAGGGTCATATTGAGTAATGATGCCAGAGGCTTTGTTAGAGCCGTCCGGAGCTATCTGTTTTTTCATAGAATCATAGAGTTGGAAGAGACCACAAGGGCCATCCAGTCCAACCCCCTGCCAAGCAGGAAACACCATCAAAGCATTCTTGACATATGGCTGTCAAGCCTCTGCTTAAAGACCTTTTTGTTTGTTTGTTTGTTTGTTGCAATAAATCCTCCTTTTTAATTTTCTACGCATACTGTGTTATCAAGCTGGGAGCCTGGACTCCTGACAGAAAAGCTCAACAACATTGCCCCCCCCCCCAAAAAAAGCTACAATTCCCATAATTCCTGACCACTGCTCCTGTTAGCTATGGATCATGGGAGTTGTAGGCCAAAACATCTGGAGGGCCGCAGTTTGGGGATGCCTGGATTAGAGCATAAACTGGGCTGGAGAAATTCTGTCACTCATTAGGGGCCTGTTAGGTCATGTAGGTTGGGCACCACTGATCTCCTGCTTTCAAACGCAGTGTGTTGCTGGCATGTACCAGAGGGGGAGGGGCAAGGCATGGGGCTCTTGGCGCTGTGCAGGCACTCAATGGCAAGAGGATTGGTTTGGCTGCACCAAGCCTCAACACACAGTGCCTCGCTCCCCATGCTTTGCCCCTCCTCCTCCTCCTCCTCCTCCTCCTCCTCCTCCTCCTCCTCCTCCTCCTCCTCTGGAAGCTGGGCCAGCTGCCGTGCCCCACAAATGCCACCAAAAAGGCCGTTACTGTAGTCACTGCAAACTGGACATTACTTCTATCTCACAACCACCTTGGGCCCCATCTCATGGATCTACGGTTGCCATTCTATGCACATTTACTTGGGAGTAAGTCTAACAGAACTCAGTCGTACTTGCTTCTGAGTAAACACACACAGAATTGTGCTGTATGCCACTTTGTGGTTCCCTGTGATGCATGATCTCCCACATTAATTGTCAGATTGTCTCATCAAATGTGCTCTCCCAGCCAATTATTTTCAGCCAAGGGATAACAAAAGCACTGTATTTTTTTGCTGTGTTTTTCCTCATCTAATTCTACTCATTCTCCCCCAATGCACTTTCATTATACTTTTGGAACTGAATCTAAAATTATAATTTGGGGAGTGGGAGGGAGAGGCAGATCAGTTTGATTACTTTTACAAGACCCCATTTCCTGCAGTGCTTGCTTGATGGCTTCTTATCATGCAAATAGAAAAGGACAATGCAAACTTCAAAGAAATGTCTGATGGGGAAAACATATTTAATAAATTTATCTCAATAGGAGTTTCCTCCCTTTTGCTGGATTGTTTGATATCATGCAGATTTTCTCAGTGAACTATAGATGTGCAAGGCACAAAGAAATCCCACCCCCCACCCAGAGGAAAAAACAACCCCAACCTGACTGCAAGGAATAATGGAATATTGTAAATAGGTCAGGATAAACTAAGTTCTTTGTAGAAATAAGGTGAAGAAACGAGAGCAGTCACATTCTCATATTTGAGCCTGAAATGGTGGCGCTTGAAGTAGCAGGTGACAGGAAAGGATAAATCCGTTCCTTAAATGTGTGTTGGAAACAAACCCCTGGTATTTAAAATATAATATGCAAAGGGAAAATGGCAGAGCATTCACAACTTCACACCCAACCAAACGGGCTGATGTTTGTGACAGCACCGCATGAACCAGCCATGTTGTCAAAGCTAAAAATCAGGAATGCATATATTACGCATAGAAGGTTGCACTGTGTGTTGTTAGGATGCTTCTAATAAGCTTTTCCTCCTCACCATTTATTATTATTATTTTAAAATCAAGATTACAGAATGGTACCAAGGTTTAGTTAAGAAGCAACTGAAAATGAGCTATGAAATAAATAGTAGAATCTAGAAAAAGGAAGAAAAAGAGCAAGCTTCTTTTGAGAACTGTCTGGATGAGTATTTCAGAAGTTGTGGATTTTCTTAAAGAAAAACTATGGTAGATGTTTTTCCCAAAAAGGTTGTCATTACTGGGCACACACACACACACACACACACCTTTATTGGAAGAAAGCTTTACATGGTAAATTCTCTAAGGCAGTTTGTGGACAACAGAATATTACCATTACAACAGTTTGCACAAGACTGTTCAAGATGGAAGAGAACACCCATTTTATTCAAATCAAGGTACAATGGCATACTGGAAATAATACTGAATGGCTATTGTGATGGTTTCTATTATTCTGTTATTTCTGTCAATGGATCCTTGAGCTATTTTGCAGAATAAATGGATCTGCAGCTGTGGCCTAATAATAAATTTAAATGTAATCTGTTTTTTAAACAAACAACCCCTAAATGAAATTGTGTGTGTGTGTGTGTGTGCGTGCGTGCGTGCGTGTTCTCTGGATGTATTATGTTGCTAGCCTTTAAAACCCTTGATACTACAGTATAGGGTTAAACAAGTTGTTTGACACCAAACTCAGGAGAGGAGTGGCCTAAGTAGCCATTTCTCCAAGGAACTCAAGCAGGCATTCATTATTATTATTATTATTATTATTATTATTATTATTATTATTATTATTATTATATCGCCCTATACCCAGAGGTCTCATTCATAGGTCTCCTTTCCTGCATGTTTTCCTTGCAACAGCCCTGTGAGGTAGGTTAGACTGTGAGACAGTGGGAAGCATTCAGCTAAGAAGTTCCACGGCTCAAAGCCCTGGGCAAGGACTTCCACCTGTGCAATAGGGCTTTCCTCCCTCTTGCACCAACCCCCTCAATTGGCTCTGGGGTGCTTAGGAGAAGCCCAAGAAGAGCAGGGGAGAGGAGAGGGATAATTCCATCTAGTGAGCTACAACGCTTGCACAGATGGAACATTTGTCACAGTACAACACTGAATTCCGCCATATTTTGGCATTAAAAATAACTTGACTGAGAGCGAAGCTTACCACTTCCTGCTATTTGCATTCCCCAACCACCACTCTGCAAGGTGCTCTTGAACTAGGGCTTGGGGGGGGGGCAGGGTTTCAAAATGAGTGAGTTCCCTTTTCCCCTTCTGGGTACCATTAGCAAAAAGCCTTTGAGCTTTGGAAACGAGCTACTATTTCTAAATGCAATTGTAAAAGACAAGAAATTTAATTTTGAATTATAAATTGTATACATTTTAATGCCCGTTTTTTTTAAGGAGTTGTGGATGATAGTTGTGATTTATAAGGGAATCATCTCATACTTTAAACCTTTTGTTAATGCTCGGGTTGCACAACCAAGGCTGTTTTTATTCTCAGGCCCCAAACAGACAATGGCAGTGAGCTTGAAACATTGAGGCACATCATGTTTTTCTTTCACAGATGGGAACATTATATTGTCTTTTTGTGTGTGCATTTGTACAAGGCCTTCTCATTTCAATGTATCACTTTTGATGTTTTCCATCTGGATTACAGTTGCACTTGATAACTGTAATCATACAGATTCTGCCAATCTTCACAATGGAGACTTGCGGCCATGCACATAATCTAAAATGCTAAATAATCCACAGAAATGAAAAACAGGGGAGGAAGTGAGTGTAGAAAGCACTTCATTAACACCATTAAAAAAATGTTAGGAACGCTAGCCCTGATTCATAGATTTCTTGCCACCAGGGATGAAGACGCTTTTCAGGTGCCTGTCATTAATACTAATACCCAAATACAAGCACCTGAAAAGAGAGATTTACTATTCAGCCCTTTCTTTCCCCCAAAGTCTAGGGAAGAGTAGAAAATAGCAGCATCCTACAAAGACAAAAGGAGAGAGAGATGAGTGAATGGGAGTGGGAAAGTGCAGTAGCGTCATTTACATTTCCTTCAAGGAGTTCAAGGAGGCATAACTCTTGTTCCCACTACAGCCCAATGAAACAAATTAGGCTAAGAGACAGCAATTTGACCATGGTCTACTAGTGAGTTTAGGGAGGATATGGATCTGGTCCTTCCCAGTTCTAGTCCAGCAGTCTAGCCACTTCACTACACTGCCTCTCATTCAATCCGTTATCCATGTTTTAAGAAAGGGTCTCAATGTGTCCTCTGGTTCAGGGCCGGCTCTAGGTAGACCCCTGGTTGCGCGGTGTGTGAGGGCACCGGGCCGTTAGGCCAGGCACCGCGTGGCAAAGCCGCGTGGAAACCATGCTGTGCCCTGCGAGGGCGGGGGCGCTGGAGCGATCTCCGCCCCTCAGTGCCAGGGCACGCGGCCTGCTGGAGACTGCCCTGCTCTGGTTGTTTGCTACATCTTATTTGCTACATCTGCAGGAATGCAGACCACTGAATCAGCTGCAAAGCATTGCATCCTTTGCAAATATTTAACTAAAGCACCAAGATGATTAGATTAGACACAAGCATTGCAGTATGGGTTTTCTGTTTGTTTGTTTGTTTTGCTGTACCCAGTTTTTGCCTCACCTCTGCTCCTAGTAGGTGGTCAGCAATTTCTTCCTTACATCTTCGCACGATATGCAGAGCTGCCACCTCCTGTTGTATCCAACAGTCTGCTCACTATAAAGCAAAAGTGGTTTAATTTGCTGGCTTTTCATCGAATACAGGATACATACATGATTTGCCCGATATATGTGTGTGTGTTACTGCACCCCAAAACTCAGCATCTGTGTGTATTAATGGTCACATCTTTTGCAGATTCAGTAGAATGTAAGTGGACAGACGCGAAGGTTTTGAAATCATTCACCTGCAGCCAAAGAATAGAGGGTTTGATGGAAGATACAGGATCAGTTTTTACTGTTTCACATGCAACAGGTAGGGATGAATAAGGAATTCAGGCTCAGACTAATGCGCAGATTAGAACCTAGCCTTTCAATGTTCTTTTACATTTCTGTGAATGTTGCAGTGCAGCACTTTGTAGTTCATTAAAATATGTTTTAAGACGCATGTCTTGAGAGAAAGCTACATTTTAAAATAGGTATTTTAATGTGTATTGTGTCTGTATTTATTTATCTATCTATCTGTCATCTATCTATCTATATCTATCATCTACCATCTATATATCACAGATTTCTGTGGAAACAGGTTCAGATGGACTGTGGCTGAACACTTGCAAAAGCAGGATGACCTGGAAAGTGGAAACCAACACTCGCTCCTTCCCACTGAGAAACAATCACCTGGCCAGGAGCAGGAAGTGTTGTTAATAATTCATGTGGGTATCCCATAACGTCTACAGTGGTGAATTAGACACAGTAAATCAGGCTTTGTCACTGTAATGTCAGAAGGCAACCTCAGAAGGATCTTTTCCTTGTTTGTTTGCATGTCCTTAACTTGTTCTTTATTTGCTTAACTTGTAATGCACTTAAAGATCAGTTCTGGCTCACTGTGGAAGGCTGGAGTGGAAAGCAAGGACAACCAGGGAGCACATTGATTCGAAACAATCCTTTCCCAGCGGTCTTGCCTAATAAATTAGAAATCTAATTGAATGAAAGCTCTAGGGGGAATGCTGAAAATCCATCGAGCGATAATGCCTTGAAAGAGCTGCCATCTCTATGTGCCGATGGTCATCATTTTCCGCACAAAAGTTTAAGAATATTCTCCCTGGTGCATCATCCCCAGTACATATCTGGTCCGTTATAGTTTGTCACCGCGCATTTCGTACTTACCTCTCTTGCCAAGGTATAAATGTATCTGAAGGTGCTGCAATTCAGGTCAGGAAATTACATGGAAATAATGTTCAGAACAGGAATAGAAATTGTTTAGTTCGCTGAGACACCCATTCCCCAAAGACAGTTATTTTTAAATGAGGTTTAATTATTCATTCCGAGGCAGTCATCCGGTTCCTGAATGTAACCATTAAATATTCAGAACTTGGGATGAAGAATGACAAATGAAAGACTTGTACTATAGTCCTAAAAGTGCACATCTAACTCCAGAATTGTAACCCCAAACTGTTTCCATCTAGGCATCTAGAAGAAATGAGAAGTGAAACATGTCAGCTATAATGATGTTACTGAAGGAGCCTCTAGTCTAAATAAAGTTACTAATTCAATTTTCACCTGGAAGCTAGTTGCTGTTCTTGCCTCAAAAGGGAGAACATGTGGTAATTTAAGGCTGTGTATTTCAATATCTTCCATGAGATGTTATTATTGTATGGCTCCCCTGTCTTCTTCAGATGTCCCTCCCCACAGCAAGTGCACATAATTCTAGTCACCTCACACCTCCACATGGCGCAATCCTGAGAAATCTCACCTGACATGGAAAGGTCAAGGAGCGAGGCAGAAGTAGGGCATCAATATTGTCATTGCCAGTCATGTCAAGACACGTCTGCGTCCACCGGCAAGTGAGGATTTCTGCATAGTAAACTAGAAACAGAGGATGTAAACCTTTCCTATTACACAGAAAGAAAGGAGCCTTGTACCCACATGTGCAGAATAGATCCTGTCACTGATACCATGGCTATTTTTGTCAGTATAGTGCAGGTTGCAGAAATCAGACACACATCAAAACGAATCCTGAGCACAGCAAATCCCCAACAAAACCAACTGCAACATGCATTGTTACTGTGACAATCAACACAAGACCCCATGACCCTGCAGTTCACAGGGAGAAAATAATCAGACAAGATAATGCTGTCTCACCTATGCTACCCCACTGACTGCTACTGTCTACTGTTCTCTTTATTTCTTTCATTAGGAAAACCAGACAGCAGACTGTATTGAGGGAAATGTGGAGCACAAGATGCTTCTTAGTTCTCATTGTGAGTATCTGTGACATAGATCGGTTTGACGTGGGGTCTGGCTGGGACATATAATAATTAGGACTGCACAAGTGTTCCTTAATTAATTGGTACAATTTATCACCTTCCTCCCTACACCATGATGAATAGGTAAGGCACACAGTAAACAAATGCTCTGGAGATCTTTGAGGATTCTCTGCTGTGTCAGCAACACAAACATGCCATCGTGCTTCCACCAAATTTGATAAATAAAACATTTTGAAGATAGATTTTTGCAGCACCTGTTTAAAGCTATCAGGTGGTTTGTTTTCCCAGGTGAAAACACACTGTCTCTTCTTCAAGTGGTAAGCAATTAAACATTATTACGCATGGAAAAAACCAGCTCCATGATCTTCCGCAACACCAATGGCTTTGAGCTTTTCTTTCTTTCTTTCTTTCTTTCTTTCTTTCTTTCTTTCTTTCTTTCTTTCTTTCTTTCTTTCTGAAAGTTTGATTTAAAATATTACAAGCACACACACAAATTAATGATTGCGTCACCCCAAGACTTCTAGCAAGCCAGGCTGCAGCACCAGTGGGATGATGTTAGAGAGTGGAGGGGAAGCCCCAGAGAGCTGTGCTGCTTAGGACAGCTGGCATGGTGATTTCACAATGCAGTCCAGGTCAGGGAGCCCAGAAAGGGACAGGGACATGTGTGATCCAAGTAGGAGTCATCAAAAGACCTCCGTGAAGGCAGAGGTGGGGAAGCAAGGAGGGCCAAGGCCACATCCTCTTCCCATCCTCCAACAAACACATCCACTGGGACCAGCTCAGCTGCCTCTGGCTGAAGGAGTTGTGGGGATCTACAATTCACTCAAGCACTCCCAGCGGGGATGAGCAGATCACTTGGATGGCCCTGAAAGTGTCCACTGCGTCCAGCTGCTCTCCCTGCCTGTGGATCCCTGTCAGAGGAGGAAGAAAATGAAACCTTGAATCAGTCCAATATGGTCAGAACTTCAACTGACCATTGCCATCTCTGCTCATAACAGGTACTCCAGATTTGCATCCCCCAGCTTAATCTGGTATCTGCTAGGTTGCTGAAACCTTATCCAGCCTTCTGCAACCTCAGCTTTCTATGAGAGTCTTCTGCAAACTCCTGACACAAAAGGCTCTGAACCATAAGGACTAAAACATAAGAACCCTATTAGGTAACAAAGAGAGGGAAGAAAATAAAAATGAAAGCAGTATGAGATCTGCTCCAGTGTCTTTCTTTATGAGAGAAGCCATGGAGAGTGGGCCTTATGGTGTGCTTCTCACCCCACCTCCTGCAGGGCCCATGGATGGCCTTTCCTCCAGTAAGGAATGGCGACATGAGATTGGGCTTTTTCAGTGATGGCTTCCCATCTGTGATATGATCTCCACTAGGAAATATACCTGGTGGCATCATTGACATCATTGATATTTTGTATATTATGCTTTAAGCAGAACCATGGTCAGCAACTAACTTTTAGCAGAGGACCATTTTGAGAAGACAGTGGGAAGCGCCAACTAGGTATGTATCCTGAATTTTAACCAGTAAGACATGTACATTGTGTACTCAAAGATTTATTAGGGAGCATCTGATTCCTTCCTTAGCAAGGTGCTCTCTTTTGTCATATAGAATTGGGTATACAAAAGAATGCAATGGTGAGGAACATGTTCCCCCCCCACATCATATTGAAATACTCTTCCCCCCTTCCCCATCCTAGTATACTCCTATGCCATGCCCCTGAGGACCCTTTGTCAGGTACACAACATCTACTCTTGGGCACAGTGACAACTCCAGCGCTGTAAATCTGCCAATCATATTAACAAACCTCCATGCCTCAGCAGCTTTCTCTGTAGGATACCCATTGCTCTTCTATGTATCAAAAGCCACCAGAAGTTATTTAAACATGTTTTCCAAAAGCTGTACATCACCTTGTGCTGAACTTGCCAAAGCCTGTGGGGTGTCAATCATTTCTCTTAGCAATTTTCAGGCACCGACTTTGCTTTTGAACATAATAGCTCCACTTTGGAAACAAAGGAGCACTAAGTGGGTTTTTATTGTGTGTGTGTGTGTGTGTGTGTGTGTGTGTGTGTATGTGTGTGTGTGTGTCCTGGGAATGGATTATCAGTACTGGATCTTACTGCTCCACCCCTCTCTATTCAATACTCAATTTTTAGAATATGGACTATTTAATCTGGAAAGTGAGGCAACTGCTTCAGATAGCAGTTTCTGGAGAGAAACAGAGGCACCGACCCCAGTTTTTCCCCCCTCCTGGCCTACCCATCCATTCCCCTCCTATGGAGGACAGCCTACTTTGTGCCCCCATTGCAAGTGTATTATTATTATGTTGTTGTTGTTGTTGTTGTTGTTGTTGTTGTTGTTGTTGTTGTTGTTGTTGTTTGTTGTATTTGTATCCCACCCATCTGACTGGGTTGCCTCAGCCATTCTGGGCGGCCTCCAACGTACATAAAAACATAATAAAACCTTAAAAAGCTTCCCTACAGAGCTGCCTTCAGATGTCTTCTAACAGTTATATAGTTACTCATCTCCTTGACATCTGAGGGCATTCCACAGGGTGGGTGCCACTACTGAGAAAGCCCTCTGCCTGGTTCCCTGCAGCTTCACTTCTCGCAGTGAGGGGACCACCAGAAGGCCCTCGGTGCTGGAGACAGTCCAGTCAGCTTCTGTATTCGGACTGGCAAGTGACATAGGATTGTAGAGTTGGAAGGAACCCCAAGTGACCTCTACTCCAACCCCCTGCAATGCAGGGATCTCAACTAAAGCATCCATGACAGATGGCTGTCCAACTTTTGCTTAAAAACCTTCACGGAATGGGAGTTCACCACCTTCTGAGGTCAGCTCTTACCATCAGAAAATACTTCCTAATGTTTAGTCATAATCTCCTTTCTTGTAACCTGAATCCATTTGTTCAGGTCCTACCCTCTAGAGCAGGAGAAAACAAGCTTGCTCCATCCTCCATGTGGCAGCCCTTGAATACCTCATCTCTCTCTCTCCTCTTTTCCAGGCTAAGCATAACCAACCCCCTCAGCTGTTCCTCTTAAAGCGTGGTTTCCAGACCCTTGATAAGTTCCCCTTTAAATGCACACTGAATCAAATTCCTCCTCTATTCCTAATTAGGAGATTCTGCTTTGAGCACTAATTTGTTGGAAGGGGGGGGGAATAACATTAGAAGCAGCAACCCTGTGGAAAAAAAAATGTTGAAGTTGTGGGGGTGCTTTTCGCAAAGGGCAAAGTGTTCATTTCAGGTCAGCCCTGTTGGGAACATCTGTGCTATGAGAAGATCTGAAAGAATAGGCAGCCAGGTAGAATACCTCAGCAGTGGTTGAATAAAAGTCACAAAAGAACAGCATGATTAGAATGTTAATAACTGGACAGCTTCAACGTGAGTCTGACTAATTCAGTGTTCAATTATGTTTCTTGAAATGATTTGCAAAGTTCTGGGGTTTTGACTGTATCCTCTCCCTTCCCTTACAGCCAGGGTGTGAAGATCTGTGAAATCGTAAAGAGGTTTAGGTGAGTCTCCCTTTGGTATTGCCCATAGAGCTATAGAGGCAGAGTGGACCCTCCAATGCAGTTATGTGATTGAAATATGTTTGTGTGTGTCATGTGGAAAGATCGCACACCTAAGAGCCAAGGGACTGGATTCAGTCCACTATCACACATGGCTTTATCAGTATCATGCCCAAGCTCTTGTTTTAAGTCAAAGTGGCTGAATATGAAGCCTGCCATTTGAAACCAGAATCCAGGAAGCATTGTTTCACTTTTCAAGCAATCTGGCCTGCTCATCCCAGCACCAGCCGTCTGCTTGTTAAAGTCCTGTTCTAGAACTTAAAAGCCACCACACTTGATCCCCCACCACCCTTCAGACCTTATTACTCCCAGGTTGCTGTGCACTGGGAAAAAAATAGGCCTGCACCAAAGTCCCCCGGCTTCAGTGTCACATGCTACAATCCCCACCCCACCCCGATGTTCATGTGTACACAGTGACCATTCTGTAGGAAGTGCCTTTGCACATATAGCAGCACACACAAAGGCTCTCAAAGAATCTGGAATCCTGGACAATCAGGGTTCTAGAGTCTGTGGAATCCTATGCGTGTGTGTGTGTGTGTGTGTGTGTGTGTGTGTGTGTGTGTGTGTGTTTTCAGCCAGAACTCACCAGAACTCACCTCTGGCACCTCTCAGGTGGGTGCTATTGCCACTCTCAGAGAACAAGAGAGGTGTTCCTGATGAGTTCCAGCACCTCTTTTTTGTGTTCTGTGTGCTTGGATGTAAGGAGGAGGTCTGGACAGGACACACAGTGTCAATCACCCCAGCTCCATGCTCCCATGTAACAGCAACATGCAAAATACCCAAAGTGAGGTTAGGTATTTTATTTCAGCAGGAAAAAAAATGCTTTCAGGATGTTTCTCCCCACCTCTGCCCAAACCAGGGGAAGTTATACCTGGAGCTTACAGAAACATTCCTTTCTTTAAAAGTTGCGTCATCATGTGAGATGTCATATTTAATTTTTTAGCGGTATGCTGTGTTCTCCAAACTATCATACTGCAATGATGATGGGAAATGTATTTTCTTCCTCCTGCTGTCATGAAATTCCTATCCAAGTGAGCTTACTAGGCCCAATTCAGGGGCTAAATAGCTTTGAACCCAAGAAACTAAAAGAATGACACCCCAATATCTTGGACCCTGTGATCACTTGGAGAGGGCCAGTTGGTGGTGCAACTACTAGATGCTGCTTGGACAGTGTTGACCCATGACATAGCCTTCTCAGTGCTGGCTCCTCATCTGTGAAATGTCCTCTCTCTCTCTCTCTCTCTCTCTCTCTCTCTCTCTCTCTCTCTCTCTCTCTCTCTCTCTCTCTCTCTGTGTGTGTGTGTGTGTGTGTGTGCACCTGTCTCCCTCATTATTAACATACAGGAGGATTTTTAAAAATATTTATGTACAGCACTTGATGGATGAAATGTGTTGTTCCTGCCAACCTTGAAATTATTTGCTGTGGGATTATGTGGCTGTTTTCAAATGCTTTTAGTTGTTCTTAATTGCTTTTATTCACTTTTAATTGTACTGTTTTTCTGCTTTGTTGTTTCCTGGGGCTCCATTGGGAGGAAAGGCAGGAAATATATTTAATAAATAAAAGTAAATAAAATATTTCTCAAGGTGCTCTGGTGCTAGGGTTGCCAGATCAGGAACTTCCCAGACACTGAGATTTCCAAGTCCCAAACTGAAAGCTATGGAGGTCATGGAGGTGAGCCCTGGAGACAGAGGTTAATTGGGAGAGGGCAGCAGAGGAGGGCAGACCCTGCAAAGCAACTGTACTATAATTTACAGTGAGTTCCTGCTGGGCTGAAGTTTGCAAGCTGAATGCCTAGCTTTCTTAATACAGACATCCCCCCACTTATACGCCATCAACTCGTGCACAACTGCGTATATGTGCACCTGGAAATAAATAAACAATCCAATACTAACCTGAAATGGTGGGAGAGAGCTGGAAAGTCCTCATGGCTCATGAGCAGATGCTCCCCAGCGCCCAAAATTCAGGGCAGGGGAGACTCCAAAGGCTCCAAAATGGCTCGCAGAAGTTCTCACGGCTGTTGCGCTACCCTGCTCAATGTCTGTTTGGCGGAAAACTGTATTTACTGCAGTGGGCTCCCCACTTACACACATGTCACTTAATGGGGATTCTCTTTTATTTTATTATAATTACTAAAGTCACTCTCACGTACCTGGAGAGTAAAGCCTTCCCTCTGCCACCTGGAGGGGGCCAGGCCAACTTCAGGTCACACCTGGTGGTCTGGCAACCCTATTTGGTGCAGAATAGTACTTGATACCTTTGAGCTTCATTGCTCCCCTCTCTGCTTCACAGTAAGCACTTACAACTTTTATTTGCTAGCAACTTGTTCCTTCCGATAACGATATTTTCCTGCCAGCGTGATTTAAAAAATAAAATAAAAATAAAAATCTCTCCATGCCATGCCTGCGCTTGTGGAGTTTTGTGTGTTTAATTGTCTCTGTTTAGTTCAGCACTGGGAAACTATATTTGGAATAAATAAATAAAAATGAATTGTGGAGCCAGGTGGAACCTTTCATTGTACAAGTGCTCCCTTGGCACTTGGGTCGCTTCGTTTCATTGAATTGCCACTGCTGTTGTTGTAATTTCTGGGCTGTGCGGCAGGAATAATTACAGCTAGTCTGTTACTTTAAATGTGGGCTGATCTAAATTCAATTTGCAGACGTTTGACCAGCCATGCTGCATGAAAGCAGGAGCCTCCCGTATCCCCTCCTCCCTTCTGCTGCAAGCACATTTTGCTTCTTCGTGAAAATACAAGACTCGTCCAAGTCTTTGCCACATGCCAGCACATGTCCTTCTAAGTCTCCAGTTCTTTGTTTCTTTTTGTTTGCTTCTTGATTTGGGTGCCAATTTCCATTCCAATTCTTGCACAGAAGATCAGCTGCCAAAATCACATAATTCCTATATAAGTGGTTTATTATGCACCAACTCCTCAGAGTGAGGGGCCTTAAGCTTAGCTAAAACCTTATGGAGAGTGGGGGGGGTGAGAGAGAGGGAAGAGAACAGATTTCCAGGCAATCAATTCCCTAACACCAAAGGCAGGGAAGAAGTGCAAATGGAGCACTCGGCAAACCATCCTGCAAGCGTTTAAAGTAATTAAAATGTGATGATGGCTGTGTTGAAGATCTCAATTTGTCACTTATATTAACATAAACCTCAGGCTTGCATACAGCTAGTTCTCACCTTGGAAAACTGTCAGAGTTCCTTACCCAAAGCCTCTGGATGAAAGGGAATCTCAGTGGTGTGAAAGTCTCTCTCTCTCTGTCTCTGTCTCTCTCTCTGTCTCTGTCTCTCTCTCTGTCTCTCTCTCTGTCTCTCTCTCTGTCTCTCTCTCTCTCTCTCTCTCTCTCTCTCTCTCTCTCTCTCACACACACACACACACGCACACACACACTGTAAATAGAGTGCACTTCTCCCAGTATGAGGGGGGTGGCAAGGGACACAGCCAGTATGAGGGGGGTGGCAAGGGCAGTTGCCCTGGGTGCAAACTTTGTTGGGTGCAAAATTTCAACATTCGATGCTGCCTCAATACATGCTTCCGTTACTGGGCTCCATTGAAAATGGCTTCTCCATGCAAACCAGGAAGTGACCTCTCGAGACAATGGAATGACTCTTCTTTTCTTATATTTGTGGCTGTGATCTCCTGGGTGACATAGACACAGGCAATTGAATGTACATGCGTACTCCGTCCGTTTCCCTCCCTCCCACCCCTTCATGAGGCTCTGGGTGCTGGCAACCCATGCTACACCACTGGCTGTGGCAGCTCATGTCACATCACATGACATCCCAAGAGGATCCTCTGAGCCTGTTTAGGTTAGTTTGGCATTAAGGGGTGTATGTATACGTTAATAAATAATAATAATAATAATAATAATAATAATAATAATAATAATAATAATAATACCTGTTGGAATGTGAATGAACAAGAGTTTATGAAGCCTTGCCACTTGGGGATGTCTGCAATCTGGCCTTCAAGGGTTATTGCTGCTTTTATACTGGTTCATTAATCTGTAGCTATTTAAATTCCCGTTTTTATCTCTTCTTTTTGGTGTTGTTACTTTATATCTATTTGTCGCTGTTTTATATTGTTTGTATTAAATGTCTGAGTGCTGTGCTGTGCTGTGCTTGATGGTGAGACGATGCACCATAAAAGGTATGCATGAATAAGGAAGACACCCACTATTGAAACAGGCATTGCATTTTTTTTAAAAAAAGGTCCCCTTGATTTTCAGCATAAAACAAAGGTATCTGTTGTCTCAGATGTCCCATTCAGCAATCAAGGTTCAAGTCTCCTGACCTCCTGAACATATCTTTGCTTATTTATTTTAAAATAGTAAGATACACACACACACACACACACACACACACACACACACACACTTTCTTTAATGTGCATCTTTAAAAGTTTTCTTTAAAACAACATATCATATCATGCGAAGCCAGTCACATATTTGTATGTCATGTCACATTATTGCATTTAATGTCTTCTGACTGATGGAACCCCTAGGGCTTATCAGGCACCAAATTATAAACTGTGACTGTGCAATTACTTTGAATTCTCTGCATGGTGTGACGACTCCTTTATGTGAAGAATGCAAAAGAGGCTCAACTAATAGGTGTGCATGCCAAGCTGGGGAGAGGGGGGAGAGACAAAATACCAACATAAGCAACTGGGAGACTTTCCTGGGAGGATCCAACAGATGTGTCTAGAAATTCACCATTGTGTTCCAGTGGGAATCATGTTTCAGGATCTTCAGCTTTCAAGCAACATCCAAATATTCTTCAAATGGTATGACCCTTCTCCACATGAGTTGCAGTGAATGCACAGGCAGTAGGTGATGGTAGTCACTGCTGATGTGTTGAAATGCAACATGTGTCCATGGTGCATAAAAAAACCAAGTCTCCACATATGCAGGGATCCAGCTGACCCTAATTTTTCAGAGTGCCTAGTTGTTTAGAGTACATTATTGCAGTGCAGTTCAAAGCTTATCTGGCAGGGCACCATTTGTACATTCAGTGAATATATGGGGGAAAGCTATAATACATGAATCAGACTCTTTCCTGTGTATATCTGTGAACCACCTTGAGATTTACTGGTGAAGAGTGGTATACAAAGCAAGCAAACAAACAAATATCCTCAGCATGTTAATGTGCTCTGTTGAAGCAAAGGTCCCCCACAGATCATCCCTGATTCATCTTTCGCTTCAGATTTTTTAAAGAGAAACTGCATGCCTAGTAGCTCGCAACTCTAGAAAAATAAATATTTGAAAAATTAAGCATTTCTTCCTCCCCCTTTAAATTTATTTGAATTGGGAATGAATATGTGCATTGTTGGATTCTATCTTTTAAGAAGACCATATGGCTGATCAATGTGTACAAATATCCAAAGGCTTCCACTTACAGCCAACTTGGGCAGCTGTTTTTCTGGTGCACCATGTTCCCTTTAAAAACAAAGATGAGCCATTGAACATCTGTGTTTGGTAGAAGCTAGAATGAGAAGAGAGTCAGTACAGAAAAATCATGGTGTTGTAGCCTGCCTTCATTTTACTAATCCCAGTAAAGTTTACTCTAAATGAAATCAAGCTTTGGAACTTAATATCTTTGTATGCATTCTGTGGAACATTCAATCACTAAATATTTAATTTCCTCAGGACTGATGGTTTGAAAATCTCTTATCTTGAGATATATGCATTTTGGGTGATATTTGGGAGACCAGATGAATATAGGATAGTCTCCATTTATTGTGCACTAAGGTGTTTGTTTGTTTGCTAAATAAAAAACTCAAATGCAGTAGTTTTGTGGGAAATCAGATTTCTTTAAAAACAGGGGAAACAAATTATTTGGTAAACATTACAACTTTCAGACCATCTCTAAATTATAAGGAAATTGGTCTATTATGTTCAACCAAAAAGAATGCATGACCTACATTTTAATATACCTTCTCTCACATTTCCCTTAAAATAGGGAAATCTGCCCATTTCAAATGTATAACCTGAACAATTACATGTTAATTTTCATCCTGAAGTCAACATTTGCTTATAAAGCTGCCTAGATTAACTAATTTGCTGCAAAGGTGCCTCTCCACTGCATACAAAGTGGAAGCAGGTCTACATCCTATCTGCAGGCAAACAAGGACACTATTTGGTGGGTTGGGAGAATAGCCTATGAACCAAGTTGTTGCTGGAAAATATTGATCTCCCACTAACCACTGTCCAACTCCCACAAGCACACAGACTGTCAGAGCGAGGCTACATAGTTCAGTGGCAGAACATACTCCTTGTATGCAGAGACAGATTTAGGGCTGTATGACTTGTTCCGCTGCAGTGGGTGCCGAGCCTAGGGGGTGCCACAGGGTGCCGCAACTATGACATAGTGAATTGAGCAGAATGGAAAGTGAGAGGCAGGGTGCTCCAAATTTTGGCCTCACACAGGGCACCACTGAAATTTGAAAGACCAAAGTCCGCACCTGGTCTAGGGTTCAGTTGCTGGTAAAGGTAAAGGTAAAGGTAAAGGGACCCCTGACCATTAGGTCCAGTCGTGACCGACTCTGGGGTTGCGGTGCTCATCTCGCGTTCTTAGCTGAGGGAGCTGGCATACAGCTTCCAGGTCATGTGGGCAGCATGACAAAGCCGCTTCTGGTGAACCAGAGCAGCGCACAGAAACACCGTTTATCTTCCTGCTTGGAGCGGTACCTATTTATCTACTTGCACTTTGACATGCTTTCAAACTGCTAGGTTGGCAGGAGCTGGGACCGAGCAATAGGAGCTCACCCTGTCGCAGGGATTCGAACTGCTGACCTTCTGATCAGCAAGCCCTAGGCTCTGTGGTTTAACCCACAGCGCCACCTGTGTCCCTCAGTTGCTGCTACCTCCACTTTAAAAGGATCAGGTGACAGGTGATGGGAAATATGTCTGCCCAAGACTGTTGAGATTGTCTGCCAGTCAGACAATGCTGGTGGAGAAATAGTCTGACCTCGGCATCAGACAGTTTTCTCTGTTTTAATGCATGCATGCATGCATGCATGCTTTTCAAACTATTGTGGCAGTCAATGTGTGCATCACACCAGTAGACAGCCTGCTGCAAATACTGTTTAACATGCTGGCTTCATTCCTGTGTTATCTTCAGCTCATTATGTAGAAACTCACTACAAGCTGAGTTCAGAACTTTTCTTCAGGAAGAGTAATAACAAACTTCTTCAGCCAGACAACTCCTCTGAGTCACTTCTCCAAGAGCTGGCCTCCTAGGTCATAGTGTTTCTCTTAAAGTGGTCTCTTGCCAGATACTTAGCGGAAAATGCATAGATAATGCATACATTTTAGTTCCTGTGCCTGCTGCCTGTTTAGAAGCCACACTCAGGACTTTCCTTTTGAGTATGTTGGCTGTACCAAAAACCAGTTGGTCTAGGTTTGAACTACTTGCATCCTGAGTCCCTATACTGCTAAATTCTAAACATCACTGAAGGAATGGGAGCAGCTGGGTTTCTCCTCGGCAATGTTTTTGCCAGCTTATGACCGATACTATCTCAACTGATGGTTCATTATAATGCTCAGTTTGCAAACATCTTCCAAACTTTAACCATGTCAAAAGGCCAAGATGCATGCCACAAATAGACTGAAAAATCTAGTTGGTAGTGCATCATAATTTGGAGGTAATAGGAAACATTTTCAGGTCTCTGCAGTGCAATAACTGCACTTCAGCAGTTGGTCAGCTCCTTTCTGTTTCTGATTGGGGTCCTTTTCAGCTTAACATCTCGCAAGAGAGTGGCTCTGGAATAAAAACAGTATCACAATGTGCTGGGGTGGGGTAGGGGAACAAGTGTTGTGAATGTCTGTCCAATTTACATTTATCATAATGTAGGAATGGAGTATCTCACTACATGAACTGAAAACACAGCTCACTTTTAAAATGTGTACTTTTCCTAATTTTGCCGTGTAGTTCTCCTCTGAAAGAATGCATTTAAAAAGGCACACAAAAACTCATGTATCAGTGAGAATGATGCATTAAAAAGGAATTATATTAGAAGGGAATTGCTTGCAAAAATGCATATGCCAGGCAAAATGACCATGAGAATGGATACAAATGTTCATGTGAGCTTTTTTTAAGTATGTGGAAATGGGGCAAACTAAACTTAACATTAGAAAATGGAGGAATTAGAAACTGAAACTGAAACTGGTCAGATTTCTTCCTCTTTCTATGCATGTTTCCACAACCATTCTTTCACCTTCCTTTTTCGTTTTGAACCCTCTCCCCTTTCTTACCTTTGGTATGGTTGTCACATTTTCCTCATTCACTCTTCCTCTGCTATCTCTTGCTTCCAGATCCCATATGCCTTTAAAATCATCTGCATTTTATCTCTTTTTTCTCTGAACTACTTTCCTTTCTCTTTCCCTAGTCAATTTCTTTTTTTCTCTTTATCCTTCAGTTGCTTCATAATCACATCATCCTAACACTTTCTTCTACCAAACACCTTCCTCTTTCATTTCAAGCTTTGTCTGCTCTTCCCCGTCTTCTGGTTTGCTCTCTCTCCTTTTGAACTTCCTATAGCTCTTGCTGGCATAAAATAGCCTCTAATTGGAGGAGGAGGAGGGGAAGAAGAAGAAGAAGAAGAAGAAGAAGAAGAAGAAGAAGAAGAAGAAGAAGAAGAAGAAGAAGAAGAAGAAGAAGAATTCTGCAGCTGCTGTTCTTGGTTTCCTTCTGAATGGGTTTCCTTTTTCACAAACTGATTCAACATTGGTGGGTTCTTAAAGCCCTCCATGCTACTGAATTGTATGAACCAAAGCATTCTGTTTACACCACAAGGAGTTTGTTGCCTCTTGATTCAAGGTTTCTAATATTTGGGAATTGTGCATTGTGCCATAATTATAAGAATACAGCTGTGTGAGAAAAAGGAATTGTGTTTGAAAATGAACAAAGGGAAAAGAAAAATTGGGTGAGATTCTCACTGGTGCATTGTTTTTCTCACAGTTATTTTTCTTTTAATGTGGTTTAAAGGCGTATGTGTCTTTTTTCTGTTCTAAAAATCATCGCTCCAGTTGTCTTCATTAATGCAGTCTTCCTTTGAAAACACCATGACTTTCTCAGAAAATTTTGTAGGCTATCTACTGTGCTCCTGAAAGCTGCTAATCTTTCTTATGAGACAACACAAGGTAAGTCTTCTCATGGGACTTTTTGGTCAAATATATTTAGGTTTATATGCATGAGAGAGAAGGGGGGAAATCAATATATTAGATTGCATGATCCACTTAAGCACACCAACCTTTTGAATAAGCTGTTCCATTCTGATCTGCATCTAAGAGACTGGTTCTTAGCTTCATATTTCCAAAGATTAAATAACATTGGCTGTGTTGTTGGGGGGGGGAGCTTTGTGACAGAGCGGTCAAGCCGATTGTTGGCCAGGCTACAAGGTGCAATGAGAACCAACACAACTACAGCACCCTAGGCCTGAATGTGATATGGACTGGGAGAAAAGACACAGAAGTCTTTTTTCTTGGCAAAAAACAAACAAACAAGGGAATGAGAAGTCCAGCTGAGTGGGTGGCTGTTTGAAAAAGGTACAGGTGGAAAAAGCAGTGAGAGGCTATGGGAAACTGGCCAGGGAGAAAGCCTTTTCTGAACTAAAAAGGCCAGAGTAATATGGGACGGGAAGAGTAGGAATTAATCCTGCTGGCCTTCTGATCCATGGCTATAGTGGAGAGAGAGGCCAGTAATTGAGACCTGGGTTGTGCACTGGGGACTGTATTCAACTTGGAAACCTATTTCCCCACTGCGGAAGGACGTGTGGACCAGAACTGGCCTCCACAGCCATTTATGGACTCAATGTTAAGATTGTGTTCATGGAAGACAATCTTTCTCAGCTATGAGTGATCACCAAAGAAGAAGATATTCAACTTGTATTTGTAGCTTTGGAAAGTGACCCAATCTGTTTTGGAGTCACTCTGTGTCTTTCTACTGTGACTCATTATTTGGGACTGAATTAGATCTGTTAAAAACAAAGGCGATTCACTATAATGCAAAAATTTTAAACAGCTGCAACTCTTTGTTTTTTTAAAGAAAGGAAAAGCCTGAAAGTTTTTCTGCCGGAACTGGACACACTTGGCAAACATGGTTACCCTTTGGGTGGACACTGAAGGCAGCAAAATTTCAGAATAGCTTTCCCACAAGAGCACACTTTTACCATTTTGGAATAGGTACAATGGGAATCCTATTGGGGCAGGGTGGGGGGAAAGAGTATGACTCCACAGGAACTACTGCCAATGGGGAAATATCACCCCCTCCCCTAAAGCAAGCACCCAAGGTTCAGGATCCCTGGGAACAAGATATATCTCCAATGATTTGCATATGGGAAGGTGGGGTGGAAAAATAACATAAATGCACAGAAAAGACTGGAGTGGAAGAAATGCCCCCTAATAATAATAATAATAATAATAATTTATTTATACCCCGCCCCCAGCCACTCTGGGTGGCTTCCAACAAAATTTTAAAATACAGATATGCATCAAACATTAAAAGCTTCCCTAAACAGGGCTGCCTTGAGATGCCTTCTAAAGGTCTGGTAATCGTTATTCTCTTTGACCTCTGGTGGGAGGGCATTCCACAGGGTGGGCGCTACTACCAAGAAGGCCCTCTGCCTGGTTCCCTGTTAACCCAATGTCAGGAGTCCAGGTTTCGGCTTGATAACACAGTAAGTGTAGGTAATAAAAAGGAGGCTTTATTTCAAAAACAAACAGATAGCTCCGGACGGCTCTAATGAAGCCACCGGCATTATCACTCAAGATGACCCTTCCAGTTCCTACATAAGATATCACCTTTTGCACCTTACATCTCTTGTATTTCAGCCCTCCCATTCGCTGACTCTTCAGACTTATTGGATCAGCTCCAACCTCTTCCTATTCTGCCAGACTGTCTCTGTGTCTGTTTGAGCCTGTTTGAGCTTCCTGAGAGCTTTGGCTGTGTTCCAGCCCATTTTCAGTTGTTCCCTTGGCAACCAGCATTCCACTGTCCGGGGGAATCACACTGGGCACTGGCCGCTGTTCAGCCTGCATCAAATATACACCTCTCTGTTCTGCAGCCAGCTGTAAAGTTCTACTAGGAGCTGGCTCATTCCTGATACCCAAGGACCATTGGTGTGGATGGGCCTCTGTCCACTCACATGTTTGGTCAAGATTTTTCCATTCAGTAGCATGGGGAAGGACATATATTTACATGATGCTTTTGCTTCCGTTCCAGCCCCACCATCAAATCAACGTGATTGAAGTGCCCCGGGAAAATAATTCACTGTAATTAAAAGCCAGACATCTGCCAAAATGAAAGATCACCTAGCCTTTCCTTTCAAGCTCTGGGTGGGTATTTCATCAATCAGGGTTGTTGTTTTTTTGAAGGGGGGGTTCCATCTCAGGGCCCCACAGGTATGTCTTTGGACAGCCAAGCCCACAGAGCATCTTGGAAGTTTAGGGAGTTCCTGATGTGTATCAAGAAGTTCATGGTGCAGTTCAACTCAAACATGTGAGAACCTTTCATGAATCACTCTGGTTTGCCTCATCATTCAGGGTAAACAAAGAGCTGGTGTAGTTAAAAACCTCAAATGGTGCAAATGCCACAAATACCTAATCATACACTACCAGATAATTGATACTTTCAATCTGAAGAGCACCACTCATCTGTTTGGCAATGGGCACATAGCTCTGGTTCTGTAGGGTGCATTGTGAGTTCAACCATGAGGTCTGGCTACATTGTTATCTTCCCATGCAGCACCCTTTGGCACTTGAAAGGCCGGGTGTGATCATTCTCGCTGGATCTGGACGTTCATTGCCAATCCCAGTGAAAGCAGGTTAAATTGCCCATAGCTTTATGGATAATGCCTTAGGATGTTGAGTGTCTTGAAAATTTCCCCAAGCAGACAGAGCATTTTGAAAATCATGAATAAAGTAATAAATAACAAATGAATCATCAACTCCCTCAAAGGTCTGAAATGTTGAAAATGTTTTGCTATGGCATTCTGAAATGCCACTAAATGTAATTGCATGCAGTGTTGCAAAAGGCTAGGAAGATGTTTTAGATTTTTTTTATTTTAGTGACAAATTTATGATGAACTGAAAATGCACTACATGCTGTTCCCTTTCTGTCGTCGTTGAAAATTGACTTGCCCTTTTATTTCAGGTAGCTATTTTATCTAGTTCAATAACACCACAGGACTGATACTTTCTATATTGATAATTATTCTCTCAAGTGCTTGAATCCCTTTCCAATGGTGAGTGAAGCGATTTTCTATATTATGCCTTGTGATGAATGGCAGAAAATAGTTCTCATTCACATCAGTGGCTATTTTGCAAAAAGAAAGAAAGAAAAGAAAACGGGGAAATTTGCCAAAGCTCATCCATTTCCCCCCCATCCTTTAATTCATTTGCGTTATTGTGAATCAGATATACATTGTGGGATATCTAATACGGTTACATGACTCTTTAGAAAGTTACATCCTTTTTAAAAAATGGAGAATTCATCATCTTTTTTGTCCATTCAACATCAGAAAGGTACAAAAAGGAGAAGTAGTGTGTAATATTAGCTTAGTGTCAGGCTGCAATCATTACCCCGTATACCTGGGAGTAAGCCCCACTGAATTCAGAAGCACTTGCTTCTGAGCAGACATTGTTAGGATTGCTGTGTAATTTGCTGTGCAGTGTTGGTTCTTTCCGTCTTATGCTTAGGAGCCAGAGTGTGAGTCTGATAAGGCCAGGGTAGGCATTACTTCACAGTATCTGTTGGAAGTGGAAATGAAATCCTTGCACAGCGCTGGAGGATGTTATTGACAGCTCTGCGGGCAATCTGATGGCAGCGTGGGATTCACCTTGGAAGGCCATTTTCTTTTTATCTTCTTTTTTTATTTTAATTGTACTTGGGTTTTTAGAAAGTTATTTCGCCAGCAGGCTAATTCACACTTGAGGGTCACAAGAATTCCAGTGAAGAGGAAAAAGAAGAAGAAGAAGGGCTTTGCACTGCTTGACTAAGACTCAAGTGTTTCCACATTTAAAATGGATTTTAGCAATATGCATGCCAAACTGAGCTTTGATGCAGGATACCTTATATGCAAAATCTGCCCTACAATGCTGCCTATGTTTGATTACATGGGGAAAGAGTAGTGGTGGCATTTGGGGCAAGGAGTGGCATCCTCCTAGCAGCGTTGTTGCATGGAGATGGGGATGGGTGGCAGTGAGGTCACGAGAGCACTGGGCTGGTGTCTGGCAGCCTCACTGCTGCCACCATGCTCCATGTGCTCCCTGTCCCAATGAGTGCCTCACTGCTTCCCTTCCTCAAGTCACAGCTAAGGTGGAAATGGCACCAGAAGGCACCCGTATCTGAACCTTTCGAAAAGTAAAACCGCAAAAACAAAACTCTTCCCTTACTGCATTCCCAACTGCAATGCTTGTCAGCTTTACAGCAAAGATAGCATATGGGGAAAACTACATGTGATGTTAATTTTCCCCAATATATTACACTCTCCAGCCTGAAGGTTCTATTAGCGCCAGAAGGAATGATGTCATCAACATCAATCAATCAAGCTTCCTTCCAAGTCCTAACATCATCTTTGAGGCAGGAGGGGTTTTTGCCAGGGCAAGCTAAAAAAATGATGCTTCTTCATGCTTCTAACTTGACTCAACTTGATGACAGTTATTTAAATGCATTAAGTGTGCTGATTCATTGCTTATTGTCTACATTGAGTAGCAGTGACTCTCCAAGGCTTCAGACAGGAGTCCCTCCTAGCCCTCCCTGAAGATGTCAGAGATATGACCTGGGACTCTTTGCATACCAAGCAGATGTTCTACCACTACAGAAGTTGGTCACAAATACATTTATGACACTTTGGTGCCGTTTCCCTCCTCCCCTGTTGGCATTCCCTTCCTTGACAGTGTTTGCCCACACTGCCATTTAATACTTTTGCTTGTATGGATCTATGTGATTTTGCCTATGTCTTCATAAAGTCATATCCTCCACCATTTCTCCAATGAAAATAGGGATGTTCTATATCATCATCATCATCATCATCATCATCATCATTACCCCACCCTGACTGGGTTGCCTTAGCCACTCTGGGCAGCTTCCAACATATATTAAAACATAATAAAATATTAAACTTTTAAAAACTCCCCCAAACAGGGCTGCCTTCTGATGTCTTGTGAAGGTTGCATAGTTACTTATCTCCTTGGCTTGAGGATTGTATAACTCTATACCCTCCAACATTTCTTTGATGACAACAGGGACATCCTAAGGAAAAGCAGGATATTCTGGGATCAAATCAGAAACCAGGGCGGCATCCTAAGGAAAAGCAGGATATTCTGGGATCAAATCAGAAACCAGGACGGCTTCTGTAATTTTGGAACTGTCCCTGGAAAATACGGAGGCTTGAAGGGTCTGCAGTGTACTCTGAGGCTGGGCAGGTTCATTCATAGAAACTCCTAAGGGTCTGTACATCAATAGCAGCAAAGGCAAACAAAAGTGAGAGTAGTGAGGCCAAAGAAGATAAATGACACAGAGGGGGGAAGCTGTGGCGAAAATGGGAGCAAAAGAACAGCATGGTTGTAACTTGGTTTGCTGCATTGAATGGGTTAATTTCCAAACTGAACTGTTTCCATCTTTCTGCAGCTGCTCCAAATATGCAAGGAAGTGGGGTTAAACACATAGCTGGAGGCTACAGGTTCCCACTTCCCCTTCACGGTACACTCATGGACCGATTTTGCAACTACCATGTGACTCCCCTGGCAGCTGAATAGCCAGAGCGCATGATGATCATGCTGTAGCCAGCAACACTCAGCTTCCCTTACAGGTCTGGAGCTTTCACGAATCTCCAGAAATCACTGCTTTCTTTGCAAATTCTAAATGTTTGAAATCCCCCACAATTAAGATAAATGCTATTGTGATAGCAATTGTCACAGCATCATTCCATGAATTAGTTCCATTAATATATAGTTTTTTAGGATTGACAGGTATTAACAAAGACGCCAGCTGCCTATCTCTCACTCCATGTATCTGTAGGAGACTGGGAGTTTGTCCCATATGGCCTGGCTTTGACTAATGTATTCTGTTTATTATGTCAGAACTGGTGCTGCAGGATTCAGAATTATTGTTAGCTGAAATGAAAAATGCATTATGTCTTATAATACCCTGGTTGGGGATTTGCAAAGCTTTTCTCTGTTATAATTCTTAATCAAGGAAACTGGAGAAAACCTAAAAGTAATCTGAGTTCAGGTAATTAATTCTGGATAAAGTTGCTCAAAATACGTAAGATCATGTGATAGAAACCAATTACCTGAAAGTGAATCCTTGATATCAGAGTTGCCATACAGATGAGAAAATACGAAAAGGGGGGGGTATTATTCCCATTATCCCCTAAAATGTGTTCTACTTTTTATCTCAAGTACCACTTCAGGGATCTCTTAGTTTAACATTTTGGTAATTGGTATACATTATTAACTCACTTGTCTGTTCCTGAAGATGCATTTTGACTCTGAGCATCAGAAATTGGAGATTGTCAGCATTGGGGCTGTTGTTCTTGTGTATGACAGTCACCAGAAAAGGGACCTACCAATCTTATGATTTTTTCATGAATCCCAGCAAAGGGATTGTCAGGTACCAGTGATGAATGCCAACCATCTCTGTTGCCAACATGCACATCAATTACACCAAAGGCAGTAAAATATTACCTTTATCCCGTTGCTCCATGTCTTGGAATGGGCATAAAAACCCTGTTTGAGTATATTAATATTATTATTATTATTATTATTATTATTATTATTATTATTATTATGTTCATACTTAGGAAATCTTGTGGGTTCACTTCCAGACCACTGCAATAAAGCAAGTATTGCAATAAAGCAATACTTTAAATTTCCCAGTGCATATAAAAGTATGTTTATTATGTTTAGGTATGCACAGAGAGCCAGTGTGGTGTAGTGGCTAAGAGCGGTAGACTCGTAATCTGGGGAACCGGGTTCGCGTCTCCGCTCCTCCACATGCAGCTGCTGGGTGACCTTGGGCTAGTCACACTTCTTTGAAGTCTCTCAGCCCCACTCACCTCACAGAGTGTTTGTTGTGGGGGAGGAAGGGAAAAGAGATTGTTAGCCGCTTTGAGACTCCTTCGGGTAGTGATAAAGTGGGATATCAAATCCAAACTCTTCTTCTTCTTAGGTTATGTGGTCTACTAAGCCAGACCTCCCTGGCAGCAAGGGTGGAAGAAGAAAACCCAATCCAGCCATAGCCAGCTTCACTCCCATGGCTAGAAGAGGAGCAGCGGCAGAAGGGGGCTTCCTTCTCTCATAAGGAGCCATATCTGCGAGGTGCAAGAAAAGGAGGTAGCCTGTACTCAAAGCAAAAGCAGTTCTTATGTATCTTAACATACAAATTAGATCTAGCTTTCACAAAGATAACAGAAGGAGATATGTGTGAACATATCTGACCAGACAAAGGTTAGAGCTCAACGTCGAGCCTACCAAGTGGCAATAGCGACGGCGAAGAGGACCTTCTTCGCCACCTCTATTGCATCTGCAGAAAACAACAGCAGGAGACTCTTTCGGGTGGTTCGCAATTTAACAGAACCACCTGTGCCATCGAGGCCTGGTAAGGACCGCAGGATCTCCCGCACTGAAAATAAAAATACTTGGCATGGTTATTTATTCTAATATCTGCTGAATCTTCCCTGCCGAAAAAAAATGTTTTCAGATTTTGAAGATTTCATTGTCAGAACTGGATTCCTTCATCTCCATAAAGGTTCAAGGATTCCATGTGTTCAAAAACCTACTTGCTTTGCACACAGTATTTCTGTTTTCAGATTTCCTGAAGTTTTTCCCAATTAAAGGAGATTTTCTCAGGTGATCCTTCCTTGATTCACCAACATCATCTTGTTGCGAGAAAGAATAACTGGCCTGAGATTCATCTAAAATATCCTTTTTGATTGTCTTTCCAAACTTTTAGGCATTAACTTGAAGTCCTGTGGTCTTGGGAACTAATCTAGGTTTGGTACTTTTCAGTACGGTTCTACTCCTTCCTCCCGGGTGGTGTCCAAAAAGGGGGGTGAATGTTCAGACCCCTGGGCTCTCACTTGTGGGGTGCCTCAGGGTTCTGTCCTCTCCCCCATGCTTTTTAACATCCATATGAAGCCGCTGGGAGAGATCATCAGGGGGCTTGGGCTGGGTGTTCATCAGTATGCGGATGATACCCAGCTCTACCTCTCTTTTAAAACAGAACCAGTGAAGGCGGTGAAGGTCCTGTGTGAGTGCCTGGAGGTGGTTGAAGGATGGATGGAAGCTAACAGATTGAGGTTGAATCCTGACAAGACAGAGGTCCTGTTTTGGGGGGACAGGGGGTGTGGAGGGCTCCCTGGTCCTGAATGGGGTAACTGTGTCCCTGAAGGACCAGGTGCGCAGCTGGGGAGTCATTTTGGACTCACAGCTGTCCAGCCAGCATGGCCAAACTACTCATCAGTCTTGAGTAGCTTGGCCATGCTGGCTGGTTTTGTAGTTCAGCAGCCCCTGGAAGGTCAAAGGTTCTCTCACCCTGACTTAAACAGCAAAGATAATGTTTTGACTTTGCATTTTAAAGGGGGCAGAGAAAATGGGCAACCTGGTATCATGCACAGTCCCCAAGTTCTTGTAGCACTCTGCTTGAAAGGGGTAAAGGTAAAGGACCCCTGGATGGTTAAGTCCAGTCAAAGGTGACTATGGGGTTGCAGCGCTCATCTCGCTTTCAAGTCAAGGGAGCCGGTGTTTGCCCACAGATAGCTTTCCAGGTAGCTTTCCACTTCTGGCGTGACAGAACACCATGACGGAAACTAGAGCACACAAAAATGCTGTTTACCTTCCCACCACAGCGATGCCTATTTATATACTCGCACTGGCGTGCTTTTGAATTGCTAGGTTGGCAGGAGCTGGGACAGAGCAACGGGAGCTCACCCCATGGCGGGGATTCGAACTGCTGACCTTCTGATTGGCATGCCCAGCAGGCTCAGTGGTTTAGACCACAGCACCACCCGCGTCCCTTATCAAATGAATGGGAGCTTCAGCTCAGCAGGGAACTCTTATGCATGTGACATTTTGCTGTGTGGAGCAGACATGCAAGGTCACTCAAGTTATGTTGTTATCGCATGCAGAAAATCCCACAAGCACCGCTCTGCTTAACAGGAAGACTGGCACTACAGTCATGTGAAGGATATGGTGGCAGATTGGGCTGTACCCCAAAAGATTTTGATTTATATGTAAATCTAGAGCACCTAGGATATTTTCAAAATATTCTATTCTAATTCTACAGGGTCTAATAAGAGAAGACAATTACAGGTTCTCTGTTCGTGTTTTTCAGGGAATCGTTTATCGTAGTCCAGCTTCAGTTTCAGTTTTCACACATTAACTGTATTCTTAATATACTTCTCCACTGTATTTTGTTCCAAACAACTTTGCCCAAGTAAAAAACAGAGGGTTTCAATACGCAGCAAATTGCCTTATACTTCTGAAATGAGCCGCTGAGTTCCGTGTGTTGTTTAATTAACTAAAGGGGAGGAAAAGACTCCAGCTAGCAATTTCCTATTCTAATCAAGAAAGAGATTTTACTGAAAGATCATCCTAACTGTAATTCTGAATTATACATTGTGCCTTGGTTTTTATTTCCGTTTGTAAAAGGAAAGGAGCGGCATTATTATTTTCCCCGCTCTCCAAATCAGTGCCGAAGGTTGTGTGTCTTGGCTGAGTAACAAAACCGAGTTGCTCAGCAAAAAGGTCAAGGGTATGTGGAAACCTTTTTTCCATAATTCATGTGGGTCAGGGATGTGATGGATGGGAGAGGAGAGCTTTAACTAATGAGCTTGTTACTAATAAGCTCATTACATGGAACTTTCAATGGGTAAAATATACCTTCTCACCATCCTCAAGTGAATAGAAATATAGGCTGGCCTCCCCTACTCTAATACCTCCCCCCTGTGATGGTACACTTAGCATGAGATATGGGGAAGTATAGGATATAGGAAAGTGGAATGACAGGTTGCTATATGGCCAGAGAACACCATGCCCCCCTCATACTGTCCACTGTGGAAATGTCTTTACCCAGAACAAGAGTGGAAGAGCAGATATATGAACGACATAAGTAGTCTCCTCCCACCTAAGGTGCTAAATCACTTCAAATGCAGCCTCTGAAGATGAAGCACATATTCTTCATGGTGCTGTTGTTCACGGATGCTAGTGCATATGGTCAGGGCTGCTCCTGATGACCTGTTTATTGAGCATCTGTCCTGATTTATTTGCACAAATCTTATGTAGAGATTAGACTATGTCCATTCTTTATTGAACATTTGTTCTGACTTGTTTGTGGGGAGGATATATGGCAATGAGAATTCCTCCTAGTTTACTGCCAGGGTGTGTGTGTGTGTGTGTGTGTGTGTGTGTGTTGTCAAGAATCATTCATTCATTCTGCACTTTTAAGTGCATTTCCCTATCACTTTCCTAGCCTCAAAAATGTTTGTTTGTTTTTAAAGTGAATTTGTTGCACCAGAACACTTTAATCCAATTTAATTGCACATACCTAAAATTTCCTGGTGCACACTGGAATCGCACCTACAAAAGCCATTTTGTGCATGGGAGGACTGCTTTAGTTATTAATTTCAAAGGATGGCTGCATTTCAGTTTTCATATTGTTTCAGAAAGTGCAGATTCGGTAGATTTGTATTTAAATGCACACTGGATAGAATTCCTCTCCCATCCCTAGCCAGGCACATTTGTTCCCAAAGATTGGAGGGTTGTTGTTTTAATAGCCCCTTTCATACATTATCTATCTGGGGAACATATGATTGGGGTAAGGGGGAGCATGCACCAAGGCATTGGCCTTGAAGTAGGCATGTTTACCCTGAACATCTGCAAAGGGATGCTGAAGTATAACCAACTAAATGTACCTAGGTACTCTTTGCAGTCAGGACCGCTGAGTTCACAGGCTTGAGGATGGGGCCAGCAGTGTGCATGACATTGGCTGTGCAGTCAGCAGCATGGCTAAGTAATGTAGAGGACTCATTACTTTCTTGTTTTGTAAAGTTTTATCTTATATCTTTGTGAGCATTTCAGTCCCAGTACTAGTAAACCATTTTTATACCCCAAAGATTGAAAGGAATTGCGGATTCCAGGATCTCACAGGGACAATATAAATGCCAGCTTTTAAATCAAAGACAATTTATTCATAACTATTTGCATTCTCTGTGTGGTTTTTCCCAGAGTTATGTTGCAAGTGGCGTATGGGCTTGGATCTCGTGAAGATATACATGTTTGGATCTCTAGACACAAGAACAATAACCCTCAAAAATCTCAATTGCTTGGAATTAATTTATTTCTGAGTATCACTTTGTATTAATTTACAGTGTTACTTTAGACAGGAAAATGCTATTCTGTAGTCTAATTTAGATGAGCATTCCCATCAATTATGTCATGTTGGATGCCATTATTTAAACTCACAGGAATGCATTTGCAGCTATCTCCATATTCATAAATGCTCATTTGGGGTGTGTGTGTGTGTGTGTGTGTGTGTGTGTGTATATATATATATATATATATATATATATATATATATATATATTCCAGTCATGCAAGCATCTGTGCTCGAAATTTGTCCAAGCAAAAGCAAGGTGGTCATAGCAAAGAGGACAGGGTAGCAGGTGGGGAAAGGATTCCCTTGAAGATGAGAGAGGCCTACTGTTTCTTGTCTCTTTTCCCTAAATGTATCTAAAGGGAAGCCACTACCAGCATAGGGATGCCAGAACCAAATTGTAATGCCAATATGGGTTATTGGAGGCTGCAGTTCAGCTCCCATGAACTCAAGCAAAAAAGGCATTGATGAACACCACAAGACTGGGGACAACCTTCACTTTACAAACAACTGGAAGAAAAATGAGAAAACCAACAGGCTTCTTCCATATTTGAGAGCTTTGCCTCCACTGCCTGCTACCCTGTCCTGGTCATCAGTTTGTGCCTATCTCCTTTGTTATGTAAGGTGGGGCACTGGCAAAGTAGCTGGCAGCCTAAGAAATTAGGCCTTTCCTTTGAATTTTTAAGGGAAAATCTATCAGTCATTTCTGAGTACTTGAATGAAGCACTCAAAGGATTTGTTTTTGGAATGAACGCCAGGCTGCTTAGCCATTTTTAACATACACTGTGGTGTTCTGAACACTTTGTGGGACTGGCGAAGCATTACCTATGTCATTGCAGGGTTACTGAATAAAAGAGAGCTGTAGGTCACTAAGTGCAAAGGAATATAAGATATCTCTATCTTTTATATTTGCATACAAGAGAAAATGTTGCATGGACAGCTTTTTTTCCCACCCTTGTAGAATGAGGGTATGGCAAGCTAAACCTGCTGAAATTCCTCTCTTTTTGGCAATTATTAAAGCTACAGGGTGCACTGTCATTTATTGCATCTGTATACACATGAAAGGGAAAGAAATGGTAAAACACATAGAAAAACAATGAGTAAGGCCCTTTAGATGCTCAAAGAGGAATGGGATCCATTTCCATATGTTGTAATCTCTTGTCACTGTGAAGCTTGTGTGAATTAAGCAACCACACGGGAACAGCCAGTCATGTTACTTTGCTCACATGGTGGCTTAACACTCTATCCCTGTTGTGTATTGAATTTGCAGGCACAGCACAGTAGCAGAGCAGCCAGGAACTAGTTAAGGGAGGTAGTGACTGCTTTTAATTAGCTGCACCTGGGTTGAGTAGGCTAGCCCAAGTGACTATATACCGGTATAGCAGCAGGGCTGGGGGTTTTGTGTGTCTTTTTACTTGCTTGCTGCCACGAATAAAGATGTTACCCATATTACCACTGGCTGGACTCAATATATAACAATCCCTCTTACACACAAATGTGTGCACGCAAATACACACTTACTTTGCGGTAGTGCAGAATCCCACTACGGGGCATGAGTTTGTGTGGGAGAGATAGACAGCAGGACTTTTGACCCTATATGTAAAGTAGACAAGGTGGCCACACATTCACTGAACCCAGTATTTCTTTTTTGAAAGTGAATTGCAAGAGCGATTGCAAAGGAAAGGAAACTTTGAATCAAAAGGGAGGGCTTCAGCTATTTGCACTTCTACTGCGGCAGAAATTTCCAACTAATATCAGTATATAATATATTAATTATGGTGCTGGAGGAGACTCTTGAGAGTCCCATGGACTGCAAGAAGATCAAACCTATCCATTCTGAAGGAAATCAGCCCTGAGTGCTCACTGGAAGGACAGATCCTGAAGCTGAGGCTCCAATACTTTGGCCACCTCATGAGAAGAGAAGACTCCCTGGAAAAGACCCTGATGTTGGGAAAGATTGAGGGCACTAGGAGAAGGGGACGACGAGATGGTTGGACAGTGTTCTCGAAGCTACGAACATGAGTTTGACCAAACTGTGGGAGGCAGTGGAAGACAGGAGTGCCTGGCGTGCTCTGGTCCATGGGGTCACGAAGAGTTGGACACGACTAAAAAACAACAACAATATATTAATTACATTGAAATTGCTCTCTAAAGTACAACCTAATTGTAGTCAGATTTTTTTTTAAAAAAGTGACTGTTAAGAATCAGGATTCCATTGTACAGTTTGAGCCCTAGAGCCCTTACAATATTTTGCAAGAATATTTCCAGGATATAAATATATATGTAAGAGAATAAGCAGAATTATCCACACTTGGGTATCACATTCTTAGCAAGAAAATATTAACATGGCAATCCTATACGTACTTACTTAGAAGTGAGTTCGACTGAGTCCTATGGGTTTCCTCCCAGGTAATTGGGTGCAGAACTGCAGCCAGGGCTTTTTTCCCAGCCGGAACTCGCCGGAACTCAGTTCCGGTCCGGCATCTCTCAGGTGGGCGCCATTGCCATAAGAGAACAAGGGAGGTGTGCATGGTGAGTTCCAACACCTTTTTTCTAGCAAAATAAAGGTAAAGTTAAAGGACCCCTGGAGGGTCCTTTACGGCTATGGGGTGTGACTATGGGGTGTGGCGCTCATCTCGCTTTCAGGCCGAGGGAGCTGGCGTTTGTCCACAGACAGCTTTCCAGGTCATGTAGCCAGCATGACTAAACCGCTTCTGGCGCAACAGAACACTGTGACAGAAACCAGAGCTCACAGAAATGCCATTTACCTTCCTGCCCATAGCTGCCAAGTTATCCCTTTTTTTAAGGGATATTCCATTATGCTGAATAGGCTTCCTCGCGAGAAAAGGGAAAACTTGGCAGCTATGTTCCTGCCGCAGCGGTACCTATTTATCTACCTGCACTGGCGTGCTTTTGAACTGCTAGGTTGGCAGGAGCTGGAACAGAGCAACGGGAGCTCACCCCATCACGGGGATTCAAACTGATGACCTTCTGATTGGCAAGCCCAGGAGGTTCAGTGGTTTACACCACAGCGCCACCCACATCCCAGCTCTAGAAAAATAGCACTGACTGCAGCATGAGAATCTTTGTGATTTGGCATGATAGGTGTACCCGAATGACTCCATGACCTGGTCTAATAGGGTTGCTCAGTAGTCATGATTTCAGCAACATCTGCACACCTGAGACTTTTTGAATAAAACAACTAGGCCATGTCTCATTGGATTTAGAGATGGCCAGGGCCGAAAAACTGTTTAAGGGCCAGTAAAGTTTGCTCATTAGAGGAAAGTTATGTCTGGGTAGTTTTACTGCTGTTATCTTCCTTTTGCCTCTTTGGTGACAGCTAACTTTATGTTACAGGGACCCAGGTGGCGCTGTGGTTAAACCACTGAGCCTAGGGCTTGCTGATCAGAAGGTCGGCGGTTCGAATCCCTGTGACGGGGTGAGCTCCTGTTGCTTGGTCCCAGCTCCTGCCAACCTAGCAGTTCGAAAGCATGTCAAAGTGCAAGTAGATAAATAGGAACCGCTACAGCGGGAAGGTAAACGGCGTTTCCATGTGCTGCTCTGGTTTGCCAGAAGCGGCTTTGTCGTCCTGGCCACATGACCTGGAAGCTGTACGCCGGCTCCCTCGGCCAATAATGCGAGATGAGCGCGCAACCCCAGAGTCGGTCACGACTGGACCTAATGGTCAGGGGTCCCTTTAACTTTATGTTACCACGATGACCTGATAACCTAGATTGATTTCTTGTTATGGATCTAGGCTTGAATGATTTTGAGGTCAACAGTTTGTTACTATATTTATGCTACCAGCAGCCAGACTCTTAAAGGTGTGGGGGGGGGGGAGGGTTGGAGTTATTTGAGAGCAAATCTGGAAGAAAAATCAGCCTTGCTCTGCTACATGATGGTAAGACCCAGAGCACAGAATTATATAGGAGGAAAAGAACAATTATAGATAAGTGAAAGAAATCAATATAGACTTTTTGTGTGGTTTACTCAAAATGTCAGTGTCCAGAGAGGGAGGATGGAAAGTGCAGTTCTAATGCAGTTTACAGTTTACAGATTCCATATTTTCTGAAGTGCAAAGGGGTTGTTCCAGTGCCCATTTTAAAGATTTAAACTAACTGTAAAAACTATTTTAAAAATCTGGTCCCATTGGACATGTGTTTGGGCAGGGGGGGGGGCGGATCTAGGTTGGATGAGAAGCCTTTCTTCTCTTAAATACTGTCAACTTTTTAATCACTGTGAATTATTTTATGTTTTTAAGGAAGCGCTCTCTGTGTCACTCTATATTATTTCCTACATAACAGAATGAAGAAAGACTAGTAATGCTAGACAGTGTACAGAGAAACAACATTCAAGAGGTCTGGGCTGAGCTCTCATATTCCACAAAGATTTATATGGGGACATTTTTTAATGTGGCCTGTGGATTACAGTCCCATCATTATTATTTTTTAGCTGTGGACAGCTGCAGGAGTCTGTGTTATTGGAGATTCCTGATATCTTATCAATCAGAAGCAATGAGGGCAAAGTTCTCCGATTCTTCCTCTCCATCTAAGAAGTTCTCAGTTAAATCTCTTATTGTAGTGAGATGAGGATGGTGGGGTCATTAAATAAAACCGGGTGTTCAGGTGCGGAAGTGAAAATGTGACAAGAGGTTGGTGGCTTTCTTTCTGGCACCCTTGTTTGGGGCTGATACAGAGCTCTGTGGTTGCGTGTCAAGGTCCCCAAACCACCCCTCAAATAATTCACACCACAGACAGATTTTTTTGTTTTGGGTTTTTGGCATGAATTTGGCCACAACTTTATTAAAATACAAAATATGTGAGTGGTTGCATAGGCATTGGTTCACCAACTCTCCCCTAAGGACAGAACTAGCCTTAAGTCAACAGGGGGAACCCTACAGGAAGAGACAGGGAGCCGGGTGTGCTAGCCCTCCCCTCTTCCTTCAGGCTCCCAGGGGCTCTCGCATGGCCCTGGCCCCCCGACCGGGGGTTACAGACATTGCATATCGAGCCCCTGTATTCCTGAACAGAATTTCCCCAACACACCGGCATCAACTTGAGGGGTCAACACAGTCAACATAACCCCTCATACAACCAACAAAATAACCAATGCCTAACCGCCAACCTTACAAGTTGTGACTATTTGCTATGCAGTAGGCAAAAACCAGATGTCACCAGCCAATCAGCCAAATGGAAAAATTCCTACCGCGCCCCTGCCAAGCAGATGACCCCATGACAGGCACAGCAAGGCCAACACAGGGAGGGAGGGTGATCCAAAATACGCAGCCAAAGAGGAAGAATAAACCACGTGCCTGCCTTTTATACCCCTCGGCTGTACCTCTGAAATTGAAACATGCTTCCCCCCCCCCAACAACAGCCTGGGTCCAATCAGAACAGTGGCCACTCATAGCCCCCACCCCAGCAACTCAGGGGTAGTTTGCTAGGCCCCACCGCAACACGTGCTCTCCATGAAGGAGAACCCGCATTCCAGCTGCCCACAAAAGCTACTTTACTTTCTGATATCTTGAAGAGCCTTCCACAACCCTAGAGGCACTGTGCCAAAGTATTGCTAGCTTTCCTCACATAATCAAAAACTAACACGAGCTGCATCTGAGCACAGGCTATGTGGTGTACAGTTTGCACATGTGCAGGGCGTGTTCTGACCATCTATGGAGTGTGTGTACATTGGGGCACGTCATCCTGGCCTCCTTACTGATGTGCATTAAGCCTCAACACATTGGTTTTGTGAAAAGAGTGAATGATGTGCAATAACTTTGGTAGCATGAACAGTATGCTGGTGGAGTTACCAAGGCAAAATGGAAGAATATAACAGCTTCACTGGCTCCATCTTCTCTGATAATCATGTTTCCAGCAGTAGCCAGCCACGTGTCTCTGAGATGCACACAAATAGGCACTCTAACACTGTTTTATTTATTTAAGACATTTATATATACTACATAATTTTGTATATTTTAAAGTATTGCTGCAAAATGTTCTTTATTTTATTGTTTTATCTCTTTGTAAACCACTTTGAGTGTGTGTGTGTGTGTGTGTGTGTGTGTGTGTGTGTAAATAAAATTGATCATAAAATCAAACACTACCTTAAAATGCCTGCTGGAACAAGGAAGCATTCTACTCATGTGACCCCAAAGCAACTTGAAGTGGTAAAATTCAGGCATCTTGGTGGGAAACATTCTATAGACCACCTCCCCGTCTAAAAGTTTGAGGAGGAAATGAGCCCTGGAAGTAACAGCACCCATACTCTGGACGCAAACAGGGACATACTCTTGCTTTTTGACAATGGCTCAGGGTGCACTGGAGAATTAAAACTATGGAGTCTTGCTATACTATCCCCAATTAGCATCTGTGCTGATTATGTTTAAAGCACCAGCTCTTCACTATTGGGTTAAATTCAGTATAACTATACAAACCCAGCTATGTTTTGCCCCCATTCACTGTTGATTAGGCTTGACATTTGCGGTAACTTCACAAACATTGCACAGGCAAGCAATCTGTCAAAGGTCAAATTGTTTCTGTTTACATCTCAATGTCTTGGATTCACCTTACAGGGATATGATATTCTAATAGTGATAGAGCCTGTGCCCCTTAAACTAGGTCTCATAATCATCATCACTATTAGGAAAGGAGTTCTGTTTTTCTCTGAAACCATGTTTGCACTCACTCCCACCTTTGTAGTGAGGCGGGAAAGGCTGAGGAGTGTCCTTCGTGTTAATTACTATGGGGTATCACCAGGGATGGATGTCTCTGGCAATCAAAGTGCCCTCTGGAAGATGTTTGGCTCCAGCCCCTATAGTCTCTGATCTCCATGCAGGCTAGGGCTGATGGGAGTTGTAGTCCAACAAAATCTGCAGGTCACCCAGTTAGGCTTACACCTTAACCATACCTGCCAAGTCTCTCGCGGAGAAATCCGGGATCGGCGGCCGCGCAACACTGGAAGATGCGTAGACGCAACTTCCAGTGTCGCTTTGCCATTTTTCTGGTGCCACTTTGCCCAGAAAAGCACCCCAAATGGCCGGTGCTAGCGGCGCCGGAAGTCGCATCTACGCATGTCCGGAAGTCCGTCTACGCATTTTCGATGCCCACCAATGGGCAAAGCAACACCGGAATTTGCGTCTACGCACTTCCAGACATGCGTAGAAGTGACTTCCGGTGCCAGTGCCGGCCATTTCCTGGTGCCCATAGATGGGCAAAGCGGCACCAGAAAAATGGTCTCCAACAGGAGCCAAAATAAGGGGGATTAACGGGAGAGGAGCTGAAACGGGAGACCGCCGGGAAATGGTAAGGAAAAACGGGGGTTTCCCGGGAAATATGGGGTACTTGGCAGCTATGACCTTAACAAAGAGTATGGCATGAAATACGGAACTGTTCACTTTGAGCCGCCTAAAACTAGATATCTCTCTCTCTCTTTTTCTACAGTCCTTCCCAGCTGTGAAATCAGAGTATGATTAGCACATTCTGGTTTATGTAAAAGAAAAATAATGATTCCTCATGTCTACTTTCTTCCAGATGGTGAATCCTTCTCCATATCTTATTAGCTAATTAGGATTGACCTTCCTTCACCCACTTACAGATTCCCACCCTGGCGTACAATTTTATTTTGGCCAGAGTTCAGAGATGATTAATAGACTTGGTTTGAAAACATCCTCCAACAGGAGGACAGAAAAGCACAATATATGCATGTATGAAAGATTCGTGGCCACCATAATTAAGTTTCTAAAAATACAGCCTGCTACAATTTATGGGCATATGGCTCTCAATTTAAGGTGGATTTGTATTTCATGTGTTTGTCAGTGAGAACAGATAGGCAGATGCTTTAAGAAACCCCCACCTTCCCATTGGCCATAAAATCACCAAAGGTATAAATCAGGAATCCCCAAACTGCGGCCCTCCAGATGTTTAGGCCTGCAACTCCCATGATCCCTAGCTAACAGGACCAGTGGTCGGGGAAGATGGGAATTGTAGTCCAAAACATCTGGAGGGCCAAAGTTTGGGGATGCCTGGTATAAATAAACAGCCGGCTCAGAGCCGGCCCACCCATTAGACAACCTGAGGCAACCGCCTCAAGTGGTGGGATCCAGCAGCGGCAGATTCTGCCGCCAAGGCCTGTAGTAGTAGCCAAGACAAGAGGACATCACAGAAAGAAAAAGAGGGGGATAATAATAAGAATAGTAATAACCAAGATAGAGGGCACCACAGAAAAGACAAAAAGGCGGGGAGAAATAGAAGAAAGAAGAATGGAAAAAGCAAATGAAAGAAAAAGAGTGGTGTGTGTGTGTGTGTGTGTGTGTGTGTGTGTGTGTGTGTGTGTGTGTGTGTTTATGCATAGTGCAGAAGAAAAGTATTCAAAGTTGATAGATCCAAACCTTTCATTCCAGTAGATTATTTTTTGAGGTTCACTAAAGAAAATGGGTTGGCAAGGTGATTCATTGCTCTTTTAAGCACCCTTAACAAGCCACAATTCCCAGAATTCCCAGAGGGCTGCCATTTTCTGGTTCGCCCCAGACAGTAAAAAATCTTGGGCAGGCCCTGATTCCACCTAAAGGGGTAAGGGTGTAACATTTGCCTTTCTGGCCAGTGTCTGCTACCACTACTTAAGTTTTATAAGGTGTGTGATGCTAAGAGGGATCTTGGCTTCACAGGCAAGAATCCATAAGTTCAAGCTCCATTATCTCCAGTTAAGTGGTGGGAGGACCCTCTGGGTTTATATCAGCACTTACATTTCCTCCAATCTTTACAGGCACAGTATTTGCTTTAAAGCTCTGTGTCCAAGCCACCTTTTTTCTTTTCTTTTGCTCCAAAGCATTCCCTGTGAAACCTGCTCAAATGGCATTCCCTGTGAAACCTGCTCAAATGGCAACCCACATAAAACCCCAAATCTACCAAAAAGTAGATTTTCACAGGGAAAGCTGGGGGGGGGGGCACTCAGACGCAGAGCTTTTAAGCAAGGACCTCTACCTGGAAGGAGCAGGGCAAAAGGTAAGTGTGGATAAACCCTGAAACACAGTAGAACTACTGTGACACCCCTGGTCTAGGTGACTCAATATGCCTAATTCACATAAGGCAGCCGTCTATGTATTTTATATTCAAAGTACTTACTATATATTATCTCAGTAATCCTTACCAGGATTGCTATCTCTCTATTGCAGTTTGAATGCTGAGCCAGGAAGAATGGCTTAAAACAATGTAGTACACAGTCAAGGTATGACTTGAATTTCAGATCTGTAGTCGTGATCTATGCCAGGATCCACCCCTTATGTTGGAGGGTAGCCCTTATATTAGTATATTAGATGCAGCAAGGATTCGAAATGACCTTGAAATTCAACTTCCTTGGATTCTGAGAAGGCTTTTGAATGATCTGTTGATTCCCACAATAATTTATCCTCAACAACAAGTTGCCTTTAGGCAGTCTGTTTCAACAACAGAAGAGTTTGACTTGGTCAGTGGCAGAATGTGGTGGTATCGGCGCAGTGTGTGCTGAAGTCACATTGATAAATAAGCTAAGCAAAAGCAGTCCAGTGCTTCCCCTTAGGCCAAAGGCTGTTCAGCCTCAAAGTCTATTAGCCAGGGCAAATAGAGCATCCATTCTACCACAGTCTGCAGATGAATATAAATGATTTCCTACCAAATTTTATACATGTTAAAACTAAACTAATGGTGGTGCTTAAGGTCTGTAATGGGGCCTTCTTCAGTGATCCACAAGCACACCTTACATGCATACAAAGAAGCAGCACTACGTAGTAGTTAATCTTCTGCAGAAGCACAAAAAGGAAATAAAGACAGGGAAGGAGAAGTTGCTGAACACTTGGCTAAGTGCATGACTTTGCCAGCACGGCATTCTAAAGCAAATGCAGTTCAGCGGCAGAGCAAGTGCCTTGCATTCAGAAGATCACAGGTTCAATCCTTGGAATCTCCTTCTAGGGCAGAAGAAAACTCCTGTCCGGAAACCCCAGAGACCTGCTGCCAAGTGGCAGAGCTTCATGCTCTGGCACCGTGGGGCGGAGAGCAGGCGGGGGCTGGGCTGGCACGTGTCGTGGGGGGGCGCATCCTGGGGCAGATGCATCTCCCGCAGGGGCGGGGCATGCATTCTGGGGGCGGGGCATGCCACCTGCAGAGGCGTGGCACGTGTCCTGGGGGTGTGGTACGCATCCTGGGGGCAGGGCATGCCGCCTGCAGGGGCGTGGTGCCCAGCGCGGGCAGGGGTCAACTGTGATGGCACCCTACCATGATCACACTGCCAGGGGCGGTGCACTCCCCCCCTCTTCCTCTGCCAGTGCTGCTGCCAACCAGTGTCAATAATAATTGAGGGAGATGGACCAATGGTCCAACTCAGTAGAAGGCAGCTTACCAGGATTATAAGATGAAGTTGTCAAAAGACAGATTTGAGCCTAGTTAGAGATAATGTTAAGCACATCAAAAGTAGCTACATGTTTTAGCCAGGATTTGTCTCCTTAGCAGAATCAGACAGAGAAGGCTGGAGAGGATCATAGAGAAACATACAAGGGGTCATATGAATTGGGTCCAGTTTACAAGCCTTTAAATTGGAGGGCTATTTGTGTCTGTCTGTCTGTCTCTGTCTCTCTCTCTCTCTGTGTGTGTGTGTGCGTGTGTGTGCGTGCAGTTGTGGCTTTTTTAAAGAGTGCAGTCAAATTTCAAGCAAATCATTCCGGGTCCTTCTGTTGAGCAAGGAGGAACTTATGGGAGTGATCTTTATTTTCTCTCACCCTCAGAATCTGGCCCCTCGCTCCTGAAGTGTAAAGGAAGGAAGGCAGTTTAACCTCCTCTTACACTTTAAACTGCCTTCCCAGTAAGGAAGTGGGAGCTGTTTGTCACCTTTCCTTTCCCTTCCCTTCCATTATTTATCTTTCTTGACTTATCTCTCTCTGAGTGGTAAAGTGTCCTCAAGGAAAGGAGCAGTGGCTATTAAATGCTAAAGGGAAGATCAGATAAGCAGAGATTAACAATAGATGGGCAAATGGATGGAGAGAGACAGTGGTTCTTGTTTCTTCTGTGTTTTCCTATGACTCCCTTCCTTCTAGACATTTATTGCCCAGAGCCCAACTTACACCTGGTTTTGTTTGATGTGATGGATATAATGTGTTGCCCGGCTCTTTGAAAACTATCCAAATGGAGCTCTGTTGAAAAAGCTTGGTGGGGCTGCTGACTGAGTGGGTGGTTGAATGAAGCTATTGTGGAGAGTTCAACTCAACACACTGGGGAAGGGCAGATTTCAGAAAAGCGACCATGTAAGAAGAAACCATTCTGTTCAGGGGGAAACCTTAATATGAGGTTTATAATTGTTTTAAAGTACTAAACCTCCTTGACCACCCTCCCATCACCTCCTGGCAAATAGAAGGGGAAGAATTGGAGGCAGTGAGAGATTTTACTTTCTTGGGCTCCTTGATCACTGCAGATGGTGACAGCAGTCACGAAATTAAAAGACGCCTGCTTCTTGGGAGAAAAGCAATGACAAACCTAGATAGCATCTTAGAAAGCAGAGACATCACCTTGCCGACAAAGGTCCGTATAGTTAAAGCTATGGTTTTCCCAGTACTGATGTATGGAAGTGAGAGCTGGACCATCAAGAAGGCTGATCGCCGAAGAATTGATGCTTTTGAATTATGGTGTTGGAGGAGACTCTTGAGAGTCCCATGGACTGCTAGAAGATCAAACCTATCCATTCTGAAGGAAATCAGCCCTGAGTGCTCCCTGGAAGGACAGATCCTGAAGCTGAGACTCCAATACTTTGGCCACCTCATGAGAAGAGAAGAATCCTTGGAAAAGACCCTGATGTTGGGAAAGATGGAGGGCACAGGGAGAAGGGGACGACAGAGGACAAGATGGTTGGACAGTGTTCTCGAAGCTACGAACATGAGTTTGACCAAACTGCGGGAGGCAGTGGAAGACAGGAGTGCCTGGCGTGCTATGGTCCATGGGGTCACGAAGAGTCGGACACGACTAAACAACAACAACAATTGTTTTAAAGTACTAAACCTCCTTGACCACCCTGCCCCATTTCACTGTGTGTTGTTCTTCCAACACACACACACACAAGGCAAACTAGTAACACTCCACTTTCACAGAAGAGTGAAAAGTATGTCAAAACATGGGGAGGCACATTTGGTACAGCTCTACTTATTGTCACAGCTGTTTCTATTTTACAGAGCATTTTCTATTTCCTCTTTTAAGTGCAAGGAGGAGAGATGAACTTTTCAGTGCTCCATACATCACCTAGGTGAGGTCCCCTTCTGCTGAAAGGGTGGTGGAAGTCTATTCTTGAATGGCTGTTATATGCATGTCTTCACCTGACGCTTAGGAAAGAGCAGTAGTTCAGTAAGCTTGCGGTACCTGTGTCAGCTCATTTATGTTAAGGTCGCTCCAGCTCATGGTTGTTTTCAAAACCATGCACCTGAACAAACCGCAAGAGGTTAGATGTGCAGTGCGCTCCGCAAAGATATTGCTCATGTGCAGCTATAATCAGACTAGTGGATGGTTGTTAATTCAGCATATGCACTTTTGACTGTCAACTGGAGAGCTGAGGGGAGGGAATATGCACTTGCCTTCCTGCTATTACTCCCAGGCAGCTCATATGAACTCATCAGGATTCAGAGAAGTAATTATTATGACCCATTTTTATTCCAGACAGTTAGACATGTCAAAATGACTGGGGTTTTTTTTTGGGGGGGGGCATCAGTCAGTAAGGCATTAACTACAGCTTTACATATTACATATTATAAGTCCGTCCTTTTTTTTTTTCTGGAGGAACAGTTCACAGTTTAGGACATAAATTAATTGAGTGTTTCTCATCCCTTCCTAAAAACCAGAACTTGTTTAACTTTTAATTGAAATGTTATTAATGCAGCTTTAAACAAAGCCATATATTTTAATCATTTAGGCCATATATCTGCATGTTTTTAATCTGGGCTGCAGTGTGTATGGAATTTTCGTTTGAGAGGGTCTTGGTGTACTTCATATGCACACCGTATTATAATCTGGCATGTGGCGAAGAGCATATACAGACTGCCATTTAGATACAGTGGTACCTCGGGTTACAAATGCTTTGGGTTACAGACTCTGCTAACCTGGAAGTAGTACCTCGGGTTATGAACTTTGCCCCAGGATGAGAATGGAAATCACATGGTGGCAGCGGGAGGCCCCATTAGCTAAAGTGGTACCTCAGGTTAAGAACGGTTTCGGGTTAAGAACAGGCCTCAGGAACGAATTAAATTTGTAACCCGGGGTACCACTATAATTTAATATACAACATAGACTGTTTGTTTAAGAGAGATAAAATAGTATCTACTGCAAAGCAGATAGGTATTGAAACTAATATTAGTGGAACTCTTTTTTTAAAAAAATCAAAATGTTGTGTGCCCCACTTCCCCAAGTGGCATGGAATCTGCAGGGGCAGAACTGTGTCATGTTTGGTTCCCTTTGGAAGTCTGCAGCAAGGGGTTCTATTCCATTTTAATTACAGTGGTACCTTGGTTCTCAAACGTAATCCTTACTGGAACTCCTTTCCAAAACCAAAGCGTTCCAAAAACAAGGCACACTTTCCCATAGAAAGTAATGCAAAACGGATTCACCCGTTCCAGATTTTTAAAAACAACCCCTAAAACAGCAATATAACGTGAATTGCTCTAGTCCATAGAGTCACGAAGAGTCGGACCCGACTAAACAACTAAACAACAACAACAAGAAGACGACCATTGATCCATAAAATGAAAGCAATAATCAATGTACTGTACTATAAAATAAATAAGACAGTATTGTAGATAAAAATTAAAATTATTATTTTTTCTTACAATGCACTGATGATAGTCCAGTATATTCTAAGTATTATTTTTTGCTGTATGAATCTTTGCAGACTTTAAGACATACAGACCAGAAAAAGAAATAAATAGATGGAATGCTGTTCTTTGGTTACATTGACGCACAAGTTACTGCTTCCGTTGCCTCCCTCTGATTCAGTGCATATATTGTGGATTCTTGTGGACCACAGCAGGTTGTCAAGAGCAACCACTGAATTCATGGTGGAGGGTTAGAACTGAAGAGAGTTGAGAGGGAGAGGTAGGTGAGTTCAATGACAGAAGTAGAAAAGGAAAGTGAATGCTACAAAGGAAGTAAATATTATTTCAGGTCTACTTCTGCTGCGAAAGAACACAGTTATCTTAATCAACAACAGCAACAATTCTTTTCCAGAAGTGTCTGAAGGCGCTAGCATGAAGAACCAAAAAGAGAAATGAGTCAATTCTTAGAAAGAATGTGAAGTGAACATATTTCCAAGTCATTGCTTGAAAGTCATCTCTGAAAGGGGAAAGATGATTTATTTGTAATATACAATGGGAGGAAATGAAACAAGAATCTCAAGAGACTATTGCAACCCAAGAAAACTTCAGCATTTCAACCAATGCAGCTTCTTAATTGGTAACCACTGGTGTTACACTTATCAAGGGCAAGGCTATCTAATCACATTATAAGAAGTGCAGGTGGCATTGAACAAAGTTTTACTCATAATAGACCAATTCAAACTAATTTCAATGGTCCTGCGCTGAGTCAAACCTAGTTAAATACAATGCTGTAACTCGAAACACATGTGTATCACCTGCCTTTTTCCTTCATCCCATCCATTCATTTTACCTTGTGTGATGGCGGCCATCTTAGTACTGATCTCTGATAGGTGTTCTGAGAGCCTTTAGGGCTAAAAGGTCAGGTCTAAATACCACCAATAAATTAATAATTTCCAGAAGACATCCTGCTAGCAAAGTTTAGCACCTATTGCGCAAAAGAGCTACTTTATCACATCAAATAACAGTGTTAAACTGGAGAGGTGGTGGTATCACACAAAACATGTATTCTGTGTTAGGAACTGCCTTTTAACAAAAAAATAGGTCATCATTCCTTCACTTGTACCTTTATGTATGAGGTGGGCCAGATTCAACAACCCTGTTCTTCTGGTGGAAGAGAGAGCAAGGACTCCTGCTAGCCCAACATGGCTTTTTCCTCCTCTGCTCTGAAGAGTCAGTGCCTGGGAGGGAGGAGGGTGAAGAACATTGCATTGGACCAGCAGGAATGCTAACACTGGCAGAGCAATCTCCTTAGTCCTACGTTGAATTCCATCCTGAATAATAATAATAATAATAATAATAATAATAATAATAATAATAATTTATACCTCACCCATCTGGCTTGGTTTCCCCAGCCACTCTAGGTGGCTCCCAACAAAATACTGTATTAAAAACATGATAAAACATCAAACATTAAAAACTTCCCTAAACAGGGCTGCCTTCAGATGTCCTCTAAAAGTCAGATCGTTGTTTATTTCCTTGACATCTGATGGGAGGGCGTTCCACAGGGCGGGCGCCACTACCGAGAAGGCCCTCTGCCTGGTTCCCTGTAACCTCACTTCTTGCAGGGAGGGAACTGCCAGAAGTGCGTAGGAGCTGCACCTCAGCTGAATGATGGGGGTGGAGAGGCTCTTTCAGGTATACTGGGCCAAGGCCATTTAGGGCTTTAAAGGTCAGCACCAAGACTTGGAATTGTGCTCGGAAACATACTGGGAGCCAATGTAGGTCTTTCACATAGCTGCCAAGTTTTCCTTTTTCTCGTGAGGAAGCCTATTCAGCATAAGGGAAAATCCCTTAAAAAGGGATAACTTGGCAGCTATGGTCTTTCAGGACTGGTGTTATATGGTCTCGGTGGCCACTCCCAGTCATCTTCAGCAATGTTGAAGTTTCTACATACAAAAAGGAAGTTCTGCAGTCCATCATGAGTGCAAATATGAACAATAGTTCAGGGAGAATTAACTACCCTAAAAAAGGAAAACTTTCTGTTTTTGTTAGAATTCCTGTTGTCACCCCCAGTACCTTCCTTACAGACAAATGCATAATGCAAGCTCTGGCTAATCCCAGTCAGGCTCCCCAGTCAGGGAGTCCTAAAATTCAGGGAGTCCTAAAATTCATTCATAAAAAGCAGGACAATGATAGTAACACTTTCCAGCTCTGTGTGCTCCAGTACTTTCTATTCACAGCACATATTTATATTTTTGCTTAGGGAAAAAAATAGCCCAGAGAAGCACTCCCTCTCCTGAAACAAGTGATCACGATTTTCATTTCTGACAAGATGGCATATTTTCTCATTTTGTCTCTTCATATCTTTGCACTGAAAATGACATAATGATAACGAATCACATTGCCTCCTTTGCAATGACAAGGCTTGCCTCAAAAAAGAAGAATGCCTAGATTGCCCTGCCGCAATCTTACCTGGGAGTAAGCCTCATTAAATTCAGTAAGACTTACTTCTGAGTAGACATACTTTGGATTTGTGTCATTTTCCTTTTTGTGACAAGAAAAACAGGTCCCTTTTTTGCAGTGTATTGACAGTTGAGAATTTTGGTAACTGGGGGAAATGGTGTAGGGAAGTAGGCGAAAAATATGTGACATAGGCCAATTAGTGTCACCTGGGGGAAAAAAATCCTACTCAGTCCCGTCAAAGAAGTCAACTAGAAGAGACCACACTGGAAAAGAAGTGGGAGGGTCGGTGTCTCAATGAGAAGAGGGGAGAGTGTGGTGTGGAGTGAACTTAAATAGCCTGATCTCCAGCAAAATCAATCCCTAGTCCACCATGTTGTCTTCATGACTGGGGTGGAGTTTTCTTAGAATTTGGCTAACTGGCATTTTGTTCATGTAGGTGACTGGGTTTTGTAAAATATCTGACTAATATTGGAGCCAGAGTGTTGTTTGGGCCTGTCAGGCACCATACCTGCTAAGTTGCTGTCAGAGAAATAAGGGACCGGGCCGGAAATAGCAGACCAGAAGTAGCGCTGCCGCCATTTTGGAACTGTGCGGAGCATGCTCAGAAGTGACTTTTGATGCTGCTTTGCCCAGTTCCAAAATGGCCACCGCACCAGAAGTCGCACTGCAGCCATTTTGGAACTGGGCAGAGCAGCATCAAAAGTCGCTTCTGAGCATGCTCTGCCCAGTTCCAAAATAGCCGCCGCGCCAGAATAAACCGGGAAAAAACAAAAAAATCCGTTTTTTCAGCTAAGAACAGCTGGAAAAACGGGAATTTCCCGGGGAAAATGTGAGACTTGGCAGCTATGTCAGGCACATTGGGGTGAACGTTGGTCAATGGGGGGCTATGGTACACATGTCAGGGTCATATACCCAAGGGGCACGCAGTGGGGGGAAGGAGTTTCCTTGGGCCTTGCTGTGTGATCACTGTGTGTGGTTGGCAAGTGGGTCAGGAGATGGAAGAGCTGAAATGGGAGAGGTGTGTTGGCAAATGGTACTTGAGTAGCAGCATACTGCAGTTGCAAGCAGGTGCAAGAAAAGTCAAGCAAATGCTAAGGTGGAGTTCTCAAGGGGCTTTGGCATTTTTATTTTTATTTTAAACCTCGCAAACAATTCAATTCCGCAACAGTTATAATGGTGGTGATATTCTACAGAGCACTTGGAAATGCCCATGACAGTCTATGATCGAAGTTTTGATTTCCCCCTTTTCTTTCAGCAAATCTGAAAGCCTTCAGGCTCTATAAATCGTAGTCCTAAATTTACTGGACACATTCTACATTAATGAAAACCAAAGCTGCCAGTTCCTTTAATCTCTGCTCAGTATGATCTTACACTACGTTCTGTAAGCTTACATCTGCTCATGCTCCCCTCTGTGATGTGATGCAAACAGATTTGAACACAACACCAGCTGACAGATGAAACATACTTTTTGCCTAGTTGGGGGGGGGGGAGAGAGATGAGAACAGACCTAAGAGGCAAAATGAAAAATGCATGTGCATTTGATCTTAAGAATCAAATTCTGGCCAATACATTTCCTGGGATTGACACCGGAATACAAAAATGGCATAAAACACCCAACGTATTCTGATTATTTTTCAAGGTATGGGAAAGGACACTCAGCAGACTACCAAAATGTTACAACCTGTCCCCTAAGGTGTGGCTTTCTAGGTAGCAAAGTGTACTAGCTTGTACGAAAGTCTCACCACCCAGCTGCATATGAGCCCTGCACAAAGTCTCTACTAATATACAGGAGGTACTATACACCAGTGGACATTTCTAGTATCTCAGAAGAGCAGGTGTGGCCTGGAGGGCTGCATTTGGCCCCTAGGCATGAGATTTCCTGCCTCTAGAGCAGTGGTGGCAAACCTTTTAGAGACCGAGTGCCCAAACTGCAACCCAAAAACCCACTTATTTATCGCAAAGTGCCAACACGGCAATTTAATATGGGATAATAATGATTGTCTGCATGTGCATGCAAATAAATATAAATAAATAAACCCAGCCAGATGGGTGGGGAATTAACAACAACAACAACAACAACAGCAACAACAACAACAACAACAACAACATGTTGTTGTTGTTGTTGTTGTTGTTTGTTACAGTATTTGCCGTTTGATGAGAGTTTGCCTAAGAATCCCATGACTGCAACACGGGAAAAGAATCCTATTGGTGTATGCAGGGGCAGCCATTATGGTGCCCTTCAGATGTTGCTGGACTCCCAACCCCACCAGCATGGCCAATAGGCAGAGATTAGAAGTGTTACAATTCAGGAGCATCTGCAGAGTACCATGCTGGCTACCCCTATATTAAAGGATAATTTACCCGTTATTCAGCTCTAAATCAGGGTGAATGTCATTTCAAAGAAAACCCACTTGACTTTGCTCTGATCCAGAGGTAAACAGTGGGTTCCCCCCTGGGGAAAGTGGTGGGTCAAGCCAATGAGCCCTAAGTCAACCCTAAGTCATAAAGAGACGGAATCATTGCTCGCGCAACCATTTTAGCCAAAACCGTTGGATTTGAAACTGGTCTGTAATTTCCAAAATCACCAAGTTGAGAGGAGGCTTCTTCAGTAAAGGTGTAACTCCTGCCCCTCTCAGAACAGATTTATTGCAGTGTCCTTCTAGCAGAGAAGCAGTGACCACAACCAAGATAAAATCTGAATAATTTGTCCTGCAAGAGCTATAATTCTAAATTTTTGGAGCTGGTTGGCTAGAGATACTGATAATGATTTTGGAGGCTGAACTTGCTTGGGGACTAGTAGTACATAGCTGGCTTTATTTCGTGTGTGCATCCACCTTCTGCTTATTATTTTCATAACAGCTAACAACATAAATAACTATCTGCCTCTTACAGAGGTTTGGGGGCAAGGTGTTATGGGAACAAGGAAGTGGAAATTAGAAGACCTCCGTATGGGGGCTGAAGATCAAAACCACCTTGGCAGGCTGGGACAGAGGCACGGAGATGACTTGGAGTCCAGTGCTGTAGGGAGATGTAATGCTGTGCCCCCTTCCATCCAAGAGCCAAGCTGTATATAGGTGTGTGAAAAAACCGTACATAAATAAAGACACTGCACTCTCTGTTGTGCCTTATTCCAAGGAAGCACAAAGCCTGGTTAAGTGCCAAGACCCCTAGAACCTCACACCCCTCAACAGACATTGGAGTGACCCATCACAATATGGTTCTAGAATGTGCCTATAGGTTCCCTTTAGAATGCACAAACTGAATGGAATTTCTCCCCCGCCCTCACCAATCTCTGTCTTGTCTTGTCCATTATCAGACATTATTCCACATTAGCACCTGTAGCAGAGAAACTGTTAGGAGTTCAGAGCTATAAATTGTCACATTACCTATGGAGAGATGTATCATTATGCATGTACAATTTCATCCTCCTGCGATAACCGGAAGTGAGCCAGGGGAAATCTTTAATGAACAACCCTCATTTATCTATCTTTCTATTTATGTATGTATTTGGGTTTGTGAGGAAGGAGAAACTGGGACCGGGGGTGGGGAGAGAGCTGTGCTAGAGCTGCTGGCTTCCCTGCTGTCACTGACTGGAAGAAAAGAATAGATTTTTTTTTCATTTATTATTATGTTGATATCTCATGGATATGGATGAGGGGGGATTTGAACCCTGGTCCTCCAGTCGTGGCCCAGCAGTCTGATTTGGATTACCAACCCTTTGAACCCATGGGCACACCCACAAACCTGAGAGACAGCAGTGGGCAAAACATCATAATGAAAAAGCACAGAAATAAAGAGAAATTGTTCTCTCTCTTCTTCAAAAGGGATGTCCCCGAAGTCTTCTGGAATCAAGAAGGTGCCCCCCCCTAAGTGATCCAGATTCTCTCTGGCCTCCCTATTCTTCACAAAGATCAACACTCACCATCCATATTGGCATTGGTGGCATCCATCCCCTGGTTACATGGTCTCACATAAATTGTTCTAACCTTCAGTAACTCTTCCTTTTGATTTTTCATAACCTAAACTTTGTTATCCTATCAATCTTCCAATATCTCTTCCTCCTCCTCCTCATTGACCAGGGGATGGATTTTGGGAGCATGACACCAGGAGGCCAGCAGCTCACACAGCCTGTGAAGACCATGAAACCCAGGGAAGAAGAGGAAAAATACATAGTCAAGAAAAGGGTTCTAGTTACTTCCTTGATACACTTATCTCTGTGCTGAATTTGGGGCACCTGGCAGCTGAACTTGCTTTCAGAAACCTCTCATGGAGAGTGCAGCAAGCAATTGAACCACCAGAGGAGGGCATCTTCTCAAAGGACCCTCCAAAACTGGGAGATGCCCTTCTTGTGATGATGCCCACAAGGGAGAAGGCAAGCCATTTCCCTCAAAGCATCTAAGGTGGCCCTTTAAAAATTAATCTAACCATGACATGGTTCCCTATATTTCTAAATCGTAAGAGATAGCAAAAGAAGCAGACTGCAGAAAGAATAAGAGATCCTACTTACACCGAGGTGAAGAAATTTTCATTTTTCGGAAAACCCCATCACACAAACAACCTCTTTTGTTTGAACTATCCTCAGATAGTTGCTCTTCCCAAAGTTCTCAGCCAAGTCACTCAGCAGGGGGATGTGTCACAATGGAGGACATGGCACCATTACTTTTGCTACCTTGCCTAACAATGGGCATTGTTCCCCTTAATATTCATTTTTCAAATATATCTTTCAGTAGGTTAAGTAGTTTTATTCAATTTATTTAGAAAAGATCTAGAGCTGGCTTCATCCAGCACGGTGCATTTCTGGAAAGGGCAGGAAACACCTTGGAAACACACACACTTTTCAACATGGCGGAGTCACCAAGGGAAAACACTTTTGGCCTAGAGTCTTAGTGTAAGGTTCTTAATGAATCGATTACATCTTTAAAGTGTTCTGAGCTGCTTTAGGGGCTAATATTAATTTATTGCAGTTAAATCTCATCTTTTCCTCTGAGGAGCTCAATGTGGCATAACATTATTCTCCCATTAGGCTAAGAGACAGTGACTGGCCCGAGGTCACACAATAAACTTCATGGCTGAGTGAGGGTTGGACAACCTTAACACCACAATGGGTCTCAACAGGGGACAGATAACTGCCAAATAACTACATCTTCCTCTCTCTGCTCCAAAGCTGTACCCATTGCATCACATTTAGTTGTGACAAATGGGCAAAACACACTTTCATAAATCTTATCAAAATAAAAAAAATCATTCAGTAGCACCTGAATTTATTTATTTTTTATTTTTTATTTTGTTTCGACTCAGACCAACACAGCTACCTACCTGTATCATAAATCTTATGTTTTGCACTCTTGGAAACTGCCTTAAAAACTGTGTGTATCTGTGCAATGCCCTTTCTCCACTCTGGATTGCATTCTCTGTTTCCACTTACGCTTCATTTGTATCTGTCAGGAGAAAGCCAAGGTAATTAAACTTGTACAGTTCCCCCTGCTCCTAACTCACCCCTTCCATCTTCAGTCTTTCTGTTCTGTGAGCTTTTGACATATGCAAAATATTCACATACAGTATTGGTCTCCCAAATGTTAAGCTGAAGCTTATCGGAGGACAAGATTTGTCTACTGATTTAATTTTCAACGAATTATTTCCCATCACCTGATATTTCCCTCAGGGTTAATTTCACTCTTCCTTAGCTGAGGTGACACATCCGTCTCTTAGGCTGGTCCCTTCTCAATTGTCGCATAGGGAAAATTTTATTTGAAAGCAATTTACCTGTGGAAAATGTTCCATGCCAGTTTAACATGAGAGAGGGAAACTGTACTGTACATGAAAATAAGTGCCCTCTCTCTGAGTTGGGAAGTTTGATTTGGACCAATAAAAAATAAAAAATGGAGGGGGGGGAGGCATCACACAACTCTTTCTCAGAAGCCTCAAGTAGTGGAGTCCCATTAAATTGCGTATTTCCTTGGTGACTGCAACTTCCCAGAAATGGAAAAGAAGGTATAAAACTAGGGATGTGTGGTGGAATCGATTCAGTTCTTATTTAAAGGTGAAAATTATCTAATTCACACTTTCTGAAACAATATGTGAAATAATACCTATCTAGCCATTGAAATTCACACTTCTCTGAATTTTGCAATGCAGTTCTCCAGTCATGCAAAATATACAAAATTTTGCACACAAAAATGCATGCATTAGTGAAAATAACATGAATATTAGAGAACACACTGCTTCACAAGAGAGTTCCATATTGTACAAAATTGTGTGCATCAGGAGAAATTCACACAAAAATGCTAATGCATTTTCATGAGGACTTTATAAGAAATGAAACAGATTGCAAACCGATATGGGGAACTGAATGTAAGATTATAGGGAGGGCAGAATGAGAAACCAAAATTGACAGGTTCACTCATCCCTATGTAGAACTCAAAGTGAGATAAAAGATAAGAATCAAGCTGGACAGTCTATTCCTGAGAGGATGGACTTTACATTTCAATGCTTTAAAATACAATCCTCCCTGATGTGAAAACTGAGATGGTTTTCAGGTGTGAAGCCCAAGAAAGGGGGATAGGGAGAAATAACCCTGGAAAAGAGAAACAATTCGTTTAAAAAACACAGTTCTGATGGGACAACTTAAGAAGTGGCAAATAAGACAACTGTACAACCAAAACACTTTATAACAGAAATCAAAAGATTAAAACTTTGCAGAAATGATCAATTAGAATCAATAATATCCCCTGCTGCGAAGCTAAATACCACAGCATGGTTTAAAGTTTAAAAGCCTTTGGGAATAAAGTGGGGGAGGAATTCCCTAACACTGAAGAGACATGAAACTTGATGCCAGGCTTCTATGAAGAGGACATTCCTTAACCAAGGGGCCACTGCTGATAAGGCCCTTTCAAGAAGAGCCATGGAAGGATCCAGTGCTTCCCAACAGAGTTAAAAGCTCACCACATGTATACAGATATGATTCCAATAATAAGCTCTTGTAACCTTTTGAATTGCTAAGGCTATTGAACTCCATCCAGTCATCTCTGAAGAACACCACAATACTTGGTTTCCTAACAAAATTATGAACTGGTCATTTTAGAACTTGATAGAATTGGGGGGGGGGGGTTAGATAACACATAGCAATACCTCAGTCCAGTGCAGTTATTAATACAAGCTAACCCTGAATTCATAAACTCTCACTGTCTCTGGCTGACATCAATATGGAAGAAGGGTAGGCATTGCTTTCACGGCTGAACCTTGTTTATGAAGTCTGAGCTCGCACAAGGATTTGCCCTGTTTTCAGAAAACATAGTAGATACAGCTCCGGAGTTCAGTTTTTAACTGTTTTGCAATGTCTCAGTAGCACATGCAAAGATAATGTTAATTCCCCCAATGCTTCAGGTGTTTAAAGATTAAAGCTGAAAGCTCGTTTTAGAAAGGCATTCCTAGACAATGCTTTAAACAGTCTTCGCTGATGGATGATTTACTAAATGAATCTCAAATGTCTCCAATGAACTCGCCTCCATGAATCTTTCATTTTGATATTTTTGCATTTCAAGTCACTTTCTCCTCTGCCTTAATTCCCCCGTGTCTAAAAGAAAAAAAAAGATTAATGTTTATAAAATATTCTAAGGTTGAAAACTGTAATGCATTAGAGATATACTACCAATAGATTCTGCACTCCAAAAAGTGCTTAAAGTGATGAGACAGTACATCTATCACCATCTCATACCCGTCTTTAACTGATTTCCAAATAATATTTTGCAAATCACCAATGCTGTTAGCCTTACCATTTTAAGGCTGCAATCCTCATCATGTTTACACAGGAGTAAATACTATTGAATTCAGTCAGGCTTGCTCCTAGGTAAGTGGCTATTCTGGCATTGCTGCCATTGGCCTTTTTGGTTTATTAGTTTGCAGCCTGGTGTTTATTGTTTTAATGATTTGTGGCAAAGTACTATGAGTTCATTGACAAAGGCCAAGCTACCAAAGGAAACACATACTGCAGTCTAAATTCTGTTTGGTCCGTCAGTGTAATAATCTGAGCAGCTGGGATGATATGATGCCTGCTCTGTATAGAAATTCAATTAAGAGGAGAGAGACAAGAAATCAAAGAACATTTTCCAGGATGTCAAATTGGAACCCTGCTGATCCATCCTTTCCTTCAGAAATGCTACTTCGGAACTGAAAAGCATTCTGAAGAAGTAAAAGTGTTTGTTTCAGCTTTGGAAATGATCTAACATCATAACATAATTAAAGTGGGTAAGTTAACCACATACTGTACAATAATATCCTGGCTCACTATGTGATTGTGGTAATATTATAACACAGACACGCATTATATGTTGCTTGTCCCTTTGCCCCAATTCCCCCCAAGTCATTAGAAACAATCACCAGCTGTCTCACATCAGTCAGACATGATCTGATCAATTTCACTTTGGAAATGCTCCCCTGTGAGCATCCACTGATTAGGGGAGGACAAATCATTGTTCCAGACAGAA